>NC_068439.1:63976583-64337833 GCF_023373465.1 Oncorhynchus keta | reverse complement strand
CCTTAACACAGGGGCCCTACAAGGGTGCGTCCTCAGTCCCCTCCTGTACTCCTTGTATACCCAGAGATGCATGGCCTTGCACAGTTCCAACTCAATTATACATTTCACTGACAACACGAGAGCAGTATGCCTGATTACCGACAATGACAAGGAGGTCTGCACTCTGACGGCGTGGTGCCAGGTAAACAAACCTCTCCCTCAACGTCTGCCAAACAAACGAGCTGATTGTGGACTTCAGGAGGAACCAGGCTAGGCATGCCCCCATCCTCGTCAACGGAGCTACCGTGGAGACGGTCAAAACCGTCCCTGTGAAACTGCACTACGCCACTGGATGGAGTCCATTTGTGACTGACTGCCTGTGATCTTTTTGGTGTTCAGAGTGAAAGCTTGGATCTCAATGGGAATGTCACACTGACGTAATTCCTCCATTCTCGCTATACCCTCCCATTCTCCTCCCTCTACATGCTCCACTGTCCTTCTTCCATTATCCCCTACTGCCTACACTCCTCCATCCTCTCTGTCTTCTCTACATTCTCACCACTTCTTCCTTCCCATCTCCTCTGCACACCAGGTGCAGAGTTACCTCCTAGGTAATTAGCCAGATTGGGGATTCGGGGCTGGGTTATGAATATGAATGTGAGGCTCTTTACAATATAAAGGCCCTGAGAGCTGCGTGTCTGTGTTTTTCTGAAGCGATGAGGATCAACACATGTCCTTGCAGAAGTGTCAGTGGGATAAACCGGTGTGGTGCGTCATAGCACTCACTCACCCTGATGCTCATCTGGTGTTAGGAGGGACAAAAACACTGGTGGCGTCCTGCCCTTAACAACGTCATTCTCTGATAAATAACAATTAACATGCAGTCCACACTCCTACTAAAAGGTATTTGCAGCGCCTTTAAACATGTGGGCATTGGATAGCACTGAGATGGTGAGGTGGGAGATGTCTGCATGACGCCGTGGGGAATTCTACACAGACGTACGCTCTGCTCTGTTCCCGAGGATGTGGACTCGGAACACCTCCAGAGCTCTGACAGCCAGCGGTGTGCTGGAAATGTTCAGCAAATACAGGACATAATGTTGAGCTGTTAAGGCTAGGGGCCCCGCTAGCGGGACAACTTCCGGTGAAACTGGAGGGCGCACAATTCAAATAAATAATCATTAAAATTATGGATATTAAACATTTAGGAATATACAAGTGTCTTATCATTTTTAAGCTTAAATTCTTGTTAATCTAACCGCACTGTCTGATTTACAATAGGCTTTACAGCGAAAGCATGCCATGCGATTGTTTGAGGATGGCGATCCACATCAAAATATTTTTTCCACCATCTCCTCTCTAATGTTCACTGTTAGTCGGTCCCCCGTCTCTCTCCTCCTCTAATGTTCACTGTTAGTTCAACATGCAGAGAAAGGAATCTAAAAAGCCCCTAAATTTTGTCTCAAAATAAGTTTCTATTTTCTATCTAATGTTCACTGTTAGTTCAATAGGAAAAGAATATTAGCCCCGTCTCTCTTCTCTGTATCTAATGTTCACTGTTGGGAAGAAACAAGCCTGAAACCTTGGCCCCCGCATCTCTCTTGAATTATTTCTAATGTTCACCAATTTAGCATATCCTGGCATCCCTGAGCAACACTCTCTTCTATCTAATGTTCACTGTTAGTTGGCCCCCGTTCACTCTCTCCTCTCTAATGTTCACTGTTAGTCGGCCCCCGACTCTCTTCTATCTAATGTTCACTGTTAGTTGGCTATCTAATGTTCTCTCTTCTCTTCTATCTAATGTTCACTGTTAGTCGGCCCCGTCTCTCTCCTCTCTAATGTTCACTGTTAGTCGGCCCCCGTCTCTCTCCTCTCTAATGTTCACTGTTAGTCGGCCCCCGTCTCTCTCCTCTCTAATGTTCACTGTTAGTCGGCCCCCGTCTCTCTTCTCTCTAATGTTCACTGTTAGTCGGCCCCCGTCTCTCTTCTCTCTAATGTTCACTGTTAGTCGGCCCCCGTCTCTCTTCTCTCTAATGTTCACTGTTAGTTGGCCCCCGTCTCTCTTCTCTCTAATGTTCACTGTTAGTCGGCCCCCGTCTCTCTTCTCTCTAATGTTCACTGTTAGTTGGCCCCCCGTCTCTCTTCTCTCTAATGTTCACTGTTAGTCGGCCCCCGTCTCTCTCCTCTCTAATGTTCACTGTTAGTCGGCCCCCGTCTCTCTCCTCTCTAATGTTAACTGTTAGTCGGCCCCGTCTCTCTCCTCACTGTTAGTCGGCCCCCGTCTCTCTTCTCTCTAATGTTCAGTGTTAGTCAGCCCCCCGTCTCTCTCCTCACTGTTAGTCGGCCCCCGTCTCTCTTCTCTCTAATGTTCACTGTTAGTCGGCCCCCGTCTCTCTCCTCTCTAATGTTCACTGTTAGTCGGCCCCCGTCTCTCTCCTCACTGTTAGTCGGCCCCGTCTCTCTTCTCTCTAATGTTCAGTGTTAGTCAGCCCCCCGTCTCTTCTCTCTAATGTTCACTGTTAGTGGCCCCCGGCCCCGTCTCTCTTCTCTCTAATGTTCAGTGTTAGTCAGCCCCCGTCTCTTCTATCTAATGTTCACTGTTAGTCGGTCTCTCTTCTCTCCCCCGTCTCTCTTCTCTCTAATGTTCACTGTTAGTTGGCACCCAGTCTCTCTTCTCTCTAATGTTCAGTGTTAGTCGGCCCCCGTCTCTCTTCTCTCTAATGTTCAGTGTTAGTCGGCCCCCGTCTCTCTTCTCTCTAATGTTCAGTGTTAGTCGCCCCCCGTCTCTCTCCTCTCTAATGTTCACTGTTAGTCGGTCTCTTCTCCCCCGTCTCTCTCCTCACTGTTAGTCGGCCCCCGTCTCTCTTCTCTAATGTTCAGTGTTAGTCGGCCCCCGTCTCTCTTCTCTCTAATGTTCAGTGTTAGTCAGTCTCTTCTCTCTAATGTTCAGCCCCCGTCTCTCTCCTCACTGTTAGTCGGCCCCCGTCTAATGTTCTCTTCTCTCTCTAATGTTCACTGTTAGTCGGCCCCCGTCTCTCTCCTCTCTAATGTTCACTGTTAGTCGGCCCCCGTCTCTTCTCTCTAATGTTCACTGTTAGTCGGCCCCCGTCTCTCTTCTCTCTAATGTTCAGTGTTAGTCAGCCCCCCGTCTCTTCTCTCTAATGTTCAGTGTTAGTCGGCCCCCGTCTCTCTTCTCTCTAATGTTCAGTGTTAGTCAGCCCCCCGTCTCTTCTCTCTAATGTTCACTGTTAGTCAGCCCCCCGTCTCTTCTCTCTAATGTTCACTGTTAGTCAGCCCCCCGTCTCTCTTCTCTCTAATGTTCACTGTTAGTCGGCCCCCCGTCTCTCTTCTCTCTAATGTTCACTGTCAGTCGGCCCCCCGTCTCTCTTGTCTCTAATGTTCACTGTACGCACAGTGTGCTCTGGAGATGAGTGCAAATGGATTATGTTTATTAAATATGCACGTAGTGGCAGATTTTTCTCTATTTTCTTTTTGCTGCTAACAAATGTCTTGGCTGTGCTGCGTCGCTCATTCCATTGAGAAGTGGAGTTTGTGAAAGGGTCTTATAACATTCCACAGATGAAATATTTACAGAGGGGGCTTTTCAAGCATGTGCTCTTGCACGCATGACTAGCATGATGTTCACCGGAATACGTTGACCTCACGTTACTGTAAACAGACCGCTGTTCTATATGATTTGCAGCAGCTTCACTTTTTGGGAATATATTACTACTCCATTAAGTTATTTCCAGAAGGTTTTGCTTTCGGAGTCAAACTGACATTATTTTGATCTGCTGAGCCCTGGATAGTCATCATTATCTTGTGTTTATTTTATTTAATGGAAATTGTATGCATTTGGTGTGTGTGTGTGTGTGTGTGTGTGTGTGTGTGTGTGTGTGTGTGTGTGTGTGTGTGTGTGTGTGTGTGTGTGTGTGTGTGTGTGTGTGTGTGTGTGTGTGTGTGTGTGTGTGTGTGTGTGTGTGTGTGTCCACAGACAGGAGTGTAAGAAGCTGCGTGAGGAGCTAAGGGAGGATCATGAGGATGACAAGAGGGCAGCCCTCATCCAGCTGGCCCAGAACAAGGAGCAGGAGCTGGGTAGTGCCCGCGAGAGCTGGCAGAGGAAGGTGGAGGACCTACTGGAGCAGGTAAGAGACAGTCCACCCTCACCCTGCTGCACCAACTGGGTGTTGTGATATACACACTGGGCTGGGCTCCTGGTTAACTGGACAATGAGAGGAATCTATCATTTCTACATCTGTCCACTATTATCATCAGTGCTAAGGTTTGGCTGAGATTTCTATAGGGATTTAATATACCTTAAGGTCAATAACATTGGTCGTAAATGTTCACCACTTAACCCATCATATCATGAAACATCCATTTGGAAGTGTATGTCATATTAAATCATATAATATTAAATCATCCACTTCCTTAATGTCCATGAATAGACGAGTGGAGAGTGCTCAGGGCCTCGCCTTATGCAGGTAGCCATCACAATGAAAGACTGCTGAGGAACCTGTTCTGTTACCTTAGCTGTAACTCCCACTGCAGTTATAGCCTGCACTGTCACTTACACAAAAGAGGAGAGACTGTAGTGTATGAAGACACAACATGGTGAGTTTGAGGTTGTCATTTTAACCCCCTCTATTGGATATCTATTCAAATGATTGCATTTGAAATCTTCCCAAACTGGCACTGGCAGCCCTGTGAAGGAGACTGAATGGACCAAATATAATTCAAACTGAAACGTTTAAAGTACTTGAACTTGCTAATTGCATTAATATTCTACTTTACCCTCTTTATTTCCCCCTCACTGTACTTTATTCACAAACAAATACCAGTATATTTAACTGGTGTGAGTGGCTTGCATGATGCTGCTGTGTGTACTCGCTCTGGCTTGCACTAAAGATACTGGTTTCACCTCAGAACGTCCATTTTCCTTTTGTTACAGTGTGCTGTACGCAGGTCAGGGTTTATTGTGGGCAACACTTGCAGTGTTGTGTTTTTTTCAGGATGGATAGAGTATTTTACCTGGGCTATATACCTATATATACCTATATACCTGGGCTATTTACCTGGGCTATATTTCGGTTTGAAATCTCTGTTCTTTCTGAATGTACCGAAGTGTGTTTGGCTTCTCTCTTCACTCCTTGTCTCGAAACAGAGAGAGTTGTTGTAGAACCACTGTGACTGGTTGCTACAGCAGTGAAGCAACGCCATCCAGTTCACAGGCAACACGCATGAAACACTCATGACCTGAGTCTGCCCTCTTCTGAGCATGTATATTCTGTATATGCTCTGGAACTGATTCCTGGTGCACTTCCCACTGGACTGTTTTCATCTTCCTGACCCTGTGAAAGGTGTGTATTTCTCTTATTTTGATGAGACAGAATTACAGCTTCTCTGAGTGGCATGTGATTTTACTGTACCTCCTGCTCGGCTCTCTCTGCTGTGCCATAATAACTACAGTGCCTTCAGAAAGTATTCACACTCTGTTACTTTTTCCATATTGCGTTGTGTTACAGCCTGAATTTTAATCCATTTAAAATGGATTAAATGTGTATATTTTTCCCCTCACTGGCCTACACACAATACCCCATAATGTCAAAGTGGAATTATGTTTTTTTAAATGTTTTTACAAATTAATAAAAAATCTAAACCTGAAGTGTCTTGAGTCAATAACTATTTATCCCCTTTGTTATGGCAAGCCTAACTATGTTTCGGAGTAAAAATGTGCTTAACAAGTCTCACTCTGCGTGCAATAATAGTGTTTAACATGATTTTGAATGAGTACCTCATCTCCGTATCCCACACATACAATTATCTATAAGTTCCCTCAGTCGAGCAGTGAATTTCGAACACAGATTCAACCTCAAAGACCAGAGAGGTTTTCCAATGCCTCGCAAAGAAGGGCACCTATTGTTAAATGGGTAAAAAAAAATCATTAAAAAAAAGCAGACATTGAATATCCATTTGAGCAAGCTATTAATTACACTTTGGATTCTGTATCAATACACCATGTCACTACAAAGATACAGGTGCCCTTCCTACCTCAGTTGCCGGGGAGAAAGGAAACTGCTCAGGGATTTCACCATGAGGCCAATGGTAAATTTAAAACAGTTACAGAGATTATAGGAGAAAACTGGATCAGGGGGTGGATCAGCAACATTGTAGTTTGTTACTCCACAATACTAACCTTATTGACAGAGTGAAAATAAGGAAGCCTGTACAGAACAAAAAAATAATCCAAAACATGCAACCTGTTTGCAATAAGGCACTAAAGTAAAACTGCCAAAAATGAGGCAAAGAAAATAACTTTATGTCCTGAATTCAAAGCTTATGTTTTGGGCAAATCCAACAGAACACATCGTTGATTACCACTGATTATTTTCAAGCATGGTGGTGGCTGCATCATGTTATGGGTATGCTTGTCATCAGCAAGGATTAGGGAGGTTTTTTTTTATTATAAAAAGAAACGGAATAGAGCTAAGCACAGGCAAAATCGTATAGGAAAACCTGGGTTCACTCTTGGCATTCCAGGTGAAGCTAGTTGAGAGAATGCCAAGAGTGTGCAAAGCTGTCATCAAGTCTCCGGCTTGATGCTGTTTGCGCTCAGGTCCCAATGGAAGGCATAAAGTAACCTCTTATCCCTCTTCACAAGGAGTTGTGATTTTATCAGGGATGACGAGGGGTGCCATTTAGATAGCAGTCAAACATTTTCCCCAGCAGGAGGCGACTTTGATAATGACTCTGGGCACACCAGTGAGTGAGCATTACAGCCTTACAGGCGCTGTATGTCACCTCGTGTTCACTCCAAGGCAGTGTGGGTATTGATTCTATGGGAGGTGTGAATGTCTTCTGTCAATGGCCCGACTTTGCACTGTCAACAGCAACTCACGGCTTGATCACCACTAAAACCCACTAGTCCTTCTCTGACATGAACCCACAGACACGTCCACTGACTCCACTTAGATCACTGCAGCCTGTCTGCCACATGCCCACCGTATCACTGTGTCCTCTGCTGCCCAGAGGCAAACTAATACACTCTCTGCATTATAACAGTTTGTCTTTGATCTGCCTCTGGCTTGATAATGTACTATGCACTTCGTACGGTTTGTAGTCCAAATGTTTCATTACGCAGATGCTGGAAATCAATGCATGTGGGGAGAAGGAGGGCATTCAGACAGAGATTCCATTCTCAAAGGCTTTGCTCCAGAGTCAGGGTGACTTATGGAGGTGTCACCACCGTGGTTCTCTTCTTCCCATAAACTCCTCTCTTGCTCTGGGCCTAGTCAGTCTCATTATTCACAGTAATAATACTAAGTACTAATGAAGCCATGGCTGATTCATGTGGGATGACTGAGCTGTCATGTTGATCACATGTACAATACAGTACTGATTGGACGTCACCGAAGGTTGCAAAGCAGCCAAAGTTGCTCCAGGCCTACCATTTTGAAAGAATGATTTTGAGGGCGTAATGGAAAATGTAATTTTGTTGCACCCTCTAACAAAAATGTAATGTTGTGTTGCTTCAGGTCATAACTGCCGGTAAAAATTTATATCTGTTTTTGTTGTTAACAAAGTAGGCATATGTTAATGAAGTATACAGACAAACAGCTATCTGTAAGAGAGATACTAATAACACACAGACAATCTGATCTAAACTCTGTTCTTCTCTATTTCCTCTCTTTCTCTCTCTCCCATTACTTTATCTCTCTCTCGTCCTTCTCTCTCTCGCTCTCTCTCCCTTTACTTCCCTCCCTCTCATCAGATCTCGTTGCTGAAGCAGAGTCTGGAGATGCAGCTGTCTCAGTCGCAGAGCTCCCTGCAGCAGCTCCAGGCCCAGTTCAGCCAGGAGCGGGAGCACTTGAGCCAGCAGCTCCAGGAGCTGCAGCTGGAACACCAGCGCAGGGAGCACAGCCTACAGGAGGCCCACTGCTGCGCCATGCAGGACCTGGAGGAGACCCGCCAGCACGACCTCAAGGTGAGGCCCCTACCGGTCTGTCTACAAAGTCTCCGGTCATAGTAAATGTCCTGACCATCAGACCAACCCGATCACCATCAGACCAACCCCTTCTGTCTACTGGGGGGTCTAGCCATGACATTCCCCCTGTCCCTGTGACATCACTGCCTCTTATCTGTATAATTTGTACTTTATGCCCATTGACATGCACATTGCCACTCTGCTCTACAGGGTGCCCAACCCTCTTCCCTTTTACATATGAACTCTTTCAGCTTACAAGTGGTTAGAATCACTGCCAGTGTGAAAGCTCCCATCTGGTGACTTTAGAGCGCTAGATTAGATATGAGGCATTATGGGCCAGTATAGGCTCTGATGTGTCAGTAAGACTGGATATCAGTCAGGTACACAGAATGAGGAGAGCCAGTGAAGATTTACTGGTGACGTGGCCAAATGAAGTTTTACAACAGTGAGTCCATCAACATTACCAGAGACGTGAAGGGGTTGACTCCTGAGCGGATCAGTGATTTGGACCTGACCCTGATTGCTGTCTGGGACACACACTATTTTTCAATTCTTCACCCTTCAAAACGAAAAGGCTACATCAGCATAGTATTTGATGGAATTGCGATGCAACACATCTAATAATGTCCCAGGGTGTTAAATATGAGTAATGTGGTGCAGTAATGTAATATTATGGGAATGTTTTGGGAATCTGGCGTGACATCTGTGTAATAGTAATTCAGATGGTTATGAGTTTGTTGTCAGCACAGCCGGGGGAAATACACTTGGGTCCATAAGCCAGTAACTTCATGCTCAGAGCCAACTCTTTTAAAATCAGCCGCTCTGCTCATAGAGCTCTTTATAGGACATGAGAGTCATGTAGCAAGATGAAGCCATATCGATCAGCACGGGTCATGAATGTACTTCTATGGGTTCATGCTTGAAAGGCAGATTGTCAGTCAGGCTCATGCATGGGTTAACTGTGTAGGTCTTTGTCAGGAAGACGATTGGCTCTGTTAATTTATTCACTGGTGTTTACTAAGTAAATGCATCTGGGTGCAGGGTTCACTGTGGCACCATCTCAGCTGGAGCAAGCTGCATTTCCTCCTCGCAAAACAACTAATACTGGATAGCCAAAGAGCGGGTACCATTTTGTGGCAGAACAGATATGCCCAACTCTCCGTCTTTACATATAAGACTTACTGACTGTACCCTAAAACACTGACATTTCAGTACTGATCTGGGCATTTCATAATCAAGGTTGAAGTATGAATCAGAACTTATTTATTAGTCCAGAAAATACCCAGTACGTGAAAATAGACTTCTGAAAAATATAACGACATTCACATTTTCAAACACTGAATCTTTTATTTCCAAAGAAAAGGGAACAAATTAGTTTTTCTGCACTCAACACTCCATTATACAGTCAAGGCCGTTTTGAAATGCATTTAACCTTACTCAGAGGCTTCGTTTGAGATTCTAAAACCCTCGGTTGAAGTTTATGTTAAGGGGTCATGCAGGCGTTATGCAAAGCTGACACATTGTCCCTGAGCATTCTGTCTCACCTCTCCAGCCACAGATTGGATTAGAAGTATAAGACCTATGAGTCATCGGAGATTGAATGGGCCGACGAGTCTTTCCTGTCTGCTAATGAAAGAACATAGCTCACAATCCTTCCCTAGGAACACATTTATCTCAATAGCTGTTCTCTCTTTAAAAAGATGCTAGGTTGACTCAATGTTGTTTCTTATAACCTTTTGCGGGGATAAATGTACTTGGGTTTAGTTTGTTCTAGACATGTTTTATGAGGAGAAAGTCATTTGGAGTGTAGTAAAGCAACCAGAACTGTCTTGTTTGAGGCATTAGGGACAAATTCAGTTTCTCCTTGCCTGCAGGAGGAACACACATCCCCTGATTGTATCTGTTTGCATCACAAACTCTGTTATTGTTATACAATAACTAATAAAATGCTCATTTTAACATCCAATCTAGATCTCTACTTTTTCACAGTAAAACATTTCCTGTAAATCCCTTAGTTCTAGGTATGAACACACAATACGGTGTCTCTTGGGATTCTCGCAAACTATCGTTTTTTTCTCCGTTCAATCTTATTTTTAATTTGTGCACAGGCTGCAGACAGTATCAACTGCATGAATGAGACTGCGCACAGACCTAACAGACCCAGAGCTTTGGACCTGAGAGAAAATATATAGATCATTTACTAGCCTTGTCCCATACCATTGTCAACCAATACATGAACAAACACACTTAGGAATTAGCTAAAACACAAACACGACCCAAGGACCACCAGCCTAACAATTAACATCTAGATACTACACTACATAGACTCTGACAAATAGTCATTCAAATAAGCCTTGTTACTGAGATAGCTATTCCCTCTAACTCCCATGTTTCTACAGTACATGGTTTGATATGGAACTTTGTTTGTGTGCGATGGGAGACTTTAGCTTGTTATCTATTCTAAAAGGGCTGCTGTCGCTACGGGGTTCTTCCCCCACTGAGGTTAGGAACATTGCTTTCTACTGAACTCTCCCAGCAGGAGCCTATTAGAGGCCTTGCTGCCTAGCCACAGAATGTCCCCCCTGACGGCCATTAGAATGATACTGACATGACCTAACCTTTTACTTCTCCACAAGGACACTGTGCCGACACACACACAGTGATGTGGCTCAACCACTAACTGTTGGATACAATATTCAACAAACATAATTGCTAAGAACATCATGCCTCAGCTGATTTATTCTTGTTTACTTTGTAAGGCCTACCTATTTGATTTAATATTATACAAGTCATATGTTGATTGAAAAGGCCCTGTTATCTTTCTGTTTCCATCTAAATCGTGTTTTATCCCTATCAATCTGGTGTTGTGGCCCCAGTCTCTCTGTATATATATATATATCTCTCTCTGGCTCTCTCTTCTCTCTCTCTCTACTCTCTTTCTTTGTCTCTTTCTTTGTCTACCCCCTCCCTTCCTCTCTCCCTCCCATGATTGGTGATTGTAGTGTGATATGAAAGGTGTATTCATGAGGTTTGACAAGTACCAGGTGTCTAGTGTTACTTTATGGAGCTGTGACCTTATCCTTGCCATGTTAACGGCTCTGTGTCTACTTAATTGAGTTTAGAGTGGCGTATTGTGTGCTGGTTTGCTTGCTGTTGCTGGAAAACCTTCCAAAAGCCCCAACAAGCTGCTGATGATATGCTTAAGTGCTAATTAATCGTAATATAATTCCATAGTGATCAGGAATACTGTTTAGAACACGTCTTTTGGCTCTATGGTGCTATGCCACTGCCTGAGTACCTTTCAGCCTTTTTGTTACTGAACTACACTTAGTCCAACAGCAACATACAGGTTGAGTTGAACTGATGCTGTTGCAAGATTCTCCCAAACTGATCTTTCTCTTTACCATCTGAACTCTTCATATATGTTTCAGACTTTCCCTTCTAGCGATGAAAATAATGGTTATTTTTTTTCATTAACCAGTGCCGTCAACAAGATGAAAACCGGTATCCATGCCAAAACATTATATACAATGATTTGTATGTCATTAGTTTGTCCTTGTCCTAACCTGTGTGTGTCCCTCCTGACCTCTGAACTCGCGTGTGTGTGTGTGTGTGTGTAGAAGCTGGAGCATCGTCTGCGACAGCAGCACCACATAGAGCTCCAGTCTGTGAGAGAGGCTCACAGACACAGCATTGAGACGCTCAAACAGCAGTCAGAGCAGGAGCTGCAGACTCTACGCTTCGAGCTGGAGGACGAGGGCAAGGCCATGCTGGGTAAGAGCCATGCTGGGTTAGGGTCTGATGGGGGAATGGTTCTCCGGGTCTCACACTGGGTTAAGGGCCCAGTCAGGGAGGGGGCCACATTGGGTTGAAGCCCTAACAACGAAGGCCATGTTGGGTAAGGACCTTGAGAGAGAGAAAGTCCATGTGTAGTGATAGAGGACCATTCCAGGTAAATACTAGACTTGGTTGAAGCCTTTAGAAAAAGCCATTGGAAGCTCGTCTTGCTAAACACAGCCTGACACTCCTCCCATTAGGAATCAAGGCAACGCTGGATATTCCATCACATAGCTTATTAGAAGCAGGAGATGTACTGTGTGATGAATGTCTTTTAATTAGCTAGAGGCGAGCTCCCTAAGGACCCTGTCTGTCTCTCTATCTCTTTGGTTCCTAGCCTCTCTGCGCTCTGAGCTGAACCACCTCCATGCCTCGGCCATAGAACATCTACGGCAGACCCACCAACAGGAGACGGCTGCAGCTAAACTGGAGCTGGAGAACGCCCTGGAGAACAGCCGGACACAGGTCAGAGTCACCGGGACTTACTGGCATTCCACATATCACTTAGTTAACAGAGATAATGGAAACAATATGGAGGGGCCAGAATTAGTTTGTACTACAGTATGATTGGATATTGACCATGAACAACAGCATTGTAAAAAAATATGTTGGCATTGTAATCGCCTTTAACAGCAGGCAATTTTGCATAGTGGCTTAATGATGAGGTTAGACATTAGCTCAATGAATGAGGATAGATAATGATATTAAAAAAGGGAGAAATAGTAAAAAAATCTAGATAATCCTTCTGTGCCTTTTATTCTGCAGACTGAAATGCGTTTCCAAAAATGGCCATAGAAGAGAAATATCTCCCTTGGCAACAGCCCTTTTTTTCTCTTCTCCACTCTGGCTTCTGTTGCTTGTATATTCACACATCTGAATAGCTGTGTGGCTTGTTGGAAACAGCTTGAGCAAGAGTAAGCAGTGGGTTGGAACCTGGGGTTCTGTCCTCCTAGAGAGAGAACAAGTGACGGCCTCCCTCCCTCCCACACACAGACAGACAAACACACACACTCCACAGAGAAAGGGTATTTTAAAATGCTCAATACATCCTCCATTTGCTCCCGATTCCTCGACTTTCTGCAACATATCTGGGTGCTTTATAACACTAACACATGCGCTATTCACAGAAACAAAGATATTAACTATTGCCTATTGTACATAACCAATAGCTTTGCCACACCCAGATTACAGTATGTGCAGTTTAAAAGATGGAAGGCTGATGTGTCTGTTAGAGAGCAGTAGGTTTACCTCCCATAATACCAGCACTCTGAGCCGGTCCAACTCCTGTCAACGGGCTCTTCATCTCAGGCATAAATCACTCTAATTAAGTCTAATGCCCTGGGTCCTCTCTCATCGCCATGGCAGAGCCAGATGTTCAGGACCAGGCACACAGCTGTTTCTGAGGGGACCTACTCCTACGCTAGTCAGCTTACAGCAAGGTCAAAAGGCAAATACAAGTTCTACCTGCCAAATAAAAGAAGATACGAGCCAGGGTACCTACTGCAGTGCGAGCAGGTTCACTTTCCACAGTGACACATAAATCATCTTAGCCTCTTACAGCAGACAGGCCCCTATCACAACAGAAGCAGGCTACTGTGTCAGTTATGACAGGGTTTTATTTTGTTTTTGTTTGTCTGACGATGAGGAAAATGGCCGCGACAGCAAAGCAGAAATGTGTCCCAGTAAGCAATTTCAATGTGTGATCCATCTCCTGTTGTAATTCGAGGATACCTGGGGAAAAAAACAGGGAATATATTGAGGTCTTTTGAGGTGGGATTCTAGCGCTTGTTTGACAGAATCAAATCTAATTTTATTTGTCAAATGCGCCGAATACAACAGCTATTCGTTCACCTTATCCACCTTACAGTGAAATGCTGACTTACAAGCCCTTAACCTACGATGCAGATTTAAGAAATATTCCTAATAAACAGGAAATAATAATAACAAATAATTAAAGAGCAACAATAAAATAACAATAGTGAGGCTATATACAGGGGGTACCGGTACAGAGTCAATGTGTGGGGGCACCGGTTAATTGAGGTAATATGTACATGTAGGTAGAGTTATTAAAGTGACTATGCATAGATAATAACAGAGAGTAGCAGCAGTGTAATGGGGGGGGTTAGGGTAGCCATTTGATTAGATATTCAGGAGTCTTATGGCTTGGGGGTAGAAGCTGTTAAGAAGCCATTTGGAGCTAGACTTGGTGCTCCAGTACCGCTTGCCGTGCGGTAGCAGAGAGAACTGTCTATGACTAGGGTGGCTGGAGTCTTTGACCATTTTTAGGGCCTTCCTCTGACACCGCCTGGTATAGAGGTCCTGGATGGCAGGATGCTTGGCCCCAGTGATGTACTGGGCCGTATGCACTACCCTCTTGCAGTCGGAGGCCCGAGCAGTTACCATACCTGGCGGTGATGCAACCAGTCAGGATGCTCTCGATGGTGCAACTGTATAAACTTTTGAAGA
Organism: Oncorhynchus keta; assembly: GCF_023373465.1. Lineage (NCBI taxonomy): Eukaryota > Metazoa > Chordata > Actinopteri > Salmoniformes > Salmonidae > Oncorhynchus > Oncorhynchus keta. The sequence continues at coordinate 64,323,567 of NC_068439.1, read as the reverse complement.
TCTGAGGACCCATTCCAAATCTTTTCAGTCTCCTGAGGGGGAATAGGTTTTGTCGTGCCCGCTTCACGACTGTCTTGGTGTGCTTGGACCATGTTAGTTTCTTGGTGATGTGGACACCAAGGAACTTGAAGCTCTCAACCTGCTCCATTACAGCCCCGTCGATGAGAATGGGGGCGTGCTCGGTCCTCAATTTCCTGTAGTCGAAAATGATCTCCTTTGTCTTGATCACGCTGAAGGAGAGGTTGTTGTCCTGGCACCACACGGCCAGGTCTCTGACCTTCTCCCTATAGGCTGTCTCGTCGTTGTCGGTGATAAGGCCGTTGTGTCATCGGCAAACTTAATAATGGTGTTGGGGTCGTGGCTGGCCAAGCAGTGATGGGTGAACAAGGAATACAGGAGGGGACTGAGCACGCACCCCTGAGGGGGCCCCGTATTGAGGATCAGCGTGGCGGATGTGTTTTTACCTACCCTTACCACCTGGTGGGGTGGCCCGTCCAGGATCCAGTTGCAGAGGGAGGTGTTTAGTCCCAGGGTCCTTAGCTTAGTGATGAGCTTTGAGGGCACTATGGTGTTGAACATTGAGCTTTAGTCAATGAATAGCATTCTCACATAGGTGTTCCTTTTGTCCAGGTGTGAAAGGGCAGTGTGGAGTACAATAGAGATTGCATCATCTGTGGATCTGTTGGGGCAGTATGCAAATTGGATCTAGGGTTTCTGGGATGATGATGTGAGCCATGACCAGACTTTCAAAGCAGTGCTACGGGTCAGTAGACATTTAGGCAGGTTACCTTAATCTTATTGGGCACAGAGACTATGGTGGTCTGCTTGAAACATGTTTCTATTACAGACTCAGACAGGAAGAGGTTGAATATGTCAGTGAAGACACTTGTCATTTGATCAGCGCATGCTCTGAGTACACGCCCTGGTAATCCGTCTGGCCATGTGGTCTTGTGAATGATGACCTGTTTAAAGGACTTACTCACATTGGCTGCGGGGAGCATGATCACACAGTCGTCTGGAACAGCTGATGCTCTCATGTACGTTTCAGTGTTATTTGCCTCGAAGTGAGCATAGAAGTAATTTAGCTTGTCTGGTAAGCTCGTGTCACTGGGCAGCTCGCGGCTGTGGTTCCTTTTGCAGTCTGTAATAGTTTGCAAGCACTGCAACATCCGACGAGCGTCGGAGTTGGTGTAGTACGATTCAATCTTAGTCCTGTATTGATGCTTTGCCTGTTTGATGGTTCGTCGGAGGGCATATTGGATTTCTTATAATCTTCCGGGTAAAAATGCCGCTCCTTGACAGCGGCAGTTCTACCCTTTAGCTCAGTGTGGATGTTGCCTGTAATCCATGGCCTCTGGTTGGGATATGTGCATACAGTCACTGTGGGGACGGTGTCATTGATGCACTTATTGATGAAGCCATTGACTGATGTGGTGTACTCCTCAATTTTTTTTTATTTTTTATTTCACCTTTATTTAACCAGGTAGGTAAGTTGAGAACAAGTTCTCATTTACAATTGCGACCTGGCCAAGATAAAGCAAAGCAGTTTGACACATACAACGACACAGAGTTACACATGGAGTAAAACAAACATACAGTCACTAATACAGTATAAACTAGTCTATATACAATGTGAGCAAATGAGGTGAGATAAGGGAGGTAAAGGCAAAAAATGCCATGGTGGCAAAGTAAATACAAAATATCAAGTAAAACACTGGAATGGTAGATTTTCAGTGGAAGAATGTGCAAAGTAGAAATAAAAATAATGGGATACAAAGGAGCAAAATAAATACAGTAGGGAAAGAGGTAGTTGTTTGGGCTAAATTATAGGTGGGCTATGTACAGGTGCAGTAATCTATGAGCTGCTCTGACAGTTGGTGCTTAAAGCTAGTGAGGGAGATAAGTGTTTCCAGTTTCAGAGATTTTTGTAGTTCGTTCCAGTCATTGGCAGCAGAGAACTTGAAGGAGAGGCGGCCAAAGAAAGAGCGCATGCTACAGGTGGGTGATGCTATGGTGACCAGCGAGCTGAGATAAGGGGGGACTTTACCTAGCAGAGTCTTGTAGATGACATGGAGGCAGTGGGTTTGGCGACGAGTATGAAGCGAGGGCCAGCCAACGAGAGCGTACAGGTCGCAATGGTGGGTAGTATATGGGGCTTTGGTGACAAAACGGATTGCACTGTGATAGACTGCATCCAATTGGTTGAGTAGGGTATTGGAGGCTATTTTGTAAATGACATCGCCGAAGTCGAGGATTGGTAGGATGGTCAGTTTTACAAGGGTATGTTTGGCAGCATGAGTGAAGGATGCTTTGTTGCAAAATAGGAAGCCAATTCTAGATTTAACTTTGGATTGGAGATGTTTGGTGTGGGTCTGGAAGGAGAGTTTACAGTCTAACCAGACACCTAGGTATTTGTAGTTGTCCACGTATTCTAAGTCAGAGCCGTCCAGAGTAGTGATGTTGGACAGGCGGGCAGGTGTAGGCAGCGATCGGATGAAGAGCATGCATTTAGTTTTACTTGTATTTAAGAGCAATTGGAGGCCACGTAAGGAGAGTTGTATGGCATTGAAGCTTGCCTGGAGGGTTGTTAACACAGTGTCCAAAGAAGGGCCAGAAGTATACAGAATGGTGTCGTCTGCAGCAAGAGCGACATCATTGATGTATACAGAGAAGAGAGTCGGTCCAAGAATTGAACCCTGTGGCACCCCCATAGAGACTGCCAGAGGTCCGGACAGCAGACCCTTTGATTTGACACACTGAACTCTTATCAGAGAAGTAGTTGGTGAACCAGGTGAGGCAATCATTTGAGAAACCAAGGCTGTCGAGTCTGCCGATGAGGATATGGTGATTGACAGAGTCGAAAGCCTTGGCCAGATCAATGAATACGGCTGCACAGTAATGTTTCTTATCGATGGCGGTTAAGATATCGTTTAGGACCTTGAGCGTGGCTGAGGTGCACCCATGACCAGCTCTGAAACCAGATTGCATAGCAGAGAAGGTATGGCGAGATTCGAAATGGTCGTTAATCTGTTTGTTGACTTGGCTTTCGAAGACCTTAGAAAGGCAGGGTAGGATAGATATAATAGGTCTGTAGCAGTTTGGGTCAAGAGTGTCCCCCCCTTTGAAGAGGGGGATGACCGCAGCTGCTTTCCAGTCTTTGGGAATCTCAGACGACACGAAAGAGAGGTTGAACAGGCTAGTAATAGGGGTGGCAATAATTTCGGCAGATAATTTTAGAAAGAAAGGGTCCGGATTGTCTAGCCCGGCTGATTTGTAGGGGTCCAGATTTTGCAGATCTTTCAGAACATCAGCTGACTGGATTTGGGAGAAGGAGGAATGGGGAAGGCTTGGGTGAGTTGCTGTGGGGGTGCAGTGCTGTTGACCGGGGTAGGAGTAGCCAGGTGGAAAGCATGGCCAGCCGTAGAAAAATGCTTATTGAAATTCTCAATTATAGTGGATTTATCAGTGGTGACAGTGTTTCCTATCTTCAGTGCAGTGGGCAGCTGGGAGGAGGTGTTCTCATTCTCCATGGACTTTACAGTGTCCCAGAAATTTTTTGAGTTAGTGTTGCAGGAAGCAAATGTCTGCTTAAAAAAGCTAGCCTTGGCTTTTCTAACTGCCTGTGTATAATGGTTTCTAGCTTCCCTGAACAGCTGCATATCACGGGGGCTGTTCGATGCTAATGCAGAACGCCATAGGATGTTTTTCTTCCAATGTCATTGGAAGAATCGTGGAACATATTCCAGTCTGTGCTAGCAAAACAGTCCTGTAGCTTATCTGTTTCATCTGACCACTTTTTTATTGACCGAGTCACTGGTGCTTCCTGCTTTAGTTTTTGCTTGTAAGCAGGAATCGGGAGGATAGAATTAGGGCCAAATGGAGGGCGAGGGAAAGCTTTGTACCCGTTTCTATGTGTGAAGTAAAGGTGGTCTACAGTTTTTTCCCCCTCTGGTTGCTTATTTAACATGCTGGTATAAGTTAGGTAAAACAGATTTAAGTTTCCCTGCATTAAAGTCCCCATTCACTAGGAGCGGCGCCTCTGGATGAGCGTTTTCCTGTTGGCTTATGGCCGTATACAGCTCATTGAGTGCGGTCTTAGTGCCAACATCGGTTTCTGCTGGTAAATAGACAGCTATGAAGAATATAGATGGAAACTCTCTTGGTAGATAGTGTGGTCTACAGCTTATCATGAGATACTCTACCTCAGGCGAGCAAAACCTCAACCACGTTTCCGAGAGAGAGATATTGATTGATTGATTGATTCATTTGAGGGAGAACACTTAAGTTCACATAGGACACCAGATAGGAAAAACTCACCCTAGCTGCCCGGCACATAGACTATTACAGTATAGATACTGGAGACTTGACAGGGGGGGTCGGAGGACACTGTGGCCCCATCCAATGATATGCCCGGACAGGGCCAACCAGGCAAGATATAACCCCACACTACTAGAGGGATATCAACAGACTAACTTACTACCCTCAGACAAAGGCTGAGTTTAGCCCACGAAGATCTCCTCCACCGCACAAGCCTGAGGGGGGGCGCAAAACCGGACAGGAAGATCACGTCAATGACGCACACATCTTAGGGACTGCATGGGAGAGCGCTAGTAAGCCAGTGACTCAGCCTCCATAATGGGGTCAGAGGCAGAGAATCCCAGTGGAAAGAGGGGTGCCAGCCAGGCAGAGACAGCAAGGGTGGTTCGTCACTCCAGTGCCTTGCCGTTCACCGTTGCACCCATGGGCCAGACTACACTCAAATCATAGGACCAACTGAAGAGATGAGTCTTCAGTAAAGACTTAAATATCGAGAACAAGTTTGCGTCTCTCACATGGATAGGCAGACCATTCTATAAAAATTGAGCCCTATAGGAGAAAGCCCTGCCTCCAGCTGTTTGCTTACAAATTCTAGGGACAATAAGGAGGCTTGCGTCTTGTGACCGTAGCGTACGTGTAGGTATGTACGGCAGGACCTAATCGGAGAGATGGGTAGGAGCAAGTCCATGTAATGCTTTGTAGGTTAGCAGTAAAACCTTGAAATCAGATCTAGCCTTAACAGGAAGCCAGAGGCTGGCACTGGAGTAATATGATCACATTTTGGGGTTCTAGTCAAGATTCTAGCAGCTGTATTTAGCACTATTTGAAGTTTATTTAGTGCTTTATCCGGGTAGCTGGAGAGTCTGTGTGTTCAGTAGTCAGATATGTCAGGACACACCCCTGTCTCTCTCTCTCTATGTCCCATATGACTGTTTGATTTACTAGCCGCTGAGCCATCCCTCCCTCCCGGTGGGTGGGACTCCTAATCATTTAAATGCATTATGCCTATACTAACCGTACATCGACTTATCTTTAATTATACAGATATCCTAATCACAGCAGTCAGTTGTCTCCCAGACTGTACGGCTGTTGTTACCTTTTATGGACATGTGTTGTGTTTTTACCCAGTAAATGGTAAAGCTCTGATCTTTAGAATGAACATGTACCTTCAGCGCTTTAATCAAAGAGCCTTAGCAACAGCGAGCATGTTGTTTTCCTTTGAACAGCCCCACTAGCCCAGCAGCCCTGGCAGACAGTAAATTGATGGGGCCATCTGAAGAGAGGTACAAAGTGTTGCTCGTCCTCTTTCTGGGAGACAGAGAATGGTTTCTAAGAAAGAACTCCCTGTGCTGAGCCGTGGAACGTTTGGCGTGGCCGCAGGGCCCGCGTTGAGCGCTGTGTTGCCTTAGCTTTAATTGTGGACCCCTGAGAGATGGACGGTGCTGGCTCGTTTAATGAGATTAGCAGGACTGGTCTGCGGTGTTGGTAATTACATTTGCTGGGGATAGTGATCAGCTGTCCCCACAGATGAAAGCTCAGCTTCTTACAGACAAATGGCTCTGAAGAATGTTTATTTTCTATACTCCCCTGGTACATCTTGTCTCTCTCTCTCTGTGTGTGTGTGTGTGTGTGTGTGTGTGTGTGTGTGTGTGTGTGTGTGTGTGTGTGTGTGTGTGTGTGTGCGTACATGTGTGTGCGTGCATGCGAACATGTGTATGTGTGTGCGTGCATGCGAACATGATTATGGAGAGGTCTGTGCCATATTACCTAATGTTTTTTGTATCTGATGTCTAATCTTCTCACACTGATTCCTCAAAACAATGAGACCCTTCTTAATGAAATCTCACACAGCTCTTTATGCTCAGTGAATCTCCAACAATTGAAGCATTGCTAATGGCTACTCATCCGCAGCGAACCTATTTTTCACAGGGAAGATGGGCCGCGGCCTGTTTGCAAACTGATAAATGCCTCTATTTTCCCAGATGAATGGGCAGATGGTAAGGATTGGGGGAGGTGCGCTCCTGTCATCTCTAATATAGGGATCAATAGAACTGCTACAGATTTGGGATCTTAATTTGACCTATATCGTCACAGCAAAATAATCCTGCAGCAACAGGATTTGAACATTTTAGTCCATAATGTTGCTTGATAAGTGGTTAGGCGATTAGCTGGCCAAAAGTAGGCTACATGAGAAGTGCAATACTATTCATATAAAGTTGGGTTGGGTTTTCAGTGAATTTCTGTAAATCAAGATGGTCATCTGCCTTCTCAGTGATCAAATGAAGCAGTATTGGGAATGATTTTAATTCAAACTACAGGTACTGTATACTTGATCTCCTCATTTCTGGAGGCTGAAGGAAACATTTTGTCTGGTCCTAGGGCTTGTGATCACCTTCCTCTGGCCTTTTGATCACCCTGCTCTGAAACTATAGAGACAGACAGTCCTGTGGAAGCAGGGAGAGAAGAGAGAGAGAGAGAGAGGGGAGCTGGGGCTCAGAGAGTAGATGTCAGGGTTTTCCTGTGGTGAAGTAGAGGAGGACCAAAACGCAGCGTGGTTATATTGACTCATGTTTAATAAAAACGGATAAACATGAACACTACAAAACAATAAACGTGGAAAACTAAAAACAGCCCTATCTGGTGCAAAACACAGAGACAGGAACAATCACCCACAAAACCCAACACAAAACAGGCTACCTAAATATGGTTCCCAATCAGAGACAATGACTAACACCTGCCTCTGATTGAGAACCATATCAGGCCAAACATAGAAATAGACAAACCAGACACACAACATAGAATGCCCACCCAGCTCACGTCCTGACCAACACTAAAACAAGGAAAACACATACGAACGATGGACAGAACGTGACAGAACCCCAAGGTGCGGACTCCGAATGCACAACCTAAACCTATAGGAGAGGGTCTGGGTGGGCATCTCTCCGCGGTGGCGGCTCTGGCGCTGGACGTGGACCCCACTCCATAATTGTCTTAGTCCACCTCCTTAGTGTCCCTTGAGAGGCGACCCTCGCCGCTAACCTTGGCCTAGGAAACCTAACAATGGGCCCCACTGGACTGAGGTAGCTCAGGACCGAGGGGTAGCTCGGGACCGAGGGGAAGCTCGGGACCGAGGGGAAGCTCGGGACCGAGGGGAAGCTCGGGAGCGAGGGGAAGCTCAGGCAGGTTGATGGATCTACCAGATCCTGGCTGGCTGGTGGTTCCGGCAGATCCTGGCTGACTGGCGGATCCTGGCTGACTGGCGGATCCTGGCTGACTAGCGGATCTGGCAAATCCTGGCTGACTGGCACTTCTGGCGGATCCTGGCAGACTGGCGGATCCTGGCTGAATGCCGGATCTAACTGATCCTGGCAGACTGGCGGATCCTGGCTGACTGGCAGATCCTGGCTGACTGGCACTTCTGGCGGATCCTGGCTGAATGGCGGATCTAACTGATCCTGGCCGACTGGCAGATCCTGGCCGACTGGCAGAACCTGGCCGACTGGCAGAACCTGGCCGACTGGCAGAACCTGGCCGACTGGCAGTTCTGGCGAATCCTGGCTGACTGGCAGATCCTGGCCGACTGGCAGTTCTGGCGGATCCTGGCAGACTGGCGGATCCTGGCAGACTGGCGGATCCTGGCAGACTGGCGGATCTAACTGATCCTGGCCGACTGGCGGATCCTGGATGACTGGCAGATCCTGGCCGACTGGCAGATCTGGCAGATCCTGGCCGAATGGCAGATCCTGACCGAATGGCAGATCTGGCGGATCCTGGTAGACTGGCGGATCCTGGTAGACTGGCAGATCCTGGCCGACTGGCAGATCGGGCAGATCCTGGCTGACTGGCACTTCTGGCGGATCCTGGCTGAATGGCGGATCTAACTGATCCTGGCTGACTGGCAGATCCTGGCCGACTGGCAGTTCTGGCGGATCCTGGCAAGACTGGCGGATCCTGGCTGACTGGCGGATCCTGGCCGACTGGCAGTTCTGGCGGATCCTGGCAGACTGGCGGGGCTGGGCAGAATGGCGGCACTGGCGGCGCTGGGCAGACTGGCGGCGCTAGGCAGACTGGTAGCTCAGACGGCGCTGGGCAGACGGGTAGCTCAGACGGCGCTGGGCAGACGGGCGGCGCTGGGCAGACTGGCGGCACTGGCGGCGCTGGGCAGACTGGTAGCTCAGACGGCGCTGGGCAGACGGGTGGCTCAGACTGCGCTGGGCAGACTGGCGGCACTGGCGGCGCTGGGCAGACTGGCGGCACTGGCGGCGCTGGGCAGACTGGCGGCACTTGCGGCGCTGGGCAGACTGGCGGCGCTAGGCAGACGGGTAGCTCAGACGGCGCTGGGCAGACGGGCGGCGCTGGGCAGACTGGCGGCGCTGGGCAGACTGGTAGCTCAGACTGCGCTGGGCAGACGGGTAGCTCAGATGGCGCTGGGCAGACGGGCGGCACTGGCGGCGCTGGACAGACTGGCGGCACTGGCGGCGCTGGACAGACTGGCGGCGCTGGACAGACTGGTAGCTCAGACGGCGCAGGGCAAACGGGCGGCGCTGGGCAGACTGGCGGCGCTGGGCAGACTGGCGGCACTGGCGGCGCTGGGCAGACTGGTAGCTCAGACGGCGCTGGGCAGACAGGTAGCTCAGACGGCGCTTGGCAGACTGGAGAAAAAGGCTCTGGTAGCGCTGGACTGAGGAGCACTGGTGCCTCTGGAATGAGGGGCTCTGGCGCCTCTGGCATGAGGGGCGGTAGCTCTGACAGCGCCGGACAGGCGGGAGACTGGCTGCGCTGGAGAGGAAGGCTCCGGCAGCGCTGGACAGGCGGGACGCACTGTAGGCCTGATGCGTGGTGCTGGCACTGGTATGCCGTGCAAACTATGCCAAACCAACAGCTTTCTTTCTACTCTGTCCAATACATCCTCCACACTCTCAGACTCAGCACTCTGCTTCGCCGACAGCTCCAATTCCATCCATGGCTCTGCCCAGGGTCCTTTTCCGTCAAGGATCTCCTCCCAAGTCCATTTATCCAAATAGTACAGCATCTCCCACTGCTGCTGCTGCTGCTGCTGCTGCTCCTGTTGCTGCTGCTCCTGTTGCTGCTGCCTCTGTTCCTTCTCCTGCTGCTGCTTTTGCCGTTGCCCGTTACCACGCCGCTTGGTCCTTGGTTGGTGGGTGATTCTGTCAGGGTTTTCCTGTGGTGAAGTAGAGGAGGACCAAAACGCAGCGTGGTTATATTGACTCATGTTTAATAAAAACGGATAAACATGAACACTACAAAACAATAAACGTGGAAAACCAAAAACAGCCCTATCTGGTGCAAAACACAGAGACAGGAACAATCAGCCACAAAACCCAACACAAAACAGGCTACCTAAATATGGTTCCCAATCAGAGACAATGACTAACACCTGCCTCTGATTGAGAACCATATCAGGCCAAACATAGAAATAGACAAACCAGACACAACATAGAATGCCCACCCAGCTCACGTCCTGACCAACACTAAAACAAGGAAAACACATACGAACGATGGACAGAACGTGACAGTAGACTTGTCTTCTAATCAGCTCCTCGCTGAGACCTGTCTATTCCCAGTCCACTGTACTGTGCCCTCTAAATCAAATCAAATGTATTTATATAGCCCTTCGTACATCAGCTGATATCTCAAAGTGCTGTACAGAAACCCAGCCTAAAACCCCAAACAGCAAGCAATGCAGGTGTTGAAGCACGTTGGCTAGGAAAAACTCCCTAGAAAGGCCAAAACCTAGGAAGAAACCTAGAGAGGAACCAGGCTATGAGGGGTGGCCAGTCCTCTTCTGGCTGTGCCGGGTGGAGATTATAACAGAACATGGCCAAGATGTTCAAATGTTCCTAAAGGACCAGCATGGTCAAATAATAGGTCTGGGACAGGTAGCACGTCCAGTGAACAGGTCAGGATTCCATAGACACAGGCAGAACAGTTGAAACTGGAGCAGCAGCACGGCCAGGTGGACTGGGGACAGCAAGGAGTCATCATGCCAGGTAGTCCTGAGGCATGGTCCTAGTGCTCAGGTCCTCCGAGAGAGAGAAAGAAAGAGAGAATTAGAGAATTAGAGAGAGCATACTTAAATTCACACAGGACACCGGATAAGACAGGAGAAGTACTCCAGATATAACAAACTGACCCTAGCCCCCCGACACAATCTACTGCAGCATAAATACTGGAGGCTGAGACAAGAGGGGTCAGGAGACACTTTGGCCCCATCCGATGATACCCCCGGACAGGGCCAAACAGGAAGGATATAACCCCACCCACTTTGCCAAAGCACAGCCCCTACACCACTAGAGGAATATCTTCAACCACCAACTTACCATCCTGAGACAAGGCCGAGTATAGCCTACAAAGATCTCCGCCACAGCACAACCCAAGGGGGGGTGCCAACCCAGACAGGAAGATCACATCAGTGACTCAACCCACTCAAGTGACGCACCCCTCCTAGAAACTGCATGAAAGAGCACCAGTAAGCCAGTGACTCAGCCCTCGTAATAGGGTTAGAGGCAGAGAATCCCAGTGCAAAGAGGGGAACCGGCCAGGCAGAGACAGCAAGGGCGGTTCGTTGCTTCAGAGCCTTTCCGTTGACCTTCACACTCTTGGGCCAGACTACACTCAATCATATGACCCACTGAAGAGATGAGTCTTCAGTGAAGACTTAAAGGTTGAGGCCGAGTTTGCGTCTCTCACATGGGTAGGCAGACCATTCCATAAAAATGGAGCTCAATAGGAGAAAGCCCTGCCTCCAGCTGTTTGCTTAGAAATTCTAGGGACAATTAGGAGGCCTGCGTCTTGTGACCATAGCGTACGTGTAGGTATGTACGGCAGGACCAAATCAGAGAGATGGGTAGGAGCAAGCCCATGTAATGCTTTGTAGGTTAGCAGTAAAACCTTGAAATCAGCCCTTGCCTTGACAGGAAGCCAGTGTAGGGAGGCTAGCAGTGGAGTAATATGATCCATTTTTTTTTGTTCTAGTCAGGATTCTAGCAGCCGTATTTAGCACTAACTGAAGTTTATTTAGTGCTTTATCCGGGTAGCCAGAAAGTAGAGCATTGCAGTAGTCTAACCTAGAAGTAACAAAAGTGTGGATACATTTTTCGGTATCATTTTTGGACAGAAAGTTTCTGATTTTTGCAATGTTACGTAGATGGAAAAAAGCTGTCCTTGAAACAGTCTTGATATGTTCGTCAAAAGAGAGATCAGGGTCCAGAGTAACGCCAAGCTCCTTCACAGTTTTATTTGAGACGACTGTACAACCATTAAGATTAATTGTCAGGATTCAACAGAGGATCTCTTTGTTTCTTGGGACCTAGAACAAGCATCTCTGTTTTGTCCGAGTTTAAAATTAGAACGTTTGCAGCCATCCACTTCCTTATGTCTGAAACACAGGCTTCTAGCGAGGGCAATTTTGGGGCTTCACCATGTTTGATTGAAATGTAGAGCTGTGTGTCATCTGCATAGCAGTGAAAGTTAACATTATGTTTTCGAATGACATCCCCAAGAAGTAAAATATATAGTGAAAACAATAGTGGTCCTAAAACGGAACCTTGAGGAACACCGAAATGTACAGTTGATTTGCCAGAGGACAAACCATTCAGAGACAAACTGATATCTTTCAGACAGATAAGATCTAAACCAGGCCAGAACTTGTCCGTGTAGACCAATTTGGGTTTCCAATCTCTCCAAAAGTATGTGGTGACCGATGGTATCAAAAGCAGCACTAAGGTCTAGGAGCACGAGGACAGATGCAGAGCCTCGGTCTGATGCCACTAAAAGGTAATTTACCACCTTCACAAGTGCAATCTCAGTGCTACGATGGGGTCTAAAACCAGACTGAAGCATTTTGTATACATTGTTTGTCTTCAGGAAGGCAGTGAGTTGCTGCGCAACAGCCTTTTCTAAAGTTTTTGAGAAGAATGTAAGATTCGATATAGGCCGATAGTTTTTTTTATATTTTCTGGGTCAAGGTTTGGCTTTTTCAAGAGAGGCTTTATTACTGCCACTTTTAGTGATTTTGGTACACATCCGGTGGATAGAGAGCCGTTTTATTATGTTCAACATAGGAGGGCCAAGCACAGGAAGCAGCTCTTTCAGTAGTTTAGTTGGAATAGGGTCCAGTATGCAGCTTGAAGGTTTAGAGGCCATGATTATTTTCATCATTGTGTCAAGAGATATAATACTAAAACACTTGAGTGTCTCTCTTGATCCTAGGTCCTGGCAGAGTTGTGCAGACTCAGGACAACTGAGCTTTGAAGGAATACGCAGATTTAAAGAGGAGTCTGTAATTTGCTTTCTAATAATCATCATGTTTTCCTCAAAGAAGTTCATGAATTTATTACTGCTGAAGTGAAAGCCATCCTCACTTGGGGAATGCTGCTTCCCTCTACCCATCCACAATACTGTCAAAATAACTATCAGCCAGCCACAGAAATGACATTTTTTCATTTTTCAAGATAAGAGATCAAATGTGGTGATTATTGGAGGTGGGAACTCCATCTACCAATTTCCCACCAGTCCCTCAGAAGAAGCTTTTAAAAACTGCTATTTTGTTCCTGTGACATTTTATCCAAATGCTTTGATGCTTCCTTTGACCTGGAATAGTTCCACCCACAGAAAGGGCTGATTTTGAGGAGTGCTGCTCGGATGGTTACACCATAGAATTTGCTCTCCAACAGAATTCCCATCTATGTATGGACAATGAATAATGCTATTCCATAGTGTCATCTTGACAGAGTCCGTGGTTTTTAGACTGGCCCTCAGGCAGCGTGAGTGTCCTCACTGTGAGTCTCAGTGCTGCTAATAGAGCTGTCACCACTGTCTCACTCCAAAGCCCGCACACACACATGGATACGCACACGCCTGCGTGCACACACATTCACATGAATGGACACAAACACACACACACTTGCCTAACCAGCCGCAGCCTACACAAATATAGGGTCAAGCGCCAATTACAACCTAGCTACAAACTTCCTTCTCCCACACTGATGTTTCGCCGTTTAACTCTGTTCTCCACTGCTGGCAATGTCTGACTCTCTACCTGTCCTTGTGGAAATCCACAACCCAACCATGCAGAGACATGTCAATCATGTTTGCCTCCAAGCCAAACAGGTATCCACTGGGGAGATTGGAAGTCAGCAGAAATGTCACAGTGAATGTCTGTTTAGCAGAGGATGGAGAAATGATATTCTATGGAGGAGAGAGAGCCAGTCCCCTTAAACCTGCCCCCTGCAGTGGCCCACACATGAATAACTAGATTACTGTTTTCACAATAATCTGCTGGCATGAAATTATATTTACAGGAATTCAAAGTTAATACATGCAGATTGTAATATGATTACACAAGAGCCATTAACTTTATAATACCAGTGTTTGGCTTGACGGTATGCTGCGTGAACTGTTAGCTAGATGTCTCTTTTAGAGAAGGAGAGACTTCTAAAAGAGGTGCCGTTGCCGAAGTGGAAAATGACCCTAGTATCATGCTTAGCTTGGCTCATCTACACCATGGCTTTACTTCTAGCTCTAGTAAAATCAGGTAGTTACATGTATTTCTTCCTGGGCAAAAGGAGATTATATATTTGATATATCAGCCTGGTGAGTTAACTGTTACGTAACTTTGGGAAAGAGAGTGATAATAGCCTAGAGTTGTCCAGATTCAGATGGCAGCGCTGTCCCTCTTACATACTGAACAATTGACATGTATTCTAGGGAATGTTTTCCGATATGTTTTCAGTACAATTGACTGGACCAGACCGGAGCAGCCGTGTTTGAGCTAATAGTCAAGAGATGACTCCCGAGTTGCTCGGTGGTCTAAGACACTGCATCTCAGTGCAAGAAGCGTCACTGCAGTACCTGGTTCGAATCCAGGCTGCATCACATCCGGCCCGTGATTGGGAGTCCCATAAGACGGCGCACAATTGGCCCAGCGTCGTCCAGGTTTGGCCGGGGTAGGCCGCCATTGTAAATAAGAACTTGTTCTTAACTGACTTGCCTAGTTAAATAAAGGTTAAATAAACAAATGTAATGACCTTTTCCAGGTGATCTAACAGTCCTCTAACACGTTGTTGTAACTCGTACTAACTATAAACAAATACAAGCAGCACAATCAGCACTTTATTTATCAGTATATCTATTCAGCTATCAATATTATCAACCTCCCAACAGACGTGTTCAGTGAAGCCCACATTTATTTCTGAGAGAGGCAGAGGAATGCCATGGCATGTGAGTGTGCTCACGTATTATGATGGAGCAGCCATGGCAAAGCTGTAGCAGCCATGGCAAAGCTGTAGCATCCATGGCAAAGCTGTAGCAGCCATGGCAAAGCTGTAGCATCCATGGCAAAGCTGTAGCAGCCATGGCAAAGCTGTAGCAGCCATGGCAAAGCTGTAGCAGCCATGGCAAAGCTGTAGCAGCCATGGCAAAGCTGTAGCAGCCATGGCAAAGCTGTAGCATCCATGGCAAAGCTGTAGCATCCATGGCAAAGCTGTAGCAGCCATGGCAAAGCTGTAGCATCCAGCATCCATGGCAAAGCTGTAGCATCCATGGCAAAGCTGTAGCAGCCATGGCAAAGCTGTAGCAGCCATGGCAAAGCTGTAGCATCCATGGCAAAGCTGTAGCATCCATGGCAAAGCTGTAGCAGCCATGGCAAAGCTGTAGCAGCCATGGCAAAGCTGTAGCAGCCATGGCAAAGCTGTAGCATCCATGGCAAAGCTGTAGCAGCCATGGCAAAGCTGTAGCATCCATGGCAAAGCTGTAGCAGCCATGGCAAAGCTGTAGCAGCCATGGCAAAGCTGTAGCAGCCATGGCAAAGCTGTAGCATCCATGGCAAAGCTGTAGCAGCCATGGCAAAGCTGTAGCATCCATGGCAAAGCTGTAGCATCCATGGCAAAGCTGTAGCATCCATGGCAAAGCTGTAGCATCCATGGCAAAGCTGTAGCATCCATGGCAAAGCTGTAGCATCCATGGCAAAGCTGTAGCAGCCATGGCAAAGCTGTAGCATCCATGGCAAAGCTGTAGCATCCATGGCAAAGCTGTAGCATCCATGGCAAAGCTGTAGCATCCATGGCAAAGCTGTAGCATCCATGGCAAAGCTGTAGCAGCCATGGCAAAGCTGTAGCATCCATGGCAAAGCTGTAGCATCCATGGCAAAGCTGTAGCATCCATGGCAAAGCTGTAGCAGCCATGGCAAAGCTGTAGCATCCATGGCAAAGCTGTAGCAGCCATGGCAAAGCTGTAGCAGCCATGGCAAAGCTGTAGCAGCCATGGCAAAGCTGTAGCATCCATGGCAAAGCTGTAGCATCCATGGCAAAGCTGTAGCATCCATGGCAAAGCTGTAGCATCCATGGCAAAGCTGTAGCAGCCATGGCAAAGCTGTAGCATCCATGGCAAAGCTGTAGCATCCATGGCAAAGCTGTAGCAGCCATGGCAAAGCTGTAGCATCCATGGCAAAGCTGTAGCATCCATGGCAAAGCTGTAGCATCCATGGCAAAGCTGTAGCAGCCATGGCAAAGCTGTAGCAGCCATGGCAAAGCTGTAGCAGCCATGGCAAAGCTGTAGCATCCATGGCAAAGCTGTAGCAGCCATGGCAAAGCTGTAGCATCCATGGCAAAGCTGTAGCATCCATTTTTTTATTTTTATTTATTTCACCTTTATTTAACCAGGTAGGCTAGTTGAGAACAAGTTCTCATTTGCAACTGCGACCTGGCCAAGATAAAGCATAGCAGTGTGAACAGACAACACAGAGTTACACATGGAGTAAACAATTAACAAGTCAATAACACAGTAGAAAAAAGGGGAGTCTATATACAATGTGTGCAAAAGGCATGAGGAGGTAGGCGAATAATTACAATATTGCAGATTAACACTGGAGTGATAAATGATCAGATGATCATGTACAGGTAGAGATATTGGTGTGCAAAAGAGCAGAAAAGTAAATAAATAAAAACTGTGGGGATGAGGTAGGTGAAAATGGGTGGGCTATTTACCAATAGGTTATGTACAGCTGCAGCGATCGGTTAGCTGCTCAGATAGCTGATGTTTGAAGTTGGTGAGGGAGATAAAAGTCTCCAACTTCAGCGATTTTTGCAATTCGTTCCAGTCCATGGCAAAGCTGTAGCATCCATGGCAAAGCTGTAGCATCCATGGCAAAGCTGTAGCATCCATGGCAAAGCTGTAGCAGCCATGGCAAAGCTGTAGAATCCATGGCAAAGCTGTAGCAGCCATGGCAAAGCTGTAGCATCCATGGCAAAGCTGTAGAATCCATGGCAAAGCTGTAGAATCCATGGCAAAGCTGTAGCATCCATGGCAAAGTTGTAGCATCCATGGCAAAGCTGTAGCATCCATGGCAAAGCTGTAGCATCCATGGCAAAGCTGTAGCAGCCATGGCAAAGCTGTAGCATCCATGGCAAAGCTGTAGCATCCATGGAAAAGCTGTAGCATCCATGGCAAAGCTGTAGCATCCATGGCAAAGCTGTAGCATCCATGGCAAAGCTGTAGCATCCATGGCAAAGCTGTAGCATCCATGGCAAAGCTGTAGCATCCATGGCACTGTAAACATGGTGTCAGAAAGTATCACAGTGCCCCCTGTGAATACAAGGGGACAGCACAGCAGCACACGCCTGTGGGATCAAATGCTAACTCAAACTTGTGTTTTTTCTTGTTTTTGTCTGTTCTTTTGTGCCGTTGTATGTCTGCCTTTTCCCCATTCAGGAGAGGGAGTTGCTGGGCCGGATCTCAGACCTGCAGGAGGAGGTGGTAAGGAGGAAGAACCACATTGCTCAGCTGGACCACGAGATTCACACACTGAACGAGAACATCAACACACTCACCAAGGAGCTGGAGCTCAAGGGCAAGGAGGTGCTGAAGATCCGCAGCGAGGCCAACCAGCAGATCAGGTGGGCTGGAGGAGAGTGCAGGAGGGGAGGGCAGGGTTGTGATCCTACCACAGGGCATTATGGGGTGACACACAGGAGGGTTGACACATTAACAGGTCATCTACAGTAAAGCTGTTCTGGTGCGTTGCCAAACTTAATTAGGTGAATCTCTGTACGCTATCTCTGCAGGCGAATGCCTGTACCTCGTTTTAATATGGCCACGATGAAGGTTTTTAACACATTTAGTTCAGATGACTGGTGAATCACAACACGACAAGTTCAGTTGTGTGAATTCCTCTTGTTTAGACGTGACAGTTGGTGGCCATTGGCAGTGCTGGAATCGTTTTTGAGTTGGATTACATTTGAAGGATACTGGAAAGAGAAAGAGAGGAGGCCAATTTGCCTCTCCCTTCTGGAAGTCGTGTTTTAAGCACTGTTATTCCCTTTGATGACTTGGTCTCTCTGACATGTGTTTTAAATGTATAAGTAAATGTATGAGAAAATATGAAAATCAGGGTTATTTGGGGCAAGGCCTGAATATAATCTATCATGCTTTTCCCACAGGCTGATATGAATAATTCACTCTTATATTAATTAATAATGTGGTCGTAGGCCTGGATGGAACGAACAGCAGGCTCTCTCGTTAGAATTGAAGGCCTGTTTGGTGATGAATCAAAAATGGAGGCTTATGCTTTTCTAGAGCTAGAGATAACCAAGAGCATGGGGTTAGTGTGTGTGTGTGTGTGTGTGTGTGTGTGTGTGTGTGTGTGTGTGTGTGTGTGTGTGTGTGTGTGTGTGTGTGTGTGTGTGTGTGTGTGTGTGTGTGTGTGTGTGTGTGTGTGTGTGTGTGTGTGTTTGCGTCTGCATGTGTGTGTTTGTGCAAATGTGGCGTCAACAACACATATCACTGGTAGGATTCCAAGCCCCTTGTGGAGCACCTTTCACTTCCAATTATGTAACACGCTGGCGAATCCTAGTTTCCTGAGATAAAAATAAATAAATTGGAAAAGATTTGTGTCCCTCAGGGAGCATTACTCAGCAAACGTATTCCTCTGCACTCCTCGTGCTCTGCCTCTCTCTCTGACTGCAGTAGTTCTGCGTGAGCAACACTGCCATATAGTCTACTAAGGGGAGAGAGGGAGTCGCCGCTACAAGGCAGGGAATTTCAATCAGCTGGTGTAATGCCTTGGAAAAGTCCTGTCTATCTGTCCCACATCAAAATAAATCAATAAGTAAATAGAAAAGAGTGTTTTCCACTTATGGTGAAACATTGATATCTCTCCTCCAGAGCCTCCTGCTATAAATTATATATGTCTTTCTTGGCAACAAAAAAAAGAAGGAAAGTCAAAGATGAATGAAATTGTAAAGGTGCCAGCAGGATCAAAAGACATGTGTCTGTGGTAATTGTGCCAAGTTAGGATACTGAGTTAGGATACTGTAACAACTCTACACAGGAGACTGTACCTCTGAGCTGGAGAGGTGTATAAAGACGTGATCTGAATGGGTTTTAATGATCTGGTCTCTACTCAGGGCTCATGAACAGGACCTGTCGAAGAAACACGAGCGAGAGATGGCTGAGATGAACGCCATGCACAACAGAGAGACTCAGAACATGCTGTGTGACTTCAACAAGGCCCAGGAGCTTCTCAAAGACAAGATCTCTGCTCTTCAAGTCCTGTACGTACAGTACATCCAGTATGTAGTTGATATAGCACTCACTGTGAGAGCATATGTGATACTGTGATTATATAAAGCCCTGGCAGATGATGAAAGGCCACAGTCCCTGGCAGAGCACAGGCTGAAGAGGTGAGTATCCCACACAGATACAGAAATGGATGGAAGGAGGAAGGTATTGGATGGGAGGGAGGGAGGGAGAGAGAGCAGGAGGGAGAGAGAGCAGGAGAGAGGGAGAAGAGCAGGAGGGAGAGGGAGAAGAGCAGGAGGGAGGGAGGGAGGGAGGGAGGGGAAAGGAGAGTGGGTGGCTGCACATGATCTCCGGAGGTGAATATGGCCCATTGGGAAGGTCCTTCCCTTTTATGAGAGATCTGACAGACCTGTTTTGTTTTCCACTGTGCTGCATGGAGGTGACTGTGTCCTCAATCCCCCACCGCATGCACACGCATGCACACGCACGCACGCACACACACACACACACACACACACACACACACACACACACACACACACACACACACACACACACACACACACACACACACACACACACACCGTCTATCAGCAGCAGTGTCCTACTTGGGATAAACCTCCAGCTGGGTGTGCAGGTCCCCTAGCTTTCATGACACCACAGTACTGTACACAAACAGTACACACCAGAAAATATGACCATAGACATAGAAATCCCCTGTAATCTACTCTGAATAGATCCAGGGACATGTACTGTAATGATTATAGGGATAACAGGCAGCTGTCTCTGTAAGAAATATGTTTGGGATACGAGAGTGAGAGAGAGAGACAGTCTCTGTCTCTGAGACAGAGACACTGAGAGAGAGTTAGATGGAACAGATATACAGGATCCTGGGACTGGGGAGTGACCTCATTTAGTTTCATGTGAATGAGAGCACCATCTAGACACAAAGCCAGCTACTGCAGAGAGAGCATCTGTGATGCCCTACACCAAATCTTCTCATGGCTCAATCACACCTTTCAAAATGAAATGCTAGTGAAGCATACGTCCTTATTTGTGCATGTTCCTCAAGTAAATTTGACTGACAAACTGAATCCAGTACCTTCCTGTAAAGATTGTTCACATTAGCCTTACACAGATTTGTCTGTTGCTAACCTTTCCAAAACCAACAAGGCCCAAGCCCCTGTCATTTTCAAATTTCTAGTTTCCAAGGCCTTACCTCGAGGTTGACAATTTACTGCCTGCTAATTAAGCACATAACAAATCTATTTTAACAACAGTTCTTGTCCCCTCCCCAATTAATCACCTTGGCAGCCACGTTCCCCAAAGCCGGTCCCTGGCCACCTCTAAATATTATGCCATTCAAGCTCTATGAATATTTTATCTCAATACATCGCTTGGTTAAACCCATGGGAACCAACACAAGTTTGTTGTCTGATTGGTTTATTTTAGTTTGTTTAGTTTGTTTTAGCGCTTTCTAGCCATTAGTTACATCGGTTTTGAGTGATGTCGCTGGAGAGTTGACTGGAGTGTGATGATGAGCAGTGTTAGGGAGTAGTGAACAACATGTAGTTCCACTAGTAATTTACAGTGCCTTGCGAAAGTATTCAGCCCCCTTGAACTTTGCGACCTTTTGCCACATTTCAGGCTTCAAACATAAAGATATAAAACTGTATTTTTTGTGAAGAATCAACAACAAGTGGGACACAATCATGAAGTGGAACGACATTTATTGGATATTTCAAACTTTTTTAACAAATCAAAAACGGAAAAATTGGGTGTGCAAAATTATTCAGCCCCCTTAAGTTAATACTTTGTAGCGCCACCTTTTGCTGCGATTACAGCTGTAAGTCGCTTGGGGTATGTCTCTATCAGTTTTGCACATCGAGAGACTGACATTTTTTCCCATTCCTCCTTGCAAAACAGCTCGAGCTCAGTGAGGTTGGATGGAGAGCATTTGTGAACAGCAGTTTTCAGACTTTGACTTGGTCATTCTAACACCTGGATATGTTTATTTTTGAACCATTCCATTGTAGATTTTGCTTTATGTTTTGGATCATTGTCTTGTTGGAAGACAAATCTCCGTCCCAGTCTCAGGTCTTTTGCAGACTCCATCAGGTTTTCTTCCAGAATGGTCCTGTATTTGGCTCCATCCATCTTCCCATCAATTTTAACCATCTTCCCTGTCCCTGCTGAAGAAAAGCATGCCCAAACCATGATGCTGCCACCACCATGTTTGACAGTGGGGATGGTGTGTTCAGGGTGATGCGCTGTGTTGCTTTTACGCCAAACATAACGTTTTGCATTGTTGCCAAAAAGTTCAATTTTGGTTTCATCTGACCAGAGCACCTTCTTCCACATGTTTGGTGTGTCTCCCAGGTGGCTTGTGGCAAACTTTAAACAACACTTTTTATGGATATCTTTAAGAAATGGCTTTCTTCTTGCCACTCTTCCATAAAGGCCAGATTTGTGCAATATACGACTGATTGTTGTCCTATGGACAGAGTCTCCCACCTCAGCTGTAGATCTCTGCAGTTCATCCAGAGTGATCATGGGCCTCTTGGCTGCATCTCTGATCAGTCTTCTCCTTGTATGAGCTGAAAGTTTAGAGGGACGGCCAGGTCTCGGTAGATTTGCAGTGGTCTGATACTCCTTCCATTTCAATATTATCGCTTGCACAGTGCTCCTTGGGATGTTTAAAGCTTGGGAAATCTTTTTGTATCCAAATCCGGCTTTAAACTTCTTCACAACAGTATCTCGGACCTGCCTGGTGTGTTCCTTGTTCTTCATGATGCTCTCTGCGCTTTTAACGGACCTCTGACACTATCACAGTGCAGGTGCATTTATACGGAGACTTGATTACACACAGGTGGATTGTATTTATCATCATGAGTCATTTAGGTCAACATTGGATCATTCAGAGATCCTCACTGAACTTCTGGAGAGAGTTTGCTGCACTGAAAGTAAAGGGGCTGAATAATTTTGCACGCCCAATTTTTCAGTTTTTGATTTGTTAAATTTTTTAAAATATCCAATAAATGTCGTTCCACTTCATGATTGTGTCCCACTTGTTGTTGATTCTTCACAAAAAAATACAGTTTTATATCTTTATGTTTGAAGCCTGAAATGTGGCAAAAGGTCGCAAAGTTCAAGGGGGCCGAATACTTTCGCAAGGCACTGTAACTCCATTTTGCAGTAGCTTGGTGGTAGTTGAACTAAATTCTAATCTCGGTAGTGTTTTCAGTAGTAAATACGTTTTTTTTATTACCATGTGTAGATAACTACTGGAACGGCACACTACTTTTTTGTCTAAAATAAAATGTGGGTAAAGTAAGCAATTACTTTCCTTTCTTTTTTTGCATCAGCCCTGCCTAATTCTCACTTAAAACGTTGTTTTTGTGTTAAATCAGCTAAATTACACATTCTGTTAACTGACTTCAGAGTGATCTGTTCTTGCAATTTATAGTCTATGACATCAGATTTAGATATGATAGTTTATCACTCAGTCGTTTGGATATAGTGAACAACTTTTACAAAGTAACTTTAGTTAAGTCAACTATTTTTTTAAGGGTAGCTTTAGTGTAACTAACTTCTTTCAGTGTGAAGTAATTGTTAGCTTGGTAAACTATATTGTCAGAATAGCTTCCCCAACACTGATGACAATATTTATTTTTTTAAAAGCAAGGCAGGACCATCCTCCCAGGCTGCATTGCAGCAACATGTTGGTTTCACATTGTTTATGTTTGGAGCATATGTAGGGATGCAGATGGGCCTGTAGTGAAACGTGATACTGAAGTAAAGTGTAGTAGATGCTGCTTCTGTCAATTACGCAACAAATGAATGGATGGCTGATGCATAGCAGCGTGACAGAAGCCATTATCATTATATCCAATACGCTCCCTGTCTAATTCAAGCGTGTTCCTGTCTCTGTCTTGCGTCTGAGTTTGATGGAGAGTTTGGTATCACTTGTCATTCCACCTCTGTAGTGCTGAGGACGTCATGCCAAACTGGACATGATGGATGCTTGTTTCGAGCACGAGGAATATCTCTGTGTATTAAAGTCATCAATCTCAAATTCGAGGCAGCACAAAACTGTGGAGAGGCAGATGGCTTTGATCACTGATAAGAACTCTTCTAAAGAGCGCTTGTTATTTGTTGAGCAGTTTAATTGGAATTCAGAACAACATGTAATGTTTCTCGTGTTTTGATCATAGTAATACACAAGCACTAATAGGCTTTCTGATTATGAGATTAAAGGTAGGAGAGTTAAAAGCTAATGCTTTAGTATTGATCTGCAGATGATGGAAGGGAAGCTTTCAAAACGTGCTCCCTCAGTGTCTGCTCATATCCCCATGCTGATCCAAGGCACTTTGATCATCATGTTACACAAACAAAACGTTGTTTCCACAATGTTACCTGATTCACACTGTGTTGTGAGGAAACTGTGATATGTCAGAGCCCTAATGGCCCCCTCCTCTCCCCAGGTTGGAGGGCACGGAGGATAAGTTCCGGAACAGGGAGAGCCGGCCTGAGGACCTGCAGGTGATCGCTGAGCTAAAGGAAATGGTGACTGAGAGGGAGTCTCTCGTCAAGAAGCTGGTGGTAAGTGTATGTACACAGTACAAGATGGCTTACAGGATGCCCTTGTGTGGTTTTACCCAACAATCCTAGACATGGAGCCTGCATGCCTGTCTACCTCCAATCAATAGTAGTATGGAGTGCTGTTGCCTTGCGTGATTAAGATTTCTCATTCAGCTGCAGTAGACTCCGGTATGTTACAGCCATTGAGTCCCAACAATGTATTGTAGACTGCTATTCAGTATACTGTATCTATAGCACTAGAGCTTGGCTAGAAACCCTGCCAGAAACCCTGTGACTTTTGCGGGTTGTATCACACGGTACTGGTATTTAAGCCCACGAATGACGTTTAATTAGAGTGTGAGGTGTGAGATGCTCCATCAATAACCCAGAGCACCATGAGCTAACTGAAGTCTCTCTGTTGACGTGCAGGACGACAAAAAGTTCTACCAGCTGGAATTGGTGAACAGAGAGACCAACTTCAACAAGGTGTTCAACACCAGTCCCAACGTGGGAGTAATAAATCCCCTCATCAAGGTGAGCTGACCGCTGCACACTAACACACCACACACAGACAGACAGACACACAGGGGACTAACACTGACCATGTACATTACCTCGACTTATAGTACATACTCTGCTGGTTGATTAGAGCCATGTAGCTTATCTGAACTAGTCTTTGACTCTTTGTGAAGACCAAAAGCGTCAGGTGACAATTTGAAACCCTTAGGGAACCATCCCGATCATTACAAGCCGAAACCACTAGCCTGTACCTCAATGTAGAAAATGGTTGAAGTGGAGATTTTAAGTTGCCTTTCCACATATCCTTAGTCTTGATTTCCATTGGAAGCATTCCATCCCTTAGTGGAGAGAAGTTGTGTCCCATTCCAATGTAAATGCATCAACCCCCTGTCTCCCAGTTGAATGGATCACTCTGCATGGTCAATATGTAACTGTTGACTCCATTTCAAGTTCTATGACTTCTGATATTTTGGTTTAGTGTTACATATAGTTTGTGTGTGTGTGTACATTTGTTTGTGTGTGTGTGTGGGGGGGGTTAGTCAGTGTGTGTGTCTGTTATCTCACTGTTCAAACATCCAGTTCTCCTTTGCTTTCCAAGCCATTCTTTGTTAGTGTGAACTCTCTGTAGCCTCTTCATGTGATACTTTTTTCTCATCTTAATTCACATATTATAGCTGAGAGCGACTGTTCCTTCTCTAGTTGAGTGGTACGAGCCTGACCTTCAGAAAGCCTCCATCTACATAAATCCTCTGAGAATGAGAAATATATAGATGTATAAATATACAGTAAATACACAAGTTTTTTTTTTCATTGGACTAGTTCTCCCTATTTCCGTTTCTTTGTGTTTTTGTCCCTCTGTGTAGCAAAAGAGAAAGAATGACAAATCAGCAAACCGATTCAGCAGCTCTCCAAACCTCAGGGCTCTGGAGGCAGCAGGAACAGGGATGGGGAGCGGGCAGCCCCAGCCCAACCGCTTAGAGCCTATCCCCAACTCCCCCATTCACCACCTTGACCTCAACACTAGCAAACCTCTGCCCCCACCGACCCCTCCGACAGAGCCCAAGAAATTCATGAGGTGAGCGCCGCCCCTCCCTCACCGCTGACGCCTCGGTCTGCGCCATGGGCAGGCCCAGGGTCAAGCACACTAACACACAGACATTGCCCTGACCCTCGGCCCATACAGCTGCAGATAGGCGGCTTTCATACAAACCTCTCCAGTCAGCTGCCATATCCCTTTCTGATGGGCTTCAGTCTTTGAAAGAAACTTCTCAATGTGACCCTCACTGGAGGATGTTGATGTTCTTCCCCCCCCTTTTCTGACTTCGCTCTGATGAAACAGAATAGCGTCAAATCAGGAATTACGGCTTTAAAAAAAAACAAAAAGACACTCCAGTCTGAAAGTGTAATTAACTTGAATAATAGATGAAGTTGCGTGCTGCCTGTTGCCAACAGGCTGAGGGGTTCATCCCAGGATTCCCTCTTGATTGTTATTCTATTTGAAGGACATGATGGCTTTTTTCTTTGCCTGCAGTTTTTGCGAGGCTTTGATTGTGTCCCCAGAGATTTGGCTTTCGGCGAGAGGGAGAGCTCCCACAATTACTCCCCCCACTTCTCTGTCAACTTATCTTTACTGTATACCAGGAAGTCATTGGTTTTACTTGACAGTTTCTTTTCAAACACACAAAGGGATATTCCATCTGAACCTACACACACTCCAGGAGATGTATGAACACTTTACTATATTATTGGAAAGCCCCATGCAATACATGAGACTTTGAAAATGGCATTGGAATGCAAAAGGAGCATGTGTACACCCCACCGTCACTCTTAACATGTTAGCATAAGTGCTCCTGCTAGCAGTTGCGTCTCTTTGTGTCTTTGCTAGCAGTTGCGTCTCTTTGTGTCTTTGTATTTGTATCTCATTGGGTGATGTGTTGTTGTTCTGTTAAACCACCTCATCCTCATCGGCCTCCAGGCATGCTGCACTTACTGCACTTTGTTGTCCACATTGATGTGCAATTGTTTGATTTGTATATGAGGAAAATCTGATTGTGTAATATAGATTGTTGATGTTATTTTCTTCACCATGTACAGTTCTGTGTGGTGATGTGTGAAACCTTCGAAAACAACAACACTCTTCTCATCAACAAACCCCGCTCTCTCTCTCTTGTGCCTTGGCATTGCTTTGCTTGTTGTTGTGTTTCCAGCTATCATTCTGCACATGTGTAACAAGCACACATGTGAATGTGATACTCTCTTGTGCATGTGTTGTACTAGCTTGTGTGTCTGCACTCATCCGGTGCTTAGGTTTCTGCCTATTGATGCACTTGTTATCCATCTGTGTGCCTCTCTGTGCTATGGGTTCCTCTTGCCCTTGCTGCATGCTGCTCTGTATGTAAGTAAGTTGCAGATGAGTCAGCGTGGCGGATTTGTGCGGGGCTGCCCTCCATTGTCATGGGACTTTCCCATCACTGCATCACACACGGCCTGTCTGTCTCAACCCCTGTCAAGGTGACCCTGTTTCCACTAAGAAACAAATGCACCCCCACATACAGAACCTCTCTACTGCAGCATATACCACACTTATGATGCTCTGGGTTATACACCTGTTTTCAGATGATATAAAGCTGCTTCTATCTGTGCATGCAGTGTCCTTTAAATGCTGCCCTATTTTGATTCAGGAGGCCTATACCAGAATACAAATGTTTTTTTAGTACTTGGAGAAGAGGCCTAGATCAATAAGACTTCTTAATTCAGCTCACCAGCAAATTTGTACCAATAGAAATTGCATACAGTGAGCCAAATCAGTATTTAGTCAGCCACCAATTGTGCAAGTTCTCCCACTTAAAAAGATGAGAGAGGCCTGTAATTTTCATCATAGGTACACTTCAACTATGACAGACAAAATGAGAGAAAAAAATCCAGAAAATCACATTTTAGGTTTTTTTATGAATTTATTTGCAAATTATGGTGGAAAATAAGTATTTGGTCACCTACAAACAAGCAAGATTTCTGGCTCTCACAGACCTGTAACTTCTTATTTAAGAGGCTCCTCTGTCCTCCACTTGTTATCAGTATAAAAGACACCTGTCCACAATCTCAAACAGTCACACTCCAAACTCCAGAGCTGTCAAAGGACACCATAAACAAAATTGTAGACCTGCACCAGGCTGGGAATACTGAATCTGCAATAGGTAAGCAGCTTGGTTTGAAGAAATCAACTGTGGGAGCAATTATTAGGAAATGGAATACATACAAGACCACTGATAATCTCCCTCGATCTGGGGCTCCATGCAAGATCTCACCCCGTGGGGTCAAAATGATCACAAGAACGGTGAGCAAAAATCCAAGAACCACACGGGGGGCCTAGTGAATGACCTGCAGAGAGGTGGGACCAGAGTAATAAAGCCTACCATCAGTAACACACTACGCCGCCAGGGACTCAAATCCTGCAGTGCCAGACGTGTCCCCCTGCTTAAGCCAGTACATGTCCAGGCCCGTCTGAAGTTTGCTAGAGAGCATTTGGATGATCCAGAAGAAGATTGGGAGAATGTCATATGGTCAGATGAAACCAAAATATAACTTTTTGGTAAAAACTCAACTTGTCGTGTTTGGAGGACAAAGAATGCGGAGTTGCATCCAAAGAACACCATACCTACTGTGAAGCATGGGAGTGGGAAAATCATGCTTTGGGGCTGTTTTTCTGCAAAGGGACCAAGACGACTGATCCGTGTAAAGGAAAGAATGAATGGGGCCATGTAGCGTGAGATTTTGAGTGAAAACCTCCTTCCATCAGCAAGGGCATTGAAGATGAAACGTGGCTGGGTCTTTCAGCATGACAATGATCCCAAACACACCGCCCGGGCAACGGAGTGGCTTCGTAAGAAGCATTTCAAGGTCCTGGAGTGGCCTAGCCAGTCTCCAAATCTCAACCCCATAGAAAATCTTTGGAGGGAGTTGAAAGTCCGTGTTGCCAGGCAACAGCCCCAAAACATCACTGCTCTAGAGGAGATCTGCATGGAGGAATGTGTCAAAATACCAGCAACAGTGTGTGAAAACCTTGTGAAGACTTACAGAAAACGTTTGACCTCTGTCATTGCCAACAAAGGGTATATAACAAAGTATTGAGATAAACTTTTGTTATTGACCAAATACTTATTTTCCACCATAATTTGCAAATAAATTCATTAAAAATCCTACAATGTGATTTATGGATATTTTTTTTTCTCATTTTGTCTGGCATAGTTGAAGTGTACCTATGATGAAAATTCCAGGTCTCTCTCATCTTTTTAAGTGGGAGAACTTGCACAATTGGTGGCTGACTAAATACTTTTTTGCCCCACTGTACATATACATTTGCATATCTAATTTAGTTTTCTCCATGGAAAACACTAGTATGCATGCTTATGCTATTTCTCTGCTTTTAGCTTCTGATGTTGTTGAAGTCAGCCCTGTCTGTCTCAGCCCAGGTGTTCCCTAGATCGGGAGTTGGTGATTAA
Organism: Oncorhynchus keta; assembly: GCF_023373465.1. Lineage (NCBI taxonomy): Eukaryota > Metazoa > Chordata > Actinopteri > Salmoniformes > Salmonidae > Oncorhynchus > Oncorhynchus keta. The sequence goes on along the minus strand of NC_068439.1, from coordinate 64,295,113 downwards.
CAGACCCGAATGCATGTTCAATTCAGCATTACATTGGATTTGCTGCAATGGAGACTACTGAGACCGAGGAGAGAATGACTGCAGAGGAGATATTTTAGGATAGTTTTCAGAGATATAAACAGTTCTGCATAGGATGAAGAAGCCACCTGTCGTTAATTGAAAACTTCAGACATGTTTAGCTCAATCAGAGCAGTACAGTTTGTGCAGTGCAGAATGAGTACCGAGTGCAGACTGTGTTTAATCATTTGTCTTGTATCATCTGGTCATGATAATATACTGAACAAAAATATAAATGCAACATTCAACAATTTCAATAATTTTACAGTTCATATAATGAAATCAAAGCAAAATCTAATCAAATTGTATTGGTCACATACACATGGTTAGCAGATGTTAATGCAAGTGTAGCGAAATACTTGTGCTTCTAGTTCCGACAGTGCAGTAAAATCTAAGTGATCTAACAATTCCCAACTACTACCTAATACACACAAATCTAAAGGGGTGAATAAGAATATGTACATATGTGGATGAGCGATGGCCGAGCGTCATAGGCAAGTTCAATAGATGATATAAGGTACAGTATATAAACTCAGCAAAAAAAAAAGTCCTCACTGTCAACTGTGTTTATTTTCAGCAAACTTTACATGTGTAAAATATTTGTATGAACATAAGATTCAACAACTGAGACATAAACTGAACAAGTTTCACAGACATGTGACTAACAGAAATGGAATAATGTGTCCCTGAACAAACGGGGGTCAAAATCAAAAGTAAGTCAGTATCTGGTGTAGCCATCAGCTGCATTAAGTACTGCAGTGCATCTCCTCCTCGTGGACTGCACCAGATCTGCCAGTTCTTGCTGTGAGATGTTATCCCACTCTTCCACCAAGGCACTTGCAAGTTTCCGGACATTTCTGGGGGGAATGCCCTCACCCTCCAATCCAACAGGTCCCAGACGTGCTCAATGGGATTGAGATCCGGGCTCTTCGCTGGCCATGGCAGAACACTGACATTCCTGTCTTGCAGGAAATCACGCACAGAACGAGCAGTATGGCTGGTGGCATTGTTATGCTGGAGGTCATGTCAGGATGAGCCTGCAGGAAGGGTACCACATGAGGGAGGAGGATGTCTTCCCTATAACACAGCATTGAGATTGCCTGCCATGACAACAAGCTCAGTCCGATGATGCTGTGACACCGCCCCAGACCATGACGGACCCTCCACCTCCAAATCGATCCCGCTCCAGAGTACAGGCCTCGGTGTAACACTCATTCCTTCGACGATAAACGCGAATCCGACCGTCACCCCTGGTGAGATAAAACAGTGACTCGTCAGAGAATAGCGACGGTGGGCTTGTGCCCGTTGTTGCCGGTGATGTCTGGTGAGGACCTGTCTTACAACAGGCCTACAAGCCCTCAGTCCAGCCTCTCTCAGCCTATTGCAGACAGTCTGAGCGCTGATGGAGGGATTGTGCGTTCCTGGTGTAACTCAGACAGTTGTTGTTACCATCCTGTAACTGTCCCGCGGGTGTGATGTTTGGATGTACCGATCCTGTGCAGGTGTTGTAACACATGGCCTGCCACTGCGAGTACAATCAGCTGTCCGTCCTGTCTCCCTATAACGCTGTCTTAGGCATCTCACAGTACGGACATTGCAATTTATTGCCTTGGCCACATCTGCAGTCTTCATGCCTCCTTGCAGCATGCCTAAGGCATGTTCACGCAGATGAGCAGGGACCCTGGGCATCTTTCTTTTGGTGTTTTTCTGAGTCAGTAGATAGGCCTCTTTGGTGTCCTAGGTTTTCATAACTGTGACCTTAATTGCCTACCGTCTGTAAGCTGTTCGTGTCTTAACGACCGTTCCACAGGAACATGTTCATTAATTGTTTATGGTTCATTGAGCAAGCATGGGAAACAGTGTTTAAACCCTTTACAATGAAGATTTGTGAAGGTATTTGGATTTTTACGAATTATCTTTGAAAGACACGGTCCTGAAAAAGGGACGTTTCTTTTTTTATTGAGTTTACATATGAGATGGGTAGTGTAATATATGTTAACATTATTAAAGTGGCATTGTTTAAGGTGACTAGTGATCCGAAGTGACTAGTGATCCATTGAAATGAATTCATTAGGCCCTAATCTATGGATTTCCCATGACTGGGCAGGGTTGCAGCCATGAGTGGGCCTGGGAGGGCATAGGCCCAACCACTTGGGAGCAAGGCTCACTCACTGGGGAGCTAGGCCCAGCCAATCAGAATTTGTTTTTCCCAACAAAAGGGCTTTATTACAGAAAGAAATATTCATTAGTTTCATCAGCTGTCTGGGTGGCTGGTCTCAGATGATCCCGCAGGTGAAAAAGCCGGATGTGGAGGTCCTGGGCTGGCGTGGTTATACGTGGTCTGCGGTTGTGAGGCTGGTTGGGAGTACTGCCATATCCTCTAAAACTATGTTAGAGGTGTTTTATAGTAGAATAAGTCAATTAAATGCTCTGGCAACAGCTCTGGTGGACATTCCTGCAGTCAGCATGTCAATTGCACGCTCCCTCAACTTGAGACATCTGTGGTATTGTGTTGTGACAAAACTTCACATTTTAGAGTGGCCTTTTATTGTTCCTAGCACAAGGTGCACCTGTGTAATGATAATGCTGTTTAATCAGCTTCTTGATATGCCACACCAGTCAGTTGGATGGATTCTCTTGGCAAAGGAGAAAAACTCACTAACAGGGATGTAAAGATTTTGGGGATATTTTATTTCAGCTCATGAAACATGGGACCACCACTTTACATGTTGCATTTATATTTTTGTTCAGTAAAATCCAACCTTTTAAGGTTAGAGGTTGTTATTTGACATGACAACTGTGGAAATAGCCATGGTAGGAAATTAAAACTTGAAAGTGTCTTAAGTTACATAGATCTTTATCAGATCCAATATTGCAATTTCCTTGCCTTTTGTGTTTCTCAAATATGAACTGCAATATGAAGTTATGAGTCATATATCACAGAGATGTTAATCTTGAACTCTTTGTGCACTGTCGTTGTTGAGAGGAGAGGCCTTCTCATTATTACTGTATGTTCTGACATTTCATTGAGAGTTCTCCTCCCACTCATCCTCTCCTCTCCTTTGGCTCTCCAGACCCTCGGATGTCAAGCCCTTCTTAGATAGGAGGCATCTGGTGCCAGTCAACGGGTTAAGACCCCTGGACAGAAACTGAGGAAGGGGCCTAAACACCAGACAACCAGTCAGTCAGTCAGTCAGCAAGTCATCCAGACAGACAGTCAGCCAGGCAAACACCAGAAGGATATCCAGTGCTATAAGCAAAGAGCAAAGGTTATTTTATGTGGAATAAAGCTGTAACGTTACAATACAGTGAGGTTTGTTGGTGTTTATTGTGAATTTCCAATGCCACGGCTATGGTCAAGCCAGCAACCCAGTGAAATGCATTAGGTTGAATAGGTTACATCTTGGATAGACTGCATAGAACAAACCACAATAGGCAAGTTTGGGGTCTTTCGATACATTTTCCCTCTAACATTCTTTCCTTGGACTTATCATTGGATTTGCTTTTCAGAAACTACAGTGTATGAGGAGAACAAACACTATTTGGTATTCAGGATTTTTAATAGATGCATTCACATGTATAACCAAGAGAGCATAATCCCCTAAGGACCTGAGTCAAGGATGAACAACTACATGGTCTTGTTGTAATTCAATCTCACAAAACCCCATGGTTGGATGATCATGTAGAACGGAAATGGTTGTGTTAATACAACCACAGGCTCTCTTAAAAATGAGCAGACTTAACACGGTTAAAGGCTGATTAGTGCAACAGAAATGTTATTGTTTTCGAGGAAGCATTTACACTGGAGAGCAGATAATCAAATCTATAGATACACTGCCTCAATAAAATGCTCTGAACTGGATGAATGACTACACTGACTTCAAACACAGAACATAAGCATAAAAACCCAGCCTTTAAATACAATACAACTACTCTCAACTCTGAGGTGCAATAAGGATTTCTTAGTCAATAATATCCTGTATAACTGTTTGCTGCTGTTGTGGTGTGTGCCCCCTGTGTAGCCCTCCTGAGACAGAGGAGTCACCCGTAGGATCCCCCGACCACCAGCGCCAGGAATGGTTCGCCCAGTACTTCACCTTCTGATTTTTGCAACTCGAGAGCATGTCAACCATACGAAACGAAAAAGACTTTAAAAAAAGATATATATATTATTTAATGATCAACCACTCCATTGCATTCTGTTGATTACTTCACTGTGAATGGGTTCCTTGTTTGTACAGTGCCGATGAGTATGTTTGACGTTTTTCTTTTTTGCAGTTTGTAATGAGTGGTACATATGCTGCTATCATTTGTTAAATACAGTATACAGTAAATTGTCCTCTCTCTGTACCTTATTTTAGGATGGCACTGTAATGATAGTTTGTTACAGCCGCATAACACATTTTGGTAGAACTAAACTGTTTGTATGGTTGTCTCAACACAGATATAATGATGTCTCACCAATTTTAAAAATAAATTGCATATTTTATATTTATATTATACTGTGTATGCTTAACTAATAAATACTGATTATTGTGACATTTACTCGTGTGCTGTCAATTATGTGGGCCTCTCAATCAATGTATGTATGATTTCTACAAAACAGTACTATGTGCCATAGAATCCCAACTTCAGCAGAAAATATTTATGGATTTTTAAAAAAGAAGAAAAAAAAAAGATTGTGTTTCACAATGTTTTAGGTCATAGTATGTACAGGTATTACTGTGTTCAGGTGATGCATGAGTTTTACCTCTGTGGGCAGAGCCGGTCGAGGGCACTGAATGGCTCTGGTCCTGCTGTGGCGGTTTTGACCAGTGGTGGAAAAAGTACTCAATTGTCATACTTGAGTGAAAGTAAAGATACCTTAATAGAAAATGAGTCAAGTAACCCAGTAAAATTCTACTTGAGTAAGTCAAAGTATTTGGTTTTAAATATACCTAAGTATTAAAAGTAAATAGAATTGATCAAATGTACTTCAGTATCAAAAGTAAAAGTATAAATCATTTCAATTTCCTTATATTAAGCAAACCAGATGGCACAATAAAAAGTAAAAATATATTTCAAATTATATATATTGCTAGCAGCACACTCCAACACTCATAGTTTACAAATGAAGATGTGTTTAGTGAGTCCACCAGATCAGAGGCAGTTGGGATGACCAGGGATGTTCTCTTGATAAGTGTGGGAATTTGAAGATTTTCTTTCGGAATGTAGTGTAGTAAAAGTTGCCAAAAATGTTAATAGTGAAGTACGTAAGTAGGCCTTTTTATTTAAGTACTTTACACCACTGGTTTTTGACTAAACAGGATGCAGCTAATGTCAGAAGTGACTTTCTCACTGGAATTTGCGTAGCAGATTATGAGAATTCGGTCAAGGTTATACCATCTAAAATGCTAAATTCTCCGTCGCGACAGCAATATGCAAGTTTTGACGTCACTTTTGACGTTAGTTGCGTCCCTTCGAGACATTCCCTACTCTGGCATGTGAATCTAAAGACCTTGCCGCTGCGCACTTTATTTTGCGAGACACTACCAAGTCAGAGAAGATAGGGGGTTCCTTCCATAAAAGCCTTTTCACATTTTGTGAAAGACACCCACGTGTTTTCCATTCTATTATTGTTGATTTTATTTAATTCATTGTATTTAATTCATGGTGACTATTTTAATACATTGCTATGATGTTTATGTAATATTATAGTTTGAACACCCCCTGTGGAAGTAGTGTATGAATCCAGCGGGAAGTACCAAAGTGCTTAGTGTGTCGGTGGGACTTGTGTTGATATCGCTAGCTGTAGAGAAACTCAAACACTAAATAAAATAGGGTATGTATAAAGTTATATTGTTTGCTAATACATATTACACGTTGAAGATTACATTTAGATTTTGGAATCATGTTTAGCTGTTGTCAAACGTGCCTCCCTGTTAGCTAGTTGACTTTAGCCAAACAACCAGATCTGGGACATCGCGTTATGGCATAGAGCAATTATTTTCCAACGTTGTTTAATGACTGGCTTCAATATACTTTTATTATTCACAAAAGTAAACATGTTGTTAGTGTTGACAAACATTTTTCCATAAATGCTAGGTGTTTCTCCAAAATAGGCCACACTAGGTCTTGTCCATACGCGTGCGTCTCATATGAAGCGAATGTATCTCGTAAATCTTTGTCTTAGTACAGATCCGATGCATACGCGTGGACCGCAGCAACTATTAATAAAGGAAATGCATTCAACTGAAATGTGTCTTCCGCATTTAACCCTACCCCTCTGAATCTGAGAGGTGCGGGGGGCAGCCTTAGTGACATCCACGTATTCGGTGCCAGGGAAACAGGGTAACCCCCTTGCTCAGGGGCAGAACGACAGATTTTTACATTGTCAGCTCAGCGATTCGATCCAGCAACCTTTCGGTTACTGGTCCGACGCTCTAATAACTTCACCAGCCCGAGTTATCAAAAATTGTGTCAGCACCACTTCACCTCTGCAACTAAATTGCCATTCTTTGTTTTTCAATCTCTCTGATGCACCACTACTATTAATGTCACCTTCAGTTTACAAGCCTGACACTATAGATGAGCTAAACCATATTCACCCCTCCAGATCCAGGATGTTGATAAGCCCAGAACAGGTAGCTCTGATAGGGCAGGTGTTTGAGGCGTATGTGACAGAGCACCACAGGAGTGACATCCTGCAGATCCTTCAGGAGCCTGATGAGGATGCCCACTACCCGGTGGTGATCAACGCCATGACACTGTTTGAAGCCAACATGGAAGTGGGCGACTACTTCAATGCCTACCCCAGCGAAGTCATCAACATCTTTGACAACACCCTTCACCGAGCTGCTAAGACAGTGTTAGAGAACTCTACACAGCAAAGGTGGTACAAGGTCAAACACCACCTGCATGCCCGAATCACAGGTAAGAGGCTCTAACCCACTTCCAAATCGATGCAAATAACCTCCTAGGCACTTGTATAGATCTGAAAAGATAAGCATTATGTTGTGAATTTGTTCCACCTAGCCTATCATAGATCAAATTGGAGTTATTGCTATAATTATTTCTAATTAGTTATCCAATCTCTTTATTTACATGAAGACAAGTGCATAGAGAGGTCAATAATATGAGAGACTAGAGAGCTCTTTCTGCTCCCTTCTATGAATGAATTGTCCTCGTACATAGTTATGGCCCTCTGCTGGTGTAGCTTTATGGTACGTACGTCTGAGATCTACAGTACCAGTCAAAAGTTTGGACACACATACTCATTCAAGGGTTTTCCTTAATTTTTTACTATCTTTTACTATATTGTAGAATAATAGTGAATACATCAAAACTATGAAATAACACATGGAATCATGCAGTAACCAAAAATGTTTTTAACAAAATATATTTTATATTTCAAATCAAATTTTATTGGTCACATACACATATTTAGCAGATGTTATTATGGGTGTAGCGAAATGCTTGTGTTCCGAGCTCCAACAGTGCAGTAGTATCTAACAGAACAAGAAGAATGGAATTAAGAAATATATAAATATTAGATTGAACGATGTCGAAGTGGCTTTGAATAAAAAAAACAGTAGAATAGAATACAGTATACATATGAGATGAGTAAAGCAGTATGTAAACATGATTAAAGTGACTGGAGTTCCATTATTAAAGTGGCCAGTGATTCCATGTCTATAGGGTAGCAGCCTCTATGGTGCAGGGATGCATAACTGGGTGGAAGTCAGTTAGTGATAGCTATTTAACAGTCTGATGGCCTTAATATAGAAGCTGTTTTTCAGTCTCTCAGTTCCAGCTTTGATGCACCTATTCTGACCTCGCACTCTGGAAGATGGCAAGGTGAACAGGCCGTGAGATTCTTCAAAGTAGCCAGCCTTTGCCTTGATTACAGCTTTGCCCACTCTTTGCATTCTCCCAAACAATTAACAGGTGTGCCTTGTTAATTTGTGGAATTTATTTCCTTAATGCGTTTAAGCCAGTCAGTTGTGTATACCACCCCTACAAGGTATGTATTTATTTATATTTATTTGGTAAAAGACCATGTCCATATTATGGCAAGAACAGCTCAAATAAGCAAAGAGAAACAAATAAGCAAAGAGAAACCATTATTACTTTAAGACATGAAGGTCAGTCAGTCCGTCCCGGAAGATTTCAAGAACTTTGTAAGTTTCTCAAAGTGCAGTCGCACAAACCATCAAGCGCTATGATGAAACTGGCTCTCATGAGGATCGCCACAGGAAAGGAAGGCCCAGAGTTACCTCTGCTGCAGAGGATAAGTTCATTAGAGTTACCAGCCTCAGAAATTGCAGCCCGAATAAATGCTTCACGGAGTTCAAGTAACAGACACATCTCAACATCAACTGTTCAGAGGAGACTGTGTGAATCAGGCCTTCATGGTCAAATGGCTGCAACGGAAACCACTTCTAAAGGACACGAATAAGAAGTAGAGACTTGCTTTGGCCAAGAAACACGAGCAATGAACATTAGACCGGTGGAAATCTCTCCTTTAGTCTAATGAGTCCAAATTTGAGATTTTTGGTTCCAACCGCTGTCTCTGTGAGACGCAGAGTAGGTGAACGGATGATCTCTGCATGTGTGGTTCCCACTGTGAAGTGTGATTGTGTGGGGGTGCTTTGCTAGTGACACTGTCTGTGATTTATTTAGAATTCAAGGCACACTTAACCAGCAGCCATCCCACCTGGTTTGCGCTTAGTGGGACTATCATTTGTTTTTCATCAGGACAGTGGCCCAACACACCTCCAGGCTGTGTAAGGTCTGTTTGACCAAGAAGGAGTGTGGCATCAGATGACCTGGTCTCCACAATCACCTGACCTCAACCCAATTGAGATTGACCGCAGAGTGAAGGAAAAGCAGCCACCAAGTGCTGAGTATATGTGGGAACTCCTTCAAGACTGTTGGAAAAGCATTCCAGGTGAAGCTGGTTTGTCATCAAGGCAAAGGTTGGCTACTTTGAAGAATCGCAAATGTGAAATATATTTAGATTTGTTTAACACTTTTTTGGTGTTATTTCATAGTTTTGATGTCGAAAATAGTCAAAAATAAAGAAAATAGAAAAACCCTTGAATGAGTACATGTGTCCAAACTTTTGACAGGTACTGTATATTTGTGAGTTAGTGGGTGGTTGTCCTCCCTGTCTAATTGCAATGCTTGAAAAGCTCCATTGAAAGCAGTGTCTGGAGGGGTTTGGCCGAAGTGTTCATTTTTTTGTTCATTTCACTTGTTCTGCTGGAGGCTCACCTCATCAGTCTGCTCTCTGCAACAGAAGTCATTTAAATCGAAACAGACACCATTAGAGTTCCTCATCATAGATAGCTGAATCACTTGTCCAGTGGAAAACATTTAGCATCCTTTTGATGCAGCTTGATAATGCTAATAATCACAATAGGAAGTACAGTATACCCATCACTGGCCAGCAGGATTTAATGAGAACATTATGAACATCTTGTCTCCGTGTAGGTATCTGTCTGGTTGTTGACTTGGGATGAATGTCTGCCTGAAATGCAGGAGAACAGTAGGCAGTAAGAGACTGAAACAGGAGACTCAGCATGATGTAACAACAACAACAAGCCATTCCAGATATCACTCTCAGCAGGCCCAGTATTGACTTCCTGAGATGACACATGGTTACCTGAGATGGGGACCAGAAAAACTGTAGCTACTCAATGAGGGTTTCTTATAGAGGTTGACAGATTAATCGGAATGGCCGATTTCAAGTTTCCATAACAATCGGAAATCAATTGCCGATTTCCGATTTAAAAAATATATATATTTTATTTTTGTTATACCTTTATTTAACTAGGCAAGTCAGTTAAGAACACATTCTTATTTTCAATGACGGCCTAGGAACGGTGGGTTAACTGCCTTGTTCAGGGGCAGAACGACAGAGTTTCACCTTGTCAGCTCAGGGGATCCAATCTTGCAACCGTACAGTTAACTAATCCAACGCTCTAACCATTGCACTCCACGAGGAGCCTGCCTGTTACGCGAACGGCAGTAGAAGCCAAGGTAAATTGCCAGCTAGCATTAAACTTATCTTATAAAAAAACAATCAATCATGATCACTAATCCAGTTTAGCAGGCAATATTAACCAGGTGAAATTGTGTCATTTCTCTTGCGTTCATTGCACGCAGAGTCGGGGTATATGCAACAGTTTGGGCCGCCTGGCTCATTGCGAACTAATTTGCCAGAATTTTACGTAATTATGACATAACATTGAAGGTTGTGCAATGTAACAAGAATATTTAGATAAAATACCTAACGGTTCCGTATTTCACTGAAATAATAAACGTTTTGTTTTCGAAATGATAGTTTCTGGATTCGACCATATTAATGCCCAAAGGCTCGTATTTCTGTGTGTTATTATGTTATTATTAAGTCTGATTTGATAGAGCAGTCTGACTGAGCAGCAGCAGGCCCGTAATCATTCATTCAAACAGCACTTTCGTGCGTTTTGCCAGCAGCTCTTCGTAAGCACAGCGCTGTTTATGATTATAGACCTATAATAACTACAACCTAAAACATCTTACCTTGGAATATTGAAGACTCATGTTAAAAGGAACCACCAACTTTCATATGTTCTCATGTTCTGAGCAAGGAACTTCAACGTTAGCTTTTTTACATGGCACATATTTTACATTGCACATATTGCATATTGGCACATATTAGTTTCTTCTCCAACACTTTGTTTTTGCATTATTTAATCCAAATTGAACATGTTTCATTATTTGTTTGAGGATAAATTGATGTTATTGATGTATTATATTAAGTTAAAATAAGTGTTCATTCAGTATTGTTGTAATTGTCATTATTACAAATAAATATATCAGCCGATTAATCGGTATCGGCATTTTTGGTCCTCCAAGTATCGGTATCGGCGTTGAGAAATCATAATCGGTCGACCTCTAGTTTCTTATGTACACTGTCTCGAGCAATAAGGCTGCGTTTACACAGACAGCCCGATTCTGATTTTTTTGTTGTTGGACTGATTTGTATTTTAAACAATCAGATCAGTTCTTTTGCCAATAATTGGGCTAAAGATCATAATTGGTCTGTCTGTGTAAAGGCTGCCAAAACTCAGCCGCACTATGGGTTCCGACATCTGCCAGGCTGCCACAGTTTTACCGACACCATTAGTTTAACACCTGGAGCGGGTTGACATGGATTGGCCTGATTTGATTTTAATATGCAGATGATAAAAAAAGAGCACAGACATATAGTCAGATGGGAATCATCTGTAATGATTGACCTTGTCTGTCTGCCAGCCTTGCAAAGTAGCTCAACCTTCACATCTAATTACTTTAGCCATTGCGTACTGCAGTCTGGGGTCTCACCAGTACAGAGAGCAGTGTTATAAATAGCCAGATGATGTGCTCGACTCGTATGCTGTTCCTTGGTTGGTTACATGGCGTGAATGTAGAAGGCATAGCAAATAGCAGCAGGGCTCTTGGTGATGCAGCTGTATGTGTTCTGGTGGGGAATGTTACTGCTACAAGGCCATGTTTAAGATCAGACCAGTATATGCTTCAATACTTTCAACAGGTTGCTCGCTCGAAATTCAGAATGTCTCTCTGTGGAGAGGACCGCTGTATGTGGGCTGCATCTTAAAACTCAGTTGTCTACTCTCATGAGAAAATGGAAAGTGCTTCACATAAACCACTCTGAAGATGTGGATGGAAAATGTCAATGTTGTTTGAGATGCCAGATGGAGAGAGAGGGCAATACACTATATATACAAAAGTCTGTGGACACACCTTCAAATTAGTGAATTAGGTTATTTTAGCCACACCCATTGCTGACAGGAGTATAAAATCAAGCACACAGACATGCAATCTCCATTGGCAGTAAAATGGCCTTACTAAAGAGCTCAATGACTTTCAATGTAGCACCGTCATAGGATGCCACCTTTTCAACAAGTCAGTTAGTCAAATTTCTACCATGCTAGAGCTGCCCCGGTCAATTGTAAGTGCTATTATTGTGAAGTGGCAACGTCTAGGAGCAACAACGGCTCAGCCGCGAAGTGGTAGGCCACACAAGCTCACAGAACGTGAGCATGCTGAATGCTGAACATGCTGAATCGCATGGCGTGTATAAATCATATGTCCTCAGTTGAAACACTCACTACCGAGTTCCAAACTGCCTCTGGAAGCAACGTCAGCACAATAACCGTTCGTCGGAGGCTTCATGAAATGGGTTTCCATGGCTGAGCAGCCGCACACAAGCCTAAGGTCAACATTCACAATACAAAGCGTCTGCAGGAGTGGTGTAAAGCTCGCCGCCATTGGACTCTGGAGCAGTGGAAACATGTTCTGTGGAGTGATAATGTTCTCTGGAACGCTACCTGCCCCAATGCATTGTGCCAACTGTCAAGTTGGGTGGAGGAGGAATAATGGTCTAGGGCTGTTTATCATGGTTCGGTCTAGGCCCCTTAGTTCCAATGAAGGGAAATCTTAATGCTACAGAATACAATAACATTCTAGACGACTCTGTGCTTCCAACTTGGCAGCAGTTTGGGGAAGGCCCTTTCCTGTTTCAGCATGACGATGCCCTCGTGCACAAAGCGAGGAAATGGTTTGTTGAGATGAACGCCGACTGCAAGCCAGGCCTATTGTTCAACGAGCATCTGGTCCTACTGGACACCAAGATGTCCACATACTTTTGGCCATGTGTATGTTCTATTTTTTTTTTTTAAATGTGTAACTAGGGAAGTCCATTAAGAACACATTCTTATTTACAATGACGGCATACATTTGCCAAAACTGGACGGCGCTGGGCCAATTGTGTGCCGCCCTATGGGACTCCCAATCACGGCAGATGTGATACAGCTTGGATTCGAACCAGGGATTGTCGTGATGCCTTTTGAGCTGAGATGCAGTGCCTTAGACTGCTGCACCACTCGGGAGCCCCTATTAATCCATGATAACATTGGTGGGCTGGAGTATTGCATTTTATCCATAAACGCCTATTTTCCTTTTATATTCTATCAGTGCATGGGATTACATTTTACACTGACAGTGTCTGCGAGTCCACAGATTTATCAGGGAAGAAGACTTCACAAGTCTGTTATGGATTCTCACTGGCCACTGCTTAGATCTAAAGCTACCTTTTACCAAAGAAGGCTTCTCCCATAAATCAAATCAAATGTTATTTGTCACATGCGCCGAATACAAAAGGTGGAGACCTTACTGTGAAATGCTTACTTACAAGCCCTTAACCAACAATGCAGTTTTTAGAAAAATAAGCGCTAAGAAAAATGTAAGAAATAAACTAAAGTAAAAAATAAAACCGCAACAATAAAATAACAAAAACGAGGCTATATACAGGGGGTACCAGTACCGAGTCAATGTGCGGGGGTACAGGTTAGTTGAGATAATTGAGGTAATATGTACATGTAGGTAGAGGTTAAGTGACTATGCATAGATAATAAACAGTGAGTAGCAGCAGTGTAAAAAAAAAATGGGGGGGGTCAATGCAAATAGTCTGGGTAGCCATTTGATTAGCTGTTCAGGAGTCTCATGGCTTGGGGGTAGAAGCTGTTAAGAAGCCTTTTGGACAGACTTGGTGCTATGGTACCGCTTGCCATGCGGTAGCAGAGAGAACAGTCTATGACTAGGGTGGCTGGAGTCTTTGGCAATTTGTAGGGCTTTCCTCTGACACCGCCTGGTATAGAGGTCCTGGATGGCAGGAAGCTTGGCCCCACAGTGACGCACTGGGCCGTACGCACTACCCTCTGTAGCACCTTGTGGTCGAAGACCGAGCAGTTGCCAGACTAGGTGGTGATGCAACCAGTCTGAATGCTCTCAATGGTGTAGCTGCTGAACTTATTGAGGATTTGAGGACCCAGGCCAAATCTTCTCAGTCTCCTAAGGGGGAATAGATTTTGTCGTGCCCTTTTAGTGTTCTCTGCGTTAGTTACTTTTGTCCAATAAAATACTGTTGGCTACTTGACAGATGTACAGTAAGGCTATGTAATGGGCTACACATCACATTACACACACACAATTATTTTGTGCAAGATGCATGCGATTACATCTCTCTTCAATACAATAGTGGGTAGAGAGCCCCATCTGGTGGTTAATATTGAGCATGACAAGGAATGCTGAACTTTGTTTGAGTTCCAGGAAAGATGGTACAGCGTGTTGTCAGTTCTGATCCTTGTTTTGATGTCTAGTCCAGTGCTCCTTGGTCTGTTTGATGTCCATAAACCTAACCTCCCTCTGCATTGCTGTATGTCATCACGCCTCAGGTCTTCCTGTGTGTCCTGAGCTCACCAGGGAGAACATCCCCAAGTCTCGGGATGCTGGTCACTTCCTGTCCGTCACGGGCACGGTCATCCGCACCAGTGTGGCCAAGGTTCTGGAGTACGAGAGGGACTACATGTGCTCTAAGTGCCGTTACGTGTTCTCCCTGCAGGCTGACTTTGAGCAGTACTATAGCTTCGTTCCCCCTACCAGCTGCCCCAACCAGGACCTCTGTAACTCCAACAAGTTCACCTGCCTGTCAGCCAGCTCCACCCCGGCAGCATGCAGGGACTACCAGGAAATTAAGATCCAGGAGCAGGTGACTTGGGGCTAAGGGGCTCTAGTACTGTTTGTTTTAATTATAGTCTACACATTGTTTAACCCTGTTGAATAACATCTGCAAACACAAATTGTAGGCCTATATTTGATCAAACTGCGCCCCTCTTTCCCTGCTGTTCTGTGTGCTCAGGCCCAGAGGTTGTCTGTGGGCAGTATTCCTCGCTCCATGGTGGTCATTTTGGAGGATGATCTGGTAGACAGCTGTAAATCAGGTAACATTGGTCACTATGATGTCATTTGTCACTATGATATCACAGTTGACATTTGTATTGGAAAATACATCACAGTGGGATTGTTACATAAAGGATATTGCCATATTGTATTATGGGAATTTGTTTTGCAGAGGGTGACATCATTGTGTTAGGTAGATTGTGTCATCACTGAGTTTTGGAATTCCACATTGTGATGTATTACCAATGATGTCATAATACTGTATGATGTACGGATATTACATTGTAGTGTCATGTTGTGTGTGATAACATCACAATACCATATGATTGTCTTTCACCCAAGATGAAGCTGCAGTAGATGAACATGAATGTTTTTAAGGGATTAGTGTCATCACATTGAATGTTGGGACTGAATTTCTAGGATATCACCATTTGTGATGACATTTTTTCAGGTGATGATGTTACAGTGTATGGAGTAGTTCGTCAGCGATGGAAGCCCCTGTACGAGGACGCACGCTGTGAATTGGATCTGGTGTTGAAAGCCAATTTCATTGAAGTGAACAATGAGCAGACCATGGCAGCTCTGGTCCTAGAGGACATGCAGCAGGAGTTTGAGGAGTTCTGGGACAATTACAAACATGACCCTATAACTGGTACATAATAACACGACTGTAATACTACCCCAATCCCCATAATTAAAACTGTTGCCATACAGATTTAGATACTACTTTTTAATGTATTTAATAGTCATTATTACATGATAAATACTATATGAGATGAGATGGACATGAAATGTGTATGGAATTTGATTGGTGTTCTTCTTCCATCTTCCAGGCAGGAACCATATTCTCATGAGCCTGTGCCCACAAGTGTTTGGAATGTATGTAGTTAAGTTAGCTGTTGCCATGGTGTTAGCAGGTGGGGTGCAAAGAATAGATCCTTCTGGAACGAAAGTAAGAGGTATGTATCCTTGTTCAAAATGTGGACCAATTTCTCTTAAATGCCTCACAAACTGCAACTCTATTGGTGTCGATGTTAATATCTGATTCTAGATGTGTAATACGTTTCTGGTTTAGGCGAGTCTCATCTTCTGCTGGTGGGAGACCCAGGCACAGGGAAGTCTCAGTTTCTGAAGTACGCTGCTAAGATCACTCCCCGGTCAGTCCTCACTGCTGGGATCGGCTCCACTACCGCAGGTCTGTCTACCCTCTGCTGGTTCATCTGAAACAGTTCACTTTGCTTAAAGGAATCACTGAAGTGACTACTTATGTTAGTCAAAAAAGGAATATGTGTTGTGTGTCAGGGTTGACAGTGGCAGCAGTGAAGGACTCCGGGGAGTGGCATCTAGAGGCAGGAGCACTGGTGCTGTCTGACGGAGGCCTGTGTTGTATCGACGAGTTCAACAGCATCAAAGAGCACGACCGCACCAGCATCCACGAAGCCATGGAGCAGCAAACCATCAGTGTGGCCAAGGCAGGGTAAGGAAAAATCTTATCTTGCACTCACTTCTGTTATGGGCTGAAGCAGGGTCATAATGACTGACATGCATAAAGCATCTTTCTATTTCCTCCATTGACTTTGTGGGGTCTATTTCCCTCTGTCCCACCCAGCATGGTGTGTAAATTGAACACCAGGACCACCATCTTGGCTGCCACCAACCCTAAGGGCCAGTACGACCCAAACGTGCCTGTGTCGGTCAACGTGGCCCTGGCCAGCCCCCTGCTCAGCCGCTTTGACCTGGTCCTGGTCCTACTGGACACCAAGAACCCTGAGTGGGACCGCATCATCTCCTCCTTCATACTGCACAACAAAGGTGTTTGTACAGAGTACTTATAGAGAGAGAGAGTGAACAGGCTCTGAAGAGCTAGTGTGTTCACATCTACCAGTTTTTAGACCACACTGCGTTTTGGCTTCATAATGATAGAAACTGGTCCAGACCCTGGAAAAACAGGACTCTGGTCAATTAATGACATGAATTAATCTGTATGTCGCTATGGATAAAATCATCTGCTAAATGGCATATTATATATACACTGCTCAAAAAAATAAAGGGAACACTTAAACAACACAATGTAACTCCAAGTCAATCACACTTCTATGAAATCAAACTGTCCACTTAGGAAGCAACACTGATTGACAATACATTTCACATGCTGTTGTGCAAATGGAATAGACAATAGGCAATTAGCAAGACACCCCCAATAAAGGAGTGGTTCTGCAGGTGGTGACCACAGACCACTTCTCAGTTCCTATGCTTCCTGGCTGATGTTTTGGTCACTTTTGAATGCTGGCGGTGCTTTCACTCTAGTGGTAGCAGGAAACGGAGTCTACAACCCACACAAGTGGCTCAGGTAGTGCAGCTCATCCAGGATGGAAAATCAATGCGAGCTGTGGCAAGAAGGTTTGCTGTGTCTGTCAGTGTAGTGTCCAGAGCATGGAGGCGCTACCAGGAGACATGCCAGTACATTATGAGACGTGTAGGAGGCCGTAGGAGGGCAACAACCCAGCTGCAGGACCGCTACCTCCGCCTTTGTGCAAGGAGGAGCACTGCCAGAGCCCTGCAAAATGACCTCCAGCAGGCCACAAATGTGCATGTGTCTGCTAAAACGGTCAGAAACAGACTCCATGAGGGTGGTATGAGGGCCCGACGTCCACAGGTGGGGGTTGTGCTTACAGCCCAACACCGTGCAGGACGTTTGGGATTTGCCAGAGAACACCAAGATTGGCAAATTCGCCACTGGCGCCCTGTGCTCTTCACAGATGAAAGCAGGTTCACACTGAGCACATGTGACAGAGTCTGGAGACGCAGTGGAGAACGTTCTGCTGCCTGCAACATCCTCCAGCATGACCGTTTTGGCTGTGGGTCAGTCATGGTGTGGGGTGGCATTTCTTTGGGGGGCCGCACAGCCCTCCATGTGGTCGCCAGAGGTAGCCTGACTGCCAGTAGGTACCGAGATGAGATCCTCAGACCCCTTGTGAGACTATATGCTGGTGCGGTTGGCCCTGGGTTCCTCCTAATGCAAGACAATGCTAGACCTCATGTGGCTGGAGTGTGTCAGCAGTTCCTGCAAGAGGAAGGCATTGATGCTATGGACTGGCCCGCCCGTTCCCCAGACCTGAATCCAATTGAGCACATCTGGGACATCATGTCTCGCTCCATACACCAACGCCATGTTGCACCACAGACTGTCCAGGAGATGGTGGATGCTTTAGTCCAGGTCTGGGAGGAGATCCCTCAGGAGACCATCCGCCACCTCATCAGGAGCATGCCCAGGTGTTGTAGGGAGGTCATACAGGCACGTGGAGGCGACACACACTACTGAGCCTCATTTTGACTTGTTTTAAGGACATTCCATCAAAGTTGGATCAGCCTGTAGTGTGGTTTTCCACTTTCATTTTGAGTGTGACTCCAAATCCAGACCTCTATGGGTTGATACATTTGATTTCCATTGATTATTTTTGTGTGATTTTGTTGTCAGCACATTCAACTATGTCAAGAAAAAAGTATTTAATAAGAATATTTCATTCATTCAGATCTAGGATGTGTTATTTTAGTGGTACAGAACAGTCATTAAAGAAACCAGTCCTCTAGAAGTGGAGTGGAATAATCCTGCGCTTAGTGCCTGAGATATCCACCAATTATATAGGTCATCTGAGGAATCAGTGGGATATCATATTGCTGAGTTAAGCTACACTGCAAATTAGTTGAGACCTCCTCTGGGCTCTTCATTAGAAAAGACAATCTCTCTCCCCAGAAAACAGCATTTGATCATTTGCATAATATCATTCCCACAGTATTTGCATAAGGAAGAGGGCTATGTTGAATGAAAATGCCAATGATGTAAAGTCTCTCTGGCATCGCCCCAGTTTAATTAGTGCTCTAGGTCATTATCAAGACGATCACTCAGGGAGTTGTGGTTACGGAAGCCTGGGTCCTATTCATTATGACAAAATGTTTTGCAACAAAAAACGAATCTTATTGGACAAGTTTAGGTAGTCCCATCCTGTTTCAGTTAGTTTTCTTCTGTCTGGTAAATAATAGATACAACCCGCATCTTGCTCATTACTTTAATCAGAAGGCTAATATCAATATGCATGCCAGTCTCTCTTGGCTAAAAGTAGAGGAGAGACTGACTGCATCACTTCTTGTTTTTATAAGAAACATTGATGTGTTGTAAATTCCAAGTGGTTTGCATTGTCAACTTACACACGGCACTGACACACAAACTTACCCCAGCAGACATGCCACCAGGGGTCTTTTCACAGTACCCAAATCCAGAAGAAATTCTAGAAAACATACAGTATTTATAGAGCCATGATTGCATGGAACTCCCTTCCATCAAAGATTAATCAAGTGAACAGCAAACCTGGTTTTAAAAAACAGATAAAGCAACACCTCACAACACCTCCCCTGTTTGACTTAGACATTGTGTGTATGTACTGATTTGTGATGTTTTAAATATATGTAATTCTGTCCTTGAGCGGTTCTTGTCTATTAATGTTCTGTATTATTGAATGTTTTCTGTGGACCCTAGGAAGAGTAGCTGCTACTATCGCAACCACTAATTGGGATCCTAATAAAATACCAAATACCTTCATCTGCCCTTCAGGAGCTCCCTGCCAGTCGGAGGATTCTTTGTGGAGCATGGAGAAGATGAAGGCCTACTTCTGCCTGATCAAGGTGCTGCAGCCGCACGTGTCTGAGGAGGCCAACTCCATCCTGTCCCGCTACTACCAGCTGCAGAGGCAGAGTGACAGCAGGAACGCAGCCCGCACCACTATCCGCATGCTGGAGAGCCTCAGCCGCCTTGCTGAGGGTGGGACAGCATTTTACATTACACATCTAATGTCTTTCCTTCTGAATTCCTTTGGGTTTGGTTTAGTAGTTACTGAAAGTGTTCAAACTCATGTTTATTATGTGAATGCTTTATGCTATAGTTGTTGTGGATATGATGTGGTCATGAAGCTCATGATCTTTGTCTTGATCCTGGCAGCACACGCCAGGTTGATGTTTCGAGACACTGTCACTGTGGAGGATGCTGTTGTTGTTGTCTCTGTCATGGAGTGCTCTATGCAGGTAGGAAGCTACACTTTGTTACATTCTAACATGAAATAAGAAATAAGGCCCAAGGGGATGTGGTATATTTAAGCAATAAGGCCCAAGGGGATGTGGTATATTTAAGCAATAAGGCCCAAGGGGATGTGGTATATATTCCACAAACCCCCAAGATGCCTTATTGCTATTATAATAAACTGGTTACCAACGTAATTAGAAGAGTAAACATAAATGTTTCGTCATACCCATGGTATACGGTCTGATATACCACGGCTTTCAGCCAAACACTATTCGGGGCTCGAACCACCCAGTTTATAATGGCCAATATATCACGACTACGGGCTGTTCTTATGCACGACATGAGGCTGAGTACCTGGATACAGCCCTTAGCCGTGCTATATTTGACATATACCACAAACCTCTGAGGTTCCTTATTGATATAATAAGCAGGTTACCAACATAAATAGAACAGTAAACAAGTATTTTTGCATCATAACCATGGTATATTGTCTCATACACACACACACACATACACAGCTGAAATGCTTTTTCAGCCAATCAGAATCCAATACCCAAACTACCCAATTTATAACATGTTACATTGAATGTAAACTGTAATGCCTTCAGCATGACTTGAAACACATGACATAATACAAAATGTAAGGTAAAGTTTCAGTGCGGTGTGTTTGTGCCTCAGGGGGGCGCTCTCCTGGGAGATGTGAATGCTCTTCACACGTCATTCCCTGACAACCCCAGTCAGCAGTACCAGACACAGTGTCAAATTGTTCTGGAGGGTCTCCAGATGCCTCACCTCCTCTACAAGGAGATGGACAGGCTCTCAAGGTGAGACATTATACTTGTGAAAATTTAAAGAACAAGGTTTGTGAAGATTCAACTTTGTAGAACAGGACAAAAAGTAAATATTGCTTATAAATAATGCATTCTCTAACTTATAGTCTTCTACACCATCAGAATAAATCTCACTTATAACAACTCCCCCTCCAACATATTACCTCTAAACCCTAGCCCAGTGAAAATACTGAGTACAACCCCCTTTATGTATGAATCATTGTGTTTTCTTTAGACTGCAGAATAATGGGCCAGGCTCCCCTAAAGGAACAGAAAAAGGTTCTCCTCTGCCTGCAAAGCAGCACAGTGATCTGAGCAGCAGTTATCATCACAAGAGTTCTACATTCCAGACAAGCGGTCCAGGGCACTCTGACATCACCACAGACTCAGAGAGCGGACTGGACTGGTTCCACTCACTGGCTGGCCCAGTGGGGCAAGGACATGCCAACTCGCCGATCATCACTTCACCCATCACAACATCCACACAACACAACCACAACTCCTTCTCAAAGCAGGCCCGAACCCTGCCAAAACACCCCGCTGTGGCGTTGCTGGGCAACAGCGGTGCTGCACACAAGGAGAGTGGGAGAGCGCCTGTGTGCGATAAGACACCCAGTATAACTGCGGAGGAGGTGGTAGAGAGCTGTAAGGAGAGCAGTAAAAGCACAGCGTCAGCAGCAGCGGAAGACAGATCCTGTTCTGTGGTACAGAAGGTGTCCAAGAAACTGCGAGACAAACGGCTCAGAGCGATGACTCATGTTCCCCTTCAGGGAGACAAAGCTGTGGGAGGAGGCAACATCAGCACCAGCAGAGACCTCATAGACCATCTAGATGTGGAGCAGACCTTCTCCACAGACTCCCTGCCCTCCCACAGCACACCTGTAGCAGGGAAGAAACGCAACTCAAAAAAGAACAATGTCCCTTGTAACCTCCCGTCTGGAGACCAGGAGCTCTCTGGTACTGTGGGGCCAGGGGGAGAAGAACTGCACTCTAAGTTCACAGGGTTCACATTTAAACCCAGAGAGAAGATGACCCACACTGAACCTCTCTGTCCAGATACTGACAGCTCAGACTTTCACACAGAGAATAGAGGTCCACCTAGCAAAGCAAAGACGCATAACAGAGAGAACCATAACACCGTTTCTTCAGCTAGAGAGAAACAGAATTACAAAGACAAGCCAGCAGAGGGCAGCAGTTCTGCCAAGAAGCTGAGGCTGAGGGTTCAGTCTAAGGAGAAAGAGTTTCCCATTGAGGTGTCCCGTGACCTGAACCCAGAGGTCAGTGGTCCCACGGCGGAGGGAGGTGATGGGGGGGATCATGGGACAGAGCAGAAATGCCAGCAGTTGCTGAGCAGAATTGCTCCAGGTGAGAACAGAACTACATTCACAACCTCCACAGACCCTCCACCACTACAGCCAGACCACCCAAAGCCCACTGTGGCGGCCTCTACCCTGGCCAAACTCTCCAGGTTCTCCTTCACAACCACAAAGGACAAGGAAGTTACAAACCTAATAACAACTCTTACATCAGGGGCTCAGGTTACCTCGTCCATAGAGCTTAAAGCAGGGCAGCAGGACACATGGACACAAGCTATCACCAGCATACAGCAGAGGACAGGGGTGCAAGCTAAAGCCTCTACAGAGGATAGGACTGAGGCAAGAGTTAGTGGAGACAAAGACTTCCAGACATTTAACAGTGAGGGCCAAAACCCTGCTATAGATTCTGCTGTCAACCCTAAAAAGAGAAAGTGTTTTGAGCTGGGCTCTAAAGGCCTCTTCTCTGGCCTGTCTATGTTTAGCTCCTCCAACTTTGATGAAGATGATCTGAGTGTAGACTGGGATGAGGAGTCGGGGGAAAAAACTAAAATGTAACAGTGAAATTATGTTTGAAACATTACATTACATTACATTTAAGTCATTTAGCAGACGCTCTTATCCAGAGCGACTTACAAATTGGTGCATACACCTTAACGATGTAATGTACTGAATATTATTTGTGACTTCACCATGTGTGTGCATGTGTGTTTGTTGTTGTATTGTCAATAATTGGTATAAATTTGCAGATCAGTTTTTGATCATGAGATTCACTATCGACTTGATGTCATGCTGTTGGATATTGAACACACATTATGCCATAGAAACAATCTTGTAAATCTGTTTCTTCTGTAAATGAAACCTCTTTCACAAAGCCTGTGGTCTTGTGTCACAATATCTGAAATACTGCTGTTATATGAGGTAGTCAAAGGGCACATTTTCATCATGGAATGGGCAATATTACACACTGAAAACACGCAATGTTGCTGTAGGCAAAATTTATGTTCATTCAAAGTAAAAAATCTGAGGCACAAATCAATGTGGGTGATGATTGACTGGGCCCTACATTTGCCTAAGGCTGTGTATTATGATGTGGTATATAATGGTTTCATCCTCTGAGCCAATGCCAGAACGCACCACACCAAAGGGAGTATGGCTGTTGTCATGACTGTGTGGATGGCATTCCATAAGGAAGCTGCATGAAAGCTCCTTGTGAGGTTGTATAAGGATCAGAGACAGGCGCAGGAATACGTAATAGGGGGTTTTATTATTCCATCCAAAATACAACATGACATGGGGACGAAGCCCAAAACAAACACGTATATAAAATACACAGGGATGTAACCCAAACAAACACGTATATAAAATACACAGGGATGTAACCCAAACAAACACGTATATAAAATACACAGGGATGTAACCCAAACAAAAGAGCGAGGTTTAAACCTCTAAAGATTACATGGGACAAGACCCATAATAACACTCCACGGGATGAGACCCGAAATAACAAGTGCACAAAAGCTGAAACAACAAAGCACAACTCACAAGACCAACAGACATGGAAACAGAGGGCACAGGGAATGGGAACCAGGTGTGCGTAATGAGACAAAACAGTCGGGTTGGGGGTAATGAATCCAGTTCAGTGACACCGAGAAAGCCGGTGACGTAGACCTCCGGAGCTGGTGCACGGAATGAGCAGTACCAGGGGGATCCATGACTACTCAGCAATAGCTAATGGGATCAGAGGAAGTCTGGATGATGTGTTTGCTCGGTCAGGCAAGGCCACTAACAATATCAACCCCACTACTTGTAGAATTATACTGAACAATAATATAAATGCAACATGCAACAATTTCAATGATTTTACAGTTACAGTTACAGTTCATATAAGGAAATCAGTCAATTTAAATAAATCCATTAGGCCCTAATCTATGGATTTCACATGCCTTGGCAGGGGCGCAGCCAATCAGAATTAGTTTTTCCCCACAAAATGGCTTTATTACAGGCAGAAATACTCCTCAGTTTCATCAGCTGTCCGGGTGTCTGGTCTCAAAGGATCCCGCAATTAACGAAGACTGATGTGGAGGTCCTGGGCTGGCATGGTTACGTGTCGTCTGCGGTTGTGAATCCGGTTGGACGTACTGCCAAATTCTCAAAACCAGGTTGGAGGTGGCTTATGGTAGAGAAATTAACATTCAATTCTCTGGCAACATCTCTGTTGGACATTCCTGCAGTCAGCATGCCAATTGTACGCTCCCTCAAAACTTGAGACGTAGGTGGCATTGTGTGACAAAATTACATATTTTAGTGGCCTTTTATTGTCCGCAGCACAAGGTGCACCTCTGTAATGATCATGCTGTTTAATCAGCTTCTTGATATGCCACACATGTCAGGTGGATGGGTTATCTTGGTAAAGCAGAAATGCTCACTAAAAGAGATGTAAACAAATTTGTGAACAACATTTTAGAGAAATCAGCTTTGTGCTTATGGAACATTTCTGGGATCTTTTATTTCAGCTCATGAAACATGGGACTTTACATGTTGTGTTTATATTTTTGTTCGGTGTAACATTTAAGAAGGTGGAAACAAATCAATCAAATCTCCCTAGGAACAACAGTTTTACTTTTCAAACTCAAACCAGAGAGCCTGACGCATTCTGCAATAAAAAAAAATAGGATCAGCCACAAGCATAAAGGTAACATATCAAGATGTGTTTTACACGTTACAATTCTATCATCCAAACATGCAGAAGCATCTCTTTTGTTCTAGTTGGTGAAGGTCAGATTGCTCAATGTCAGCCAGACAGTCCCCAGTGAGATGGTGTGATGTTGATATTAATGGAGGTGAGTGACAAAAGGAGGTAAGATGAGGAGTTAATGGATACTAACTTCCTGCAGATGAAACAGCAGCCTCATCAATAAGGAAGACATATTGATTAGCCATCTGCCAGACTGGCTCACAACACTAGCACATACAATACCTAACCCAACCACTACATGATGTCATCCCTCTGGTATGCCTTTGCTTTTACAAACATTTTCAGGAGTATATTGTATTTCTAATTTGTCCTCTGTGTCCAAGGTGTGTGTCTGAGGCTCTTCTGATCTCCCTGTTCAAAGGATTGAATATGTTCTTGCCACAATAATCTTGGCACAGTAATAATGTCAAGTGAAATGTATGCGCTCATAATAATACAGATTTTATAAAAGGTGCTGTACTTTGGAGAATTTCAGTTTGACCTAGAATACTTTTACAATAAAATGAGCTATACTTATTAAAAGTAGGAGAGGTAAAACAACTGAATAATATGCATTCCATTATTGAAATGTAGAATATATTGCATAATTTCACAGTGCACATACTGCTAATTAAGGACTTCTTAGCCATAGTGGTAGTTTATCTCAGCAGGTTTTGGCAGTCTGAACAGCTGACCATTGCTTTGTGCCAAATGCACATGTCTGGGTACTCACATGAAGTGGTCTTTGTTTGTTGTGAGTGGATTTAACAGAGTCTGTTTGGTTTTTGTCCTCAGCTTATTCCTCGTGGCTGTTTGGAGTTATTCCTCAGGGTTTGTCTTTTCAGTTGGAGCATCTATTATGGTAAGTCTGTTCTACGTTTTGTATTATCATTTCTCAACTGCTTGGGAAAATTGTCTTTAAATCTTTTTTACCACATAGGCCTACATAACTAAATTACTCTAAAACTGTATTTTTGTTGTTTCCTTAGCACTACAAAGCTTATTCAAATAATCAGAGCTTGATGAGTTGATTATATGAATATGTTGTGTAGTGTTAGGGCAAAAAAACTTGCACACAGGAGAGGCCCCAGGAACGAGTTTGGAAAACCATGCACCTAATCTAACTGGCTTGCTAGATTCCTCTCCTATTCCCTCTCAGGCCATCCCTATCTGTTAAAAAAAACATTTCAGGTTCCTAATGTACTCCAACGTGCCCCTGAAACCTGTGGTACTAGATCTGCGGGTTCCATAGGAATGAGCAGCAGTGAAAGGTTGCCTGCGTGCCTCTGGAAGGCTGCACACTGTTACACAAACAGACTGGAGATATTTCACAGGCTTGTTTTTGCAATGGTGCTGCAGGAACAGAGAGGAGAGCTGAGTGGAGAACACTGACTGATAGATAACTCCTGTCAGAAGAGCTGGATGCCTGAGGTATGAACTCATGCAGTCCAACGTGACTGACAACACCTACAAGCCAGTACACTTCACCTAAACTCACCTTGTCCGAGTTTGAAAACAACATGCATTTAGATTCAATATTTTTGAAACTCACTTCTACTGTAAAGGTTGGGATTCAATCTTACACTTTAGATACATTCATAACTCTCTCACTGAGATGTATTCAACTGTGTATGAGAACATTGTTGATGCAAAAGGTTGGGCAACACAACACCACTGTTGCACTGACAGGGTGGACACGAACACACTGAACATAATATAACTGCTGACTAAGGAACACTTACTGTGTAGAAAGACACTACTACCAGCTTTCAGCGTCCTCTGAGTTTCAAACTGAACTTCCCAAAACTGCACCTAAATGATCTTATCTTAGAGTAAGTGGGGGAAGAGAGGGGTGTAGAGATCTGCAGAAGTTTAGTTGGCCTCTGGTTAAACTTGAAGGTGGAGCTCAAAGCTTCCGGAATGACCATGAGGAGATTGTGGAAGCTGGAGTAGAGACCATGGGCCTGTCCAGACACTTCATAAAATGTAGACGAACAATATTGATCTATACGGTTAACGACAGAGGGTCAGATAAAACACCCCATCAAGATGGCATTTAACAAGCAACCTAAACCCATGGTTTGAGAAGTGCACTTTGACTAAGTCTAATGGTGAACACAGGCAGATTTACTAGAGGCCTAGAGGAAGCAGGCTTCTTGTTCAGCCATAAAGCTGTACTAAGTCTAATGGTGAACACAGGCAGATTTACTAGAGGCCTAGAGGAAGCAGGCTTCTTGTTCAGCCATAAAGCTGTACTAAGTCTAATGGTGAACACAGGCAGATTTACTAGAGGCCTAGAGGAAGCAGGCTTCTTGTTCAGCCATAAAGCTGTACTAAGTCTAATGGTGAACACAGGCAGATTTACTAGAGGCCTAGAGGAAGCAGGCTTCTTGTTCAGCCATAAAGCTGCACTAAGTCTAATGGTGAACACAGGCAGATTTACTAGAGGCCTAGAGGAAGCAGGCTTCTTGTTCAGCCATAAAGCTGCACTAAGTCTAATGGTGAACACAGGCAGATTTACTAGAGGCCTAGAGGAAGCAGGCTTCTTGTTCAGCCATAAAGCTGTACTAAGTCTAATGGTGAACACAGGCAGATTTACTAGAGGCCTAGAGGAAGCAGGCTTCTTGTTCAGCCATAAAGCTGCACTAAGTCTAATGGTGAACACAGGCAGATTTACTAGAGGCCTAGAGGAAGCAGGCTTCTTGTTCAGCCATAAAGCTGTACTAAGTCTAATGGTGAACACAGGCAGATTTACTAGAGGCCTAGAGGAAGCAGGCTTCTTGTTCAGCCATAAAGCTGTAACTTGATTGTGTTCCCGCTGCATGTTTCACTGTCGGAAGATTGTATGATATTGTTTTTTCTTTATAACGTGTGTTAAAAGGCGAAAGATCTTTTGACTCCTTTGATGTTTTGAATCCTTCCTCAAAAGTAGGCCAAATCCACAAAGCGAAGTGTGACATGAGTCATCCACGTTGCTCATTTGCACGTCTTGCATTCAAAATGTAACTTTGCAGTGTTTGGTGAAAGTGATTGGCTGATCAAGTTCCTGTGTTGAGTTTCATGTCAAGGCATTCTGAACCCTTTGCCACTTCCTCACTCTGCTCCTGCATTGTGTGCTGAAGTGCTCATGAAGAAGAACGTGTGTAAGTGATCATTTTTTCTCATGCCATCCTATTATACATGTTTTCCTTTCTCATGTTTGTTCATGTCAGTGTATAGTTGCTCACAATCAAAATAAATACATTGAAATCTGGTTGTGGTTTGAACCGATGGAAATATGTGAAGTCGAGGATACAACCAAAATAGATGTCTTCGGATTAAGGCTACTTAAAATAGAATTTGACTTGTTTTTATCTAGATTCCATTCTAGAGACCCTTTGGATCTTGTTGATATATTCTCGAGTTCCATTAGCACCTCTGCCATCCATTGCACTATTCAGAGAAACAATTTCTGGCAGAAATGTGTTAAAGTTGCTCCTTAAACATGTAGTGGTCATGCTAGTGTAATGGTATTTTAGTGTCACACATGGTCTGGCCAGGGTTTTCTGTTGACGTGTGTGTGCTGTGGGCTGTGCAGGTTGGCTTTAGTAGTGTGTTCAGGCCAAGTCATTGGTTTCCTGGCTGAGAAACAGGAAGTGGGCGCAGGTAGCAGTCTGCAGTGAGCTGATAACATGCACAAAAACACTGATTCTGACACTCCTCCATTTGCCCAAAGTCCCACTTGATTGATATTGCTACAACGATGTGGAGATTCTACATGTAATCCACCTCTGCTCATCCAATATCTGAGGTAGAGGGAGAGAAAACAACAAGGAAACAGCAGGTCACTGCTGTCCTCAGTGGAACAGAAATAATAGTTGAGAGGAAATGTTATGTACTGGATAGCGACTGTGTTCATTACTCTAATAAGGGCTGAGTGCCAGACTTCAGCTTTGATACCAAAACATGTGGTCTTTGCTTTGAAAAATGAGGCCTTCTTTGAGCAGTCTTGTAGTAATGCATTCCAGTATTAGCTAGTTGTATTGGAATTCTCCCTGACTTAGTCACATTCCAGATGTGGTTTTGTAATGCGCCGAGTTACAAGCCTCTTCACGTTAAATGTTTTCTCAAGTTATTTTTGCTGCTCATAAAAGGTGCATCTGAAAATAACCAGACATGAGTTTGATCACACTTAAATGTGTGCTGATAGCAGCCCAAGGATTGTTTGGTAAATGTGAAGTGTTCTTTGTTCTGTGCTGAAGAGTGTTGTCCACTGTTCAGAGAGGGAGTGGGCCATGGTGTTTGACTGAAAGAACCACTGTTGTCGTGGAGATGGTATGTTGTGTCTTGCAGTGCCAGGGTTCCATACAGAACTACATGTCTGCTCTGTGTCTAGAGATATATGCACAACTTAGTTCCTCTTATACGCAGGTGTTATTTTTCAGGCCTCACCCAAACATTTTCCAAAATCACCAGAAGACAGTTACAATCGTGCTAGCTTTGACAGTAGAATGATTATTAGAAGTGGTGATTGACGAATCGAATCCTAGTTATTTTTGGAGTGCTGCCAAAATACTAAGTTGTCAAGTATGTGACTGAACGGGAGAGTGTTCTCAGTAACTCATGTTGATGATGGAAATGGGTGATTATGTAATACGCTGTTGCAATACCATTCATGTTCTATCCTGTTGAGAGACCCAGTTTTGTGTTTGGTTCATTGTACAGTTTGCTATCTGGAATTTCTTGTACCTGCAAATTCAGTCATCTTTTTTTACACCTCTCTTTTCTTTATATCGCTATTATGGATTTAGATTATGGATTTAGACCCCATTTCTGATGTTTACTGTCTGGTATAACACTGCAAACCTTGGGGGATGAAATTCCTTAACAAAACACTATATTTGTCTTACATCAGGAACACTAACATCATACTAGCCACATGTTTTATGCAATAACAGGGGGAGTGTGCAACCATCATGTGCTCTCACTTTGTGGTAGTAAGTCTTCAATTACATGACACTTTATTGAAAAACACATTTAATGATTCAGAACACACACTTCCCCATGTGTCCTATGTCTTTTGGTAGCTCTGTTTAACTCTTCTATTGAGACAATTGCATTTTTATGCAGGCACACAAAGGATGGCATTTGTTTAATTGAGAGGGTATGGGTAATTGAACCAGGACAATGCTGTACACAAATAATTATGCAAGGGGGCTGTTCCCCTTGGCCTGAAACAGTCTCATTCTGCATGACTGCCATTGTAGCAATGGAACTGAAGTGCAATCGGTCCTCCTGTGTCATATCTGGTCAATTTGACAGTCTGGTATTGATGCAAAAGTGTGGCTCACGTTGAAATATTACACAAGCTTTGTCTGTGATGTTTTAGATGGTTATTGTCATTGGTGTGCTCCTTCCAACTATTCTTCACTAGGTTTAAGCCTGTTAATGGCCAGGGAAGGATCTCTGTCATATTGAGATCTTACTGTTTAATGAACAATAACGTATTTATTTATCACATTTACATTTACATTTACATTTAAGTTATTTAGCAGACGCTCTTATCCAGAGAGACTTACAAATTGGTGCATTCACCTTATGACATCCAGTGGAACAGCCACTTTACAATAGTGCATCTAAATCTTTTAAGGGGGGTGAGAAGGATTACTTTATCCTATCCTAGGTATTCCTTAAAGAGGTGGGGTTTCAGGTGTCTCCGGAAGGTGGTGATTGACTCCGCTGTCCTGGCGTCGTGGGGGAGTTTGTTCCACCATTGGGGGCCAGAGCAGCGAACAGTTTTGACTGGGCTGAGCGGGAACTGTACTTCCTCAGTGGTAGGGAGGCGAGCAGGCCAGAGGTGGATGAACGCAGTGCCCTTGTTTGGGTGTAGGGCCTGATCAGAGCCTGGAGGTACTGAGGTGCCGTTCCCCTCACAGCTCCGTAGGCAAGCACCATGGTCTTGTAGCGGATGTGAGCTTCAACTGGAAGCCAGTGGAGAGTGCGGAGGAGCGGGGTGACGTGAGAGAACTTGGGAAGGTTGAACACCAGACGGGCTGCGGCGTTCTGGATGAGTTGTAGGGATTTAATGGCACAGGCAGGAGCCCAGCCAACAGCGAGTTGCAGTAATCCAGACGGGAGATGACAAGTGCCTGGATTAGGACCTGCGCCGCTTCCTGTGTGAGGCAGGGTCGTACTCTGCGGATGTTGTAGAGCATGAACCTACAGGAACGGGCCACCGCCTTGATGTTAGTTGAGAACGACAGGGTGTTGTCCAGGATCACGCCAAGGTTCTTAGCGCTCTGGGAGGAGGACACAATGAAGTTGTCAACCGTGATGGCGAGATCATGGAACGGGCAGTCCTTCCCCGGGAGGAAGAGCAGCTCCGTCTTGCCGAGGTTCAGCTTGAGGTGGTGATCCGTCATCCACACTGATATGTCTGCCAGACATGCAGAGATGCGATTCGCCACCTGGTCATCAGAAGGGGGAAAGGAGAAGATTAATTGTGTGTCGTCTGCATAGCAATGATAGGAGAGACCATGTGAGGTTATGACAGAGCCAAGTGACTTGGTGTATAGCGAGAATAGGAGAGGGCCTAGAACAGAGCCCTGGGGGACACCAGTGGTGAGAGCGCGTGGTGAGGAGACAGATCACAATTTGTCCATTTGTTGACACCATTGTATGTTGCTAAGGAAGCTCCTTTGTTCAAACTTAAAGCTGCAATGTGTAACTTTTTGGGTGACCAGACCTTAGTGTTATAGATATGTCATTCTTATTGAAAGCAGAAGCGGTATATCTGTTCTGTGTGCGCTATTTCTATGCATCCAGGTTTTAAGCTTTGTTTTCGTACACCAGCTTCAAACAGATGAAAATACAATGTTTTTGGTTATGGAAAATATATTTCACAGAGGTTTAGATGCTACTATGATTCTTTACACTATAGTTGCTTGTTTTGTACCATAAACTGAAATTAGGCAAACTATTATAATTATAGCAACCAGGAAATGGCGGAACGATTTCTGCATAGTGCATTAAATCAAATCGAATCAAGCTTTATTTATACAGCACATTTCAGACATGGAATAATCAAAAACAAATAAATAAAATAAAAACTGGAAATAGTTACTACACAACAAAAATAAGAGGATAAAAACTAAATAATAAAAAACTGAACAAAGCTAAGCAAAGCTAAAAAGGTGTGTATTAAGATCTCCTTTTAATATGTCCACAGTTTTGTCCCCCTCAGGTTCTCTGGCAGGCTATTCCAGAGGCTATGAGCATATTAACTAAAGGCTGTTTCTTCATGCCTCTTGGTCCTAGGCTTTGGGATAGTTAAAAGGCCAGTGCCAGAGGACCTGAGGAACCTACTGGGTATATAACTTAAAAGCCTGTCTGACATGTATTGAGGTGCACAATCATGGATTGATTTAAAAACCAATAGAATAATCTTAAAATGAATTGTAAAACTCACAGGCAGCCAGTGCAGTGACCTTAAAACCGGTGTAATGTGTGCTCTCCATCTGGTCTTGGTCAGGACCTGTGCTGTAGGATGAGTCTCTTTGTATCAACCTGAGAGAGAAATGGACGCACCGTGGGAATGTTCCTCAGGTGGTAAAAAGCTATTTGGTCACATTCCTAATGTGTGATTCGAAATTTAGTTCAGAATCTAAAATAACACCTAGATTTTTTTACTTGTCGTTTTATTCTTATTGCTTGTGAATTAAAATGTGCAACAAGATTTTCTCTCTGTGCTTTGGCTCCAATAATAAGTACCTCGTCTTGATTTAGCTGGAGAAAGTTGAGCCATCCAAGTATTTAAATCGCTAATACAGACTAATAATTTATCTGTGGAGCTAAAATCTTCTGGTGACACAGAAATGTAAAGTTGTGTATCGTCTGCGTAGCAGTGAAAACCAATGCTGTGCTTGCTGAAAACGCTGCCAAGGGGTAACATATATAAACTGAACCGGTTAAATAGGTCCTAAACCAATTTAGAACTGGACCGGAAGGACATCATGGTCAACAGTGTCAAATGCAGCACTTAAATCCAAGAGTAAGACAGGACAGAGAGTAGTTTGGCATCTGTGTTGGAGCTAAGATAATTTACCACTGTAACTAAGGCTGTCTCTGTGCTGTGGTGGGCACGAAAACCAGATTGGATTTTTTTTTTAAACAGCTGACACTTAAAAAATCATTCTGCTGTTTGAAAACCAATTTCTCCAGAATTTTGCTTAAGAATTGAAGTTTGGAGATTGGCCCAAATTTGTTAAGAGCTGAATAATCTAGATTACTTTTCTTAAGAAGGGGTTTCACCATAGCACTTTTTAGTGCAGTTTGGAAAGTGCCAGCAAACAGGGAGTGATTGCTTGCACTTCTTCAGATATGCAATTAAAAACTGTTTTGAAGAAGGTGGTGGGGATAGGATCGAGAAGGCAGGTAGAAGGCTTAAGTTGTGATATCACTTTCCTGAGCATGTCTGTGTTAACCAGGGGAAATCAATCCATAGTGCCTTTGCCTGGTAGGCTTGGGCACATATCGTCAAACTTATCATCAGGTCTCGGCTGACTGATACCCAGCCTAATGTTGGTTATCTTATCTCTAAAATATACTGCAAACTTATCACATTTAGATGTGGAGGAAAGTTCACAAAGGTTTGAGGAGGTAGGATTTATCAGGCCATCAATGGTCGAGAAGAGCACTCTCTAATTATTCTGATTAACAGTGATCAAGTTAGAGAAATGAGCCCATCTGGCATTTCTAATTGCCTTGTTATATATGTCAAGTTGCTCTCTCAGAATATCATAATGGACCTGCAACTTTGACTTTCTCTCCACTTCTGCTCTGCCTTTCTGCAATTTCTCTTTAATTGATTCATTTCCTCACTCATCCAAGGGGCTCTCTGTTTGGATGTGGCCTTTTTCGACTTTACTGAAATCAATGGTTACCCTTAATTTGCTGTTAAAGTTATCAACTAAATCATCACAAGGGGAAGGCAGAATAGGTGATGGAGTATTGTTCATACACTCAATAAAATCTGTAGCAACTTCAGAGTTAAGATAGCATTTCTTAATAATGTGTTTAGTATTACCCTGTGCTATGGGCAACAAGGTAGCAGAGGTGGAAAAGTACCCAATTGTCATACTTGAGTAAAAGTAAAGATACCTTAATAAAAAATTACTCAAGTAAAAGTGAAAGTCACCCAGTAAAATACTACTTGAGTAAAATTATAAAAGTATTTGGTTTTAAATATACTTAAGTATCAAAAGTACATTTCATTTCAATTAAAAGTAAAAGTTTGAAATTCCTTACATAAAGTAAACCATTTTCAGTTTTTTTTAGTCAGGGGCACACTCCAGCACTCAGACAGCATTTACATATAGCCAGGGGCACACTCCAGCACTCAGACATAATTTACATATAGTCAGGGGCACACTCCAACAGTCAGACATCATTTACATATAGCCAGGGGCACACTCCAGCACTCAGACAGCATTTACATATAGTCAGGGGCACACTCCAACACTCAGACATCATTTACATATAGCCAGGGGCACACTCCAGCACCAGACATCATTTACATATAGTCAGGGGCACACTCCAGCACTCAGACATCATTTACATATAGCCAGGGGCACACTCCAACACTCAGACATCATTTACATATAGCTAGGGCACACTCCAGCAATCAGACATCATTTACATATAGTCAGGGGCACACTCCAGCACTCAGACATCATTTACATATAGTCAGGGGCACACTCCAGCACTCAGACATCATTTACATATAGTCAGGGGCACACTCCAGCACTCAGACATCATTTACATATAGTCAGGGGCACACTCCAGCACTCAGAGAGCATTTACATATAGTCAGGGGCACACTCCAACAGTCAGACATCATTTACATATAGCCAGGGGCACACTCCAGCACTCAGACAGCATTTACATATAGTCAGGGCACACTCCACCACTCAGACATCATTTATATATAGCTAGGGGCACACTCCAGCACTCAGACATCATTTACATATAGCTAGGGGCACACTCCAGCACTCAGACATCATTTACATATAGTCAGGGGCACACTCCAACACTCAGACATCATTTACATATAGCCAGGGGCACACTCCAGCACTCAGACATCATTTACATATAGTCAGGGGCACACTCCAACAGTCAGACATCATTTACATATAGCCAGGGGCACACTCCAGCACTCAGACATCATTTACATATAGTCAGGGGCACACTCCAACACTCAGACATCATTTACATATAGCTAGGGGCACACTCCAGCACTCAGACATCATTTACATATAGTCAGGGGCACACTCCAGCACTCAGACATCATTTACATATAGTCAGGGGCACACTCCAGCACTCAGACATCATTTACATATAGTCAGGGGCACACTCCAGCACTCAGACATCATTTACATATAGTCAGGGGCACACTCCAGCACTCAGACATCATTTACATATAGTCAGGGGCACACTCCAACAGTCAGACATCATTTACATATAGCCAGGGGCACACTCCAGCACCCAGACATCATTTACATATAGTCAGGGGCACACTCCAACACTCAGACATCATTTACATATAGCCAGGGGCACACTCCAACACTCAGACATCATTTACATATAGCCAGGGGCACACTCCAGCACTCAGACATCATTTACATATAGCCAGGGGCACACTCCAGCACTCAGACATCATTTACATATAGCCAGGGGCACACTCCAACACTCAGACATCATTTACATATAGCCAGGGGCACACTCCAACACTCAGACATCATTTACATATAGTCAGGGGCACACTCCAACACTCAGACATCATTTACATATAGCCAGGGGCACACTCCAACACTCAGACATCATTTACATATAGTCAGGGGCACACTCCAGCACTCAGACATCATTTACATATAGTCAGGGGCACACTCCAACACTCAGACATCATTTACATATAGCCAGGGGCACACTCCAGCACTCAGACATCATTTATATATAGCCAGGGGCACACTCCAACATTCAGACATCATTTACATATAGTCAGGGGCACACTCCAGCACTCAGACATCATTTACATATAGTCAGGGGCACACTCCAACACTCAGACATCATTTACAAATAGCCAGGGGCACACTCCAGCACTCAGACATCATTTACATATAGTCAGGGGCACACTCCACCACTCAGACATCATTTATATATAGTCAGGAGCACACTCCAGCACTCAGACATCATTTACATATAGCCAGGGGCACACTCCAGCACTCAGACATCATTTACATATAGCCAGGGCACACTCCAGCACTCAGACATCATTTACATATAGTCAGGAGCACACTCCAGCACTCAGACATCATTTACATATAGTCAGGGGCACACTCCAGCACTCAGACATCATTTACATATAGCCAGGGGCACACTCCAGCACTCAGACATCATTTACATATAGTCAGGGGCACACTCCAGCACTCAGACATCATTTACATATAGTCAGGGGCACACTCCAGCACTCAGACATCATTTATATATAGTCAGGGGCACACTCC
This sequence comes from Oncorhynchus keta, assembly GCF_023373465.1. Taxonomy (NCBI): domain Eukaryota; kingdom Metazoa; phylum Chordata; class Actinopteri; order Salmoniformes; family Salmonidae; genus Oncorhynchus; species Oncorhynchus keta. Next base: position 64,258,796 of record NC_068439.1, on the reverse strand, counting down.
ACCACTCAGACATCATTTATATATAGTCAGGGGCACACTCCACCACTCAGACATCATTTACATATAGTCAGGGGCACACTCCACCACTCAGACATCATTTACATATAGTCAGGGGCACACTCCACCACTCAGACATCATTTATATATAGTCAGGGGCACACTCCACCACTCAGACATCATTTACATATAGTCAGGGGCACACTCCACCACTCAGACATCATTTATATATAGTCAGGGGCACACTCCACCACTCAGACATCATTTATATATAGTCAGGGGCACACTCCACCACTCAGACATCATTTATATATAGTCAGGGGCACACTCCAACACTCAGACATCATTTACATATAGTCAGGGGCACACTCCAGCACTCAGACATCATTTACATATAGTCAGGGGCACACTCCAGCACTCAGACATCATTTATATATAGTCAGGGGCACACTCCAACACTCAGACATCATTTACATATAGTCAGGGGCACACTCCAGCACTCAGACATCATTTATATATAGTCAGGGGCACACTCCACCACTCAGACATCATTTATATATAGTCAGGGGCACACTCCAGCACTCAGACATCATTTACATATAGTCAGGGGCACACTCCAGCACTCAGACATCATTTACATATAGCCAGGGGCACACTCCAGCACTCAGACATCATTTATATATAGTCAGGGGCACACTCCACCACTCAGACATCATTTATATATAGTCAGGGGCACACTCCAGCACTCAGACATCATTTACATATAGTCAGGGGCACACTCCAGCACTCAGACATCATTTACATATAGCCAGGGCACACTCCAGCACTCAGACATCATTTACATATAGTCAGGGCACACTCCAGCACTCAGACATCATTTACATATAGTCAGGGGCACACTCCAGCACTCAGACATCATTTACATATAGCCAGGGGCACACTCCACCACTCAGACATCATTTACATATAGCCAGGGCACACTCCACCACTCAGACATCATTTATATATAGTCAGGAGCACACTCCAGCACTCAGACATAATTTACATATAGTCAGGGGCACACTCCAACAGTCAGACATCATTTACATATAGCCAGGGCACACTCCACCACTCAGACATCATTTACATATAGCCAGGGGCACACTCCAACACTCAGACATCATTTATATATAGCCAGGGGCACACTCCAGCACTCAGACATCATTTACATATAGCCAGGGGCACACTCCAACACTCAGACATCATTTACATATAGCCAGGGGCACACTCCAACACTCAGACATCATTTACATATAGCCAGGGGCACACTCCAACACTCAGACATCATTTATATATAGCCAGGGGCACACTCCAACACTCAGACATCATTTATATATAGCCAGGGGCACACTCCAACACTCAGACATCATTTACATATAGCCAGGGGCACACTCCAACACTCAGACATCATTTACATATAGTCAGGGGCACACTCCAACACTCAGACATCATTTACATATAGCCAGGGGCACACTCCAGCACTCAGACAGCATTTACATATAGTCAGGGGCACACTCCAACACTCAGACATCATTTACATATAGCCAGGGGCACACTCCAACACTCAGACATCATTTACATATAGCCAGGAGCACACTCCAACACTCAGACATCATTTACATATAGCCAGGGCACACTCCAACACTCAGACATCATTTACATATAGCCAGGAGCACACTCCAACACTCAGACATCATTTATATATAGCCAGGGCACACTCCAACACTCAGACATCATTTACATATAGCCAGGAGCACACTCCAACACTCAGACATCATTTACATATAGTCAGGAGCACACTCCAACACTCAGACATCATTTACATATAGCCAGGAGCACACTCCAACACTCAGACATCATTTACATATAGCCAGGGGCACACTCCAACACTCAGACATCATTTACATATAGCCAGGGGCACACTCCAACACTCAGACATCATTTACATATAGCCAGGAGCACACTCCAACACTCAGACATCATTTACATATAGTCAGGGGCACACTCCAACACTCAGACATCATTTATATATAGCCAGGGGCACACTCCAACACTCAGACATCATTTATATATAGCCAGGGGCACACTCCAACACTCAGACATCATTTATATATAGCCAGGGGCACACTCCAACACTCAGACATCATTTATATATAGCCAGGGGCACACTCCAACACTCAGACATCATTTACATATAGCCAGGGGCACACTCCAACACTCAGACATCATTTACATATAGCCAGGGGCACACTCCAACACTCAGACATCATTTACATATAGCCAGGGGCACACTCCAACACTCAGACATCATTTACATATAGCCAGGGGCACACTCCAACACCCAGACATCATTTACATATAGTCAGGGGCACACTCCAACACTCAGACATCATTTATATATAGTCAGGGGCACACTCCAACACTCAGACATCATTTACATATAGCCAGGGGCACACTCCAACACTCAGACATCATTTACAAATGAAACATGTGTTTAGTGAGTCCACCAGGTCAGAGGAAGTAGGGATGACCAGGGATGTATTCTTGATAAGCATTTAAAATGTAATGAGTACTTTTGGTTGTCAGGGAAAATGTATGGAGTAAAAATAACATTATTCTCTTTAGGAATGTAGTGAAGTAAAAATATAAATAGTATAGTAAAATAGAGATATCCCCCAAAACTTCTTAAGTAGTACTTTAAAGTATTTTTACTTAAGTACTTTACACCACTGCAAGGTAGTACAAAATACACAGTGTTGATCAGATAAAGCAACATCAACAATAGAGGATATGTCAGTAGAAAGCCCCTTGGTAATAACTAGGTCCAGAGTATGGCCACGGTTATAGGTGGGCTTAGTAACATGTTGGATAAAGCCCATTGATCTAAAAATATTCATATATTCAATGGCCTTGGAGACTATCTGTTTGTCAACATGAATATTAAAATTGCACAACACAATGATTTTTATCATAGTTCTCAATAAAGACAGTGGGGCTGTCCTTTGGTGGCCTATATAGGGGTTATAGCCAGCACTGGTGGCTGACATTTAAACAGTATAGCATGATACTCAAAAGACCCAAAGTCACCAAATGAAATATCCTTACAGCTGAGAGCATTAGTCAAAATAGAAGATGACAGTTTGTATAAACTCACTAGAAAGTGGAGTTAAAGCAACATAAATTAGGTTACTCAGAATAACCATAGTGCCATTTCTACAGGAGTTGATATGCTTCCCAAGTCCTCTGTTGGTTAATCTGACAGGGAGAACTGGAGCACTACCAGACTTCATCCGTCAGTCGCTAAAACAGTTTGATGTCGCTTGAAATAATCCTGGAACCCCTGCGGTTAGGGGGAAGTATCTATTTGAAGTTAGCAAGAGGATGTGTTTTGAAATTGTGTTTGCCGAAATGTTGCTTATTGCCACATTGTTATGTTTTTGCCAAGCAAATATTATGTAAAAATAAACATTTGATGACAAGGTTTGTAATGGATTTGAGGTAGATTACTGAGGTTTATTTATTTTACAAGGGAGGAACAAAGCTGGACAGTGAAGTAGTGTTGCATGGTATACCGATACCATGGTAATATCACGGTACCAAAACGTCATGATACTTATGATACCAACATTGTAGAATACCGTAGTCCTATTTCATATGATACTACTGACTTTTTCAGCCCTACCGATCTAAAGAACCTACTTGTGTTATAATAAAATGTTTAGAAAGTCAGTTTGGTTTATACATTCAGTTGAATTTAATCAACAGCTACTAGTTTCTTGTATGCACAGGTCCAATAATATCTACTTCACTTTCATGGCATATCATCTGTATCATATCATATCATATATCATATCATATTGGCTGGGCTCCCTGCCTGTGCCATTAAACCCCTACAACTCATCCAGAACGCCGCAGCCCGTCTGGTGTTCAACCTTCCCAAGTTCTCTCACGTCACCCCGCTCCTCCGCTCTCTCCACTGGCTTCCAGTTGAAGCTCGCATCCGCTACAAGACCATGGTGCTTGCCTACGGAGCTGTGAGGGGAACGGCACCTCAGTACCTCCAGGCTCTGATCAGGCCCTACACCCAAACAAGGGCACTGCGTTCATCCACCTCTGGCCTGCTCGCCTCCCTACCACTGAGGAAGTACAGTTCCCGCTCAGCCCAGTCAAAACTGTTCGCTGCTCTGGCTCCCCAATGGTGGAACAAACTCCCTCACGACGCCAGGACAGCGGAGTCAATCACCACCTTCCGGAGACACCTGAAACCCCACCTCTTTAAGGAATACCTAGGATAGGATAAAGTAATCCTTCTCACCCCCCTTAAAAGATTTAGATGCACTATTGTAAAGTGGCTGTTCCACTGGATGTCATAAGGTGAATGCACCAATTTGTAAGTCGCTCTGGATAAGAGCGTCTGCTAAATGACTTAAATGTAGCAGCTGTAATCATCCAGCCACATCGCCTACCAGCCCTCAAATCACCTGCTTCTCTGTCCGCTCTTCATGCACATCTGTTCCTCCATCAGTTTTTAAAATATAATTTAGCCGTGATGGCAAACAGGGATGAAGACCCTGATGAGTTTTCTGTTGTTAGATTTCTAAATGTGTTCCATTGGAGCATTCCATCACCTGTTATAACCAACGATGGGTTTATATAGTGGTTATAACCAAGCGAACAGGCCAGTCTGAGTAGACTTTGCAAGTTCACTGTCATACAGCCTCTGAGTGCCAGAGAGGGAAAATGGTTGCAGCATTACAGCCAAGAAAATGTATTTTCTCTAGCCTAAACACTACCTTTTTTCTTTTTACGCATATTACCCGAGATTACTTTTTTTCTTTTTTTCTTTCTAAAGGGATTTGCAAGCATTTTAGATAATTTCACAAACCATGTCAACGAACGTTTTAATCTAATCCCGGGTCGTGGGGCGAACAGGATGCTAGGCCACAGATTTATTTTCTTGGTGGTATTGTGATACTACTTGGTATCTTGATACCTGACCTGGTATCCTATCGTGAGTACATTTTTGGTCTCATGACAACACTACAGGGAAGCACATAACTAGCTAGAAATTAAACAGAGCAAAGCCAGATCTAATATTTCATGGACAGACTGCAGAACCTAATCAAGCATCTGACCAATTACAAAAACTTTAGTTCTGGGTTAACCAACATTAGACAAGGCCTAAAATACTATTTGCTGCCAGCAAAAACACACACCCTGTTTTCAGCTTAATGTTAGCCTACAAGGTGCTCTTTATCATTTCAGTATGTGAGTACAAAAGTATCAATAGCTACATAGAACGCAGCAGGAATGTGTAGGCTTTCATTAGGAATGTTACATTAGGAATGTTACATTAGGAATGTTACATTAGGAATGCTACATTAGGAATGCCACATTAGGAATGATTCAGACGGGTTGGGTTAAATGTGGAAGACATACAATTCGGTTGAATGCATTCAGTTGTGCAACTGACTAGGTATCTATACCCTTTCCCTTAGCCCTGCTTTTGGTAACTGGCATCAATATAGGCGACTAGAGCTCATCTCACTTTGTTGACTGCTGTTGTTGTCTGACAGCTTTAACCAGGTGCCTTTTACAGGGCCCCAAGCACAACTGTGAATATATGACTCTACTGAGTCTTCCTGTGAAGAGCCAGCTGATTAGAGGTGTGAAGACTTTAGTTGGAGAAGATTCCACATCACTGAGGCTTCTGGGGTAACCTTGGTAACCTATTCATGGCAGTACTGTCTTGGTGTGAAACTTGTATTATTGTGTATTATATATTCCACATTAGTTACACATACAGTGCCTTCAGAAAGCATTCACACCCCTTGACATTTTCCACATTTTGTTGTGTTACAGCCTGAATATAAAATGTATTACATTATGATTTTTTTGTTGTCATTGGCCTACACACACTATCCCATAATGTTAAAGTGGAATTATGTTTCAACACATTTTTACAAATGACATAAAAAATGTAAACTTGAAATGTATTGAGTCAATAAGTATTCAAGCCCTTTGTTATGGCAAGCCTAAATACGTTCAGGAGTAAAATAATTCTTAACAAGTTACATAATAATTTGCATGGACTGAGTCTGTGCGCAATAATAGTGTTTAACAGGATTTTTGAATGACTACCTCATCTCTGTACCCCACATATACAATTATCTGTAAGGTCCCTCTGTTGAGCAGTGAATTTCAAACACAGATTCAGCCACAAAGACCAGGGAGGTTTTCCAATGTCTCGCAAAGAATGGCACCTATTGATAGATGGGTAAAAAAAGCAGACATTGAATAGCCCTTTGAGCATGGTGAAGTTCTTAATTACACTTTGGACTGTGTATCCAAAGTTAACATTAGCCTACTACAACTAGCTACATATTGAACTTCCATCCTCTCAGGCCAGAGGCACAATGTATGTATTTATGGTTGTTTCGGAATCGCCGTTATAATCATTGGCCAGTACGGAGAATTAAGTAAAACCACATGTCCAAATCACTATTTCCATCTATAGCTAGTTTAGGAAAGGGACCATTTTTGCAAGCTAGCTCGCCACCGGAAGACAACAACACAACAACAGAGATGCAACAATTCTATTTTTTTTTCTGTCAATGACATTTGGCTTGATGTGATGTGATTGGTGTGAAGCCAAATCCAAACTGGCTTCCCTTGACAGGTTTTTTTTTTTGTGCTCCAGGATTATTCACAGTGGAACTCAGATTAGCTCAACACTGATTGGCTATTATTGTTATTTATTTATTTTATCAAGGGAGGCCACATGCTTGCTGTCTTCCCTTGCATTCAATGCTACGGTCAGCCACAATATCATACTATTTTAGACCAGACAGCATCAGAAAATGGGCTTCACATGCAGACAGAGGGGCGCTGTTTTGCGCGATCAAACGTTCACACGACGCGCGCCGCTGAGATACGTTCAGCCTCTTGCGAATTTAAGGACAATTATGAAACACATAGAGATGGGAGTTAAATTATTTTATGTTTTATATCTTAGTCATTTTTGGGGGGAACCCTTGCTTCCCTTTGCAGCCATGAATACACGCCACCTTGATAAATAAAGAATACACAAGTGACAGCGGGCCAAGAAACGTCACAATTTATGCATGATGCTTACCTATGGGGTGACACTTCACGAAGACTGCTGAATGTCAGGTGGCATTTTTCATTTGACTGCATACAGCAGCTCAAAAACAAAAGGCCAAAAAGGTACACAATAAAACGTTTTTCAGAATGTGAGAAAACTATATGATGCCCGGATGGCTATGTTTAGGTTCGCCAATGCAGTGCACTCAGCCACTGAGGTATAGCACCCAACCATTGCCGAGCTGCAGTGGTCTCAGCACTGTTTGAGGGGGAGGAGACTAAACTCAGATTGAGCCTTTCGCAAGGAGCTGTGGCACGCATTCAGTGAGATCACATCCTTCCATGCATTGCTGTTGCCATCGATTTAATAGTAGTTAGTTCTTCAGTCAACTTTACCCAGATTTTCGATTTATGGAGCTCGTTTTGGGCAGAAGACATGTTATAAATAACCGTTAAATTTCAGTTTTAAAGCTATGAATGTCCTTTCGCGCAATGTAATCATGGCAAGTTGTTGAGGATTTCTCTCCACCTTTTGTTTGATCACGTTTTGCTCTACCCTCGGAGTTTCACTGCGAACGGGCGCATACAATCAGTCATAATGTGGGGGAGAAACGAATTTGAGGATGGATTTGATACTTTTAAAACAGGTAAGATCTTATTATTTAGATTTTATAGAAGAATAAAACCCCCGGGTTGATATTTTCATAGCAATAATGTCTGAACAGACTAGAGCCTTGCTCATGCTCATATCGGTGAACGTCTTCACAAGCTTCTAGCTAGCTGATGCTAAACTGATGGATACAGAAGGGTTTCTGCGGATTCAGCTAGCTCTCTAGCTAGCAGTAGTAGCCCTCTCCCGGGGCATCTGGTGTTTCTTGATAATGCTATGATGAAGCCTCGTTGTTGATGTGACATTGTAACGGAAATTCCTGAATAGACGACTATTAATTGTTCATGGCAAAATAATGCAGGTTGCAGAGAGAGCGGAGTTTTTTCCTCATCGGGGGATTTAGCGTTCTGCTCGTCCTGATAGCGATGTCTGTTTCTGGACTGAGATTCGAAAGATGTCTACATTGTAACATTTTGATATAGCTTGCTACGTTATGTCGCTAGAATTATATTATGATGAATGGACCACTGCGTGAGTCAGTGACTGCTTTCTGCGTTGTCAGTTATTATAGCTAAGTATGTCATGTGGCCAGATTTATAGTGAGCTATATCCTCTAAACCAACATACCCCCCCATTGTCTCTTACAACTATGTAATAACACTACACGTCGTTAACAAAAACTACTCAGCCCAAGTTCAAAGCAATCAACATAACATGTTGTTATGAGGGCCTCCTGAGTGGCGCAGCGGTCTAAGGCACTGTATCTCAGTGCTTGAGGCACCACTACAGACCCGGGTTCGATCCCAGGCTGTTGGTGTGGCTGGCTTCCGGGATAAGCGAGCAGTGTCAAGAAGCAGTGAGGCTTGTCAGGGTCGTGTTTCGGATAACGCATGGCTCTCGACCTTTACCTGTCCCGAGTCTGTAGGGGAGTTTCAGCGATGGAACAAGACTGTAACTACCAACTGGGGAGAAAAAGGGGTAACAAAATGTTTTTGTTACCTAACAACAATTTGATATAAAGTCTTATGGATTATCAAAAGTAGTCTGCCACCTGAACTGCAGGACAGGACAGTGTAGGTCAGTCCAGGGCTTGACACTAACTTTTTTTAGCCACTTGTTCTTCTTACAAGTAGGACAGATTTTTTTACTTATCCCAAAGCTCAAGTCACTTGTTGTCGTCCCCACCCCCAAAAATGGTCTGTAACACCATGGGCCAAAAAGGTGACTGAAAAGTGTGATTCAAGGAACCACTTCACAATATAACCGTCATTATTATCACTGGTTTTGACAATGGACGGATGCTGGTCTCTAATCCCATGTATTATATCTCCTGTCATTATGGCCTTGAACAAGGCACTTAACCCCCCACAAAGTACAATACTGCATTGATAGGCTATTGTATAAAACACATGGTCCGTCAACCCTCCATCTGGAGAACTACTGGGTGTGCAGGCTTTTGTCCCAACCCTGCTCAAACACACCAGGGTCCGCTTATCAAGGTCCTGTTGATCTGGACATTTTTCACAATGTGGAAGGATGGTTGGCCACCATGCAACATCACAATTACCAGCTAATACTTTTTGTCTTTATAAAATAATAATAATGTATGAAATAAAATAGATGAGAATCCTAGACAATTTTGAGTGTTTGTACAACCGGAGTATAACTAAATAGCTAACTAGCGAGATAACCGGCCAAACAATATGTGTTGAATTTGCTATCTGGTTAGTCTGTTGTAGGCTATACCATTATTCCACCTGCTATTTCGCTCTCTCTGTCCTCTGGAAAGACCCACTGACACACACCCAGGTGCACAAATGTCTTTTCCAAGATTGTCATTGCTGACCAAAAATGAGCTATAACTGGACAAGTAACTGACTTAACTTGCAATGAATATCAATAAATGTGCGCACGTAGCAAGGCTCACTTTGATCTAAAAAAACTAATCTCAAGACTGCATGATTGAAAGACAGTTCGTGCCTGTCAATGCAGGCCTAAATAATGATACTCCAATGCACTCTGCAGAGATTGGGGGGACTGTGTAGAACACATCGCATTCAGAAGACACTTTGATCCACTTCTGATCGGAGTAGCCTAATTGTTTGATATTGTGATTTTTGCGTGATTTTATTTACTTGTCCATTCGCACAACTTAATCTATAATCTGCTAATCCATCAATTACTTGTACTTGCCCTGGGCAAGCGGACGAGCGTTAATGTCAAGCCCCGCAGTCTGTTCTGAAATATTATTTCTGCTCTTCTGAAGCACAATTTTGATAGATGTTTTGAAAGTGTATTTTTGGAGTGCCTCAGCCCGGTGTCTTTGTGCTGGTCACAGTAGAGCAGGAGGACAGTAGGACGGTCACCTCTCCATGTTGTGGAGCAACATTACATATCACATCTAGGCTGCACCCCCTTCAACCTGCTGCCTCCTTCTGGCACAAGATAGGACAGCTTTAATGACTCATGTCTTAGCGGATTACACAGTCAGAATAGAATTCGCAGATAGAGGACATATGGCCCCGCAGTGTGTAGAGACAGAGATGGATTGTTGGGATGCACCACAGTGTGTTTGAGACTCACCTGGTCCTCACCTTGTCCAACCTGAGTCATTACCCATGCACACATTACTGTTGCTGAATGTGACAAGGGCAAATTCCTGAATGAACCCGAGGAGTCTGAAACCAAAAATCCCTCCTGTCATCTGAAATTATTCAGGAAATATTGTGTAGGTTCTGCTTTCATTTCCATGCGCCTGGGAGAGGGCTTGTTTTCACTAGAGGAGGACTGTTATTATAATGGGCGAGTGACTGGTTTTCACAGTTATGGATTGGTGTAGTTTAGCACTAGACTAGGGCCAAGCACACTATCTGTAAAAGCTGAATATTGCAGGAGGCAAAAGGTATTTCCATATCTGACTGTAACACAATTACATGGACTGTAATTTAGAGAAATGTAGATCTATCCTAGTTGTAACGTACAACCGGGCTTCAGACAGCAGGGTCTGTTTTTTGCCATCTAGTTATCAGTTGTGTGTTTACTAGATGGGGGAAGGGGTGTAGAGCAACAGTAATGTAGTCTGTAACCAAAACATATGCCAGCAGGGTCTCCAGCGGTGCAGATTCTGTTTTCTCTAATAATCATCAAGCAATCCCGATCTGCTAGAGATAAGGTAACCCACCAAGACAACATTTATTGTCTAAATGTTCTCCCAGTCTGAGTAACCAGGAAGAGTTAGCTGTTAGGCTACCCTGGGTGGTAGGCTAATTCCGTTTTATCTGTTATGAAAACACAGGATTGTTAAGGTAGAACGTTGGGACTGAAACAGACTATTTATTACAGCGTAGTAAACAGTGAGTGTTACTAAGAAATGCCTTTCTACCTGACCGGGGGTCATGCCTTTTAGGTTCCAGCACCAGCTCTCCTGGATGGGTCCCGGGGTGTGAGTTGCCATGGCAGGGTACCTCCTTGGCCCCCGGTAACAGTAACCGAGGACGACGCCACAGCACGGCCTCCGACAGTGGTGACACGGGCATCGGCACGTCCTGCTCCGACAGTGCGGAAGGTAAGGACTGGCACAGAAAGGAGGTTCACCCCTCCACAACACTCCAAAAAACATATAATTATTATTATTTAAAAAAACATTATTATTTTTTTAAATTATTTTTTATTTTACCCCCTTTTCTCCCCAATTTCGTGGTATCCAAATCTAATTACTATCTTGTCTCATCGCTACAACTCCCGTACGGGCTCGGGAGAGGCGAAGGTCGAAAGCCATGCGTCCTCCGAAACATAACCCAACCAAGCCGCACTGCTTCTTAACACAGCGCGCCTCCAACCCGGAAGCCAGCCGCACCAATGTGTCGGAGGAAACACCATGCACCTGGCTACTTTGCGGCTGGCTTCCGGGTTGGAGGCGCGCTGTGTTAAGAAGCAGTGCGGCTTGGTTGGGTTATGTTTCGGAGGTCGCATTTCGGAGGACGCATGGCTTTCGAACTTCGCCTCTCCCGAGCCCGTACGGGAGTTGTAGCGATGAGACAAGATAGTAATTACTGCGCCCGCCACAGGAGTTGCTGGTGTGCGATGAGACAAGGATATCCTTACCGGCCAAACCCTCCCTAACCCGGCCGACGGTAGACCGATTGTGTGTCACCCCACGGACCTCCCAGTCGCGGCCGGCTGCGACAGAGCCTGGGCGCGAACCCAGAGTGTCTGGTGGCACAGCTAACGCTGCGATGCAGTGCCCTAGACCACTGCGCCACTCATTATTAGCAACACAGAGAGAGAGAGAAAATCTTACTTCACTTCATCCTCTTGCTAAGATTCTGCTGTTATATAGATGAATAGTTCTGAAGCTATGGATAAGGGGTTTCTGAAGGAAAGTAGTGATAACAGAAATGGAAACCAACGTAATGTCCTTTTGGCAGTAATGTGGCTAAACTGTCTGGATAACTGGAAGGAATTAAACAGAGATTTAGGGGAGACTCCTAAACCACCCCAATTGAATGGTTTGGGACACATTTTCTTAACTATCCCTGTCTCTCATCCTAGTTTCTAGCTACAGTGGAAGATATGTATTCTTTCCAATAGTCAAGACTACAGCTCTTACATTTGGATTGATTACTCCCTGTCTTACTGCGTCCTACATGCTAGTCCTTACAGTCCAACTTGAACATACAAGAGGACTGTGGAAAACGTTTGCCTATAAACAAGTCCATCTTGGACTACTAGTTTCTAGTAGCCAAACTTCAAAGCCCTACCCAGTTTGGTGTTGTGGCTTGGCCAGATCAGAGGGTGTTGTCAGCTCTCCACTCTCGTAACCTTCACAGGGCCAGATGTCAGGACCCAGGCAGACCCTTCTACCATCTCCCTTCCCCTGGGAGCTGGGACTGGAGCTCTCTGGTCCGGCCATCAAGCCCCTATAACCACTATAACCATTAACAGCTGGCCAGCCACAGTCTGCCTCAGGGCCAGGGCTGCTAAAAACAGATGCTCTACGTTCAGGTTACTGAGACATTTTGTGGGCTGCGCTGGGGAGATCAGTTTATGGCCTTGCTTTGTTAGGATCATTTAAACAAGCTCACATAATAGTTTTGTATTTCTTTAGGAGCTCACACACTTAGAGCTTCAGACACTGGTGAATGTCACTGCTTTGTGAGAGATGTGGATAAAAGTGAATAGGAGAGTGACTCTCCCAATAGCAGAGCAGAGTCTTCGATTTAGAGACCCCTGTGTCCCACTCGACTGTCACAGACAGCACACACCCAAAGGAAGTGCCGTTACCGTGGGAACCCTCCTAGTTAATTAAGACACGAGCAGTCAACAGTTCCTAATTGGTGCCCTTGGCGATGATTGTTGCCCGTGGCGATGATTGGTGCCCCTGGCGCCAACGTTCTGTGTGTCCTTACCTGCGAAAACACCCAGCTGGCCTACTATTTCAGCACCCAGCAGTTGGCACCCCGTCCTTCTCCATCCTCCCCCCATGCCAGAGGCACTGGGCTGGGCTAGGGCACACAGTCAGTCACTCCCTGGACCCTGGCTGGATCTGGAGCTGCTCTGATGCCCCTGCCTGCCAGCCTGCCTGTCTTTGTGTGTGTGTGTGTGGGGAGCTAACTAATACTGAGCCCCCCTCCCTCCGTTTGATGAGCACCGGACCTGTCAGACTCCCATTGATTGCAGCAGCTCTGCTTTTAATTTATCTCAATATCTTCAGTTCAGGAGCCTATCAGGCACCGCAGATGCCCAGAAACAAGGTCAGACACCGTTCTTCTCTCACTTTTCCATCTCTGCTGCTACTCTTTCATTCTCCCAGGCTGACGTGTTAGGATCACGTGGGATAATATCGACTTGACTTCCAGGATGACCTGTACTGGCTCTTGTATCCTGCCTATTTTAAACCACAAATAGTGAATTGTTTTCTTTGTTGTATTTTCGTAAACCCTCCTTAATGAATGCCGTAACAACTGGGGATGTGAATCGTTACAGGCAGAGAGGGTGCTGGAATCAGAATTAGGGCGACTCTGCCATGACAATGGCTGTAATGTCTAAGTGGATAAATCAGGAGCTCTGCTATCGCCACCTCATTGGGAGGAGACTGAGTCCACCCTATAGCATGACTACATACTGTAGCTAGGCTAACTACAGACGGACAGAGGCAAGATAAGGGTAGATTATGTTCACGTTGTAGGCTCAAGTGGCTAATCCACTGGGCTCTGTGTGCCTGTAAAAGATTAATGTAAAACAAAGGTCTAGCCATTAAGGGATGATTGGATTCTCTGTTTTTCCTGTTTGTTTTGTTAGGACATTGGACTCATCATTTTGAAAGATACCTTTCGCTATTAAACCTCCTCTTTTCTGGATCTCCTGCAGTGTACATATTTCCACCTCATGTCAGTGCGCTGGCATTTGAGCTTCTGGTAAATCTGTCTTTCTCTCCATACAGTTCAAGCAGGGACACAACTAATCTCCTTGTTCTAATATCAATGTATAGCTGCGGTTCAAATGTGGTATTTATGCAACGTTGGTGTTTTTACTCCAAACACTTGGTTTCTGGAGGAGATATTCTGTGCAGACTATGGCTGTAATCCACACAAAGGGAGGATTCTATTCCGGGAGCCACTGCATAATCACTGCATCAAGCCTACCGTTTACAATTGGCTTATCATCTCTTCCTCCCCATATGCCGGGACAATCTGGTTTTACACAAATCCAATCAAAACGTACTGACAGTATACCCCCTCAGTACCCCCTATCAAAAGATTGCTATCTTGTGCACTCCTCAGCTCTTTCTGTCTCCCTCGGTTTTCTTCTGACACAAATGGCTCTATTTCCATCCCCTTTTTAACCCAATGCGTCCCACCGTAACCCTGGCTCGTTTTGGACTTCTGACCCCTTTTAAACAATGTGTGTTTGAGCTACAGACTAATGGGTTGTACCATTGTATTGGTCTATTTCTTCTGCATCCGTAGACACATTAGTCTGTGTGATAGACGGGGGCTGAGCTAGAGGGGTGCTTGTGCACGGGGCCAGGCCTTTTTACAAACATGTCTCTAGAGTCCAAATTATTTGAGCTATAAACTATTAAAAGCGATCTATGGAAAGCTGGGACTCTCACGAAACACACACATGTTTAGCTCTGTCACGCTCACCAGCTACATTAGTCATTAGAAGGAAAGGGGTTCTTCTGCACAGGAAATCCCAGGACATAGTGTCTATATTTACAGTAATAAGCTCGCATACTGTAGTTGCTGTCACAAACTCCACACAGTTTTCACTGACTAGTTGGATATTAATTTCCCAGTGGGCAAACTATTTCTGTACTTACAGCGTTCATATGAATTCATTTTGATCAGGTTTTTGCTTTGGCAGAACTTTTTGTTGCTGTTGACATTTGTCAATAAAAGTCATGAATGCAAAACACATTGTTTTGTGTTCTACTTGTAGCCCTTGTTGTCCCGAACAGAAAACACTCCGGTGTGAGGCTAAATATAAGGGGCTGAACATGGGGTCTCGGGACTGATAGGGTTAACAATGTCATCATCGCAACGCATGCTTATATAACACGCCTGCTTTTTTGTGTGTGTTTAAATGTTGTGCCTTTAGTAACAATTCTCGGCCTGATTCCGGTTCATTAGGAGGTAGGATACAGTGGATGGGTGGCCTTCGGCCGGGGGACATTGCTGTATCCAGGTCACTGCTTTCTCCCTGGTTTCTGTCCCATATCCCAACACCAGTGACCTCTGATGGCGAGACACAGATGCCATCGACCAATGGGTCTAGCCTAGTAGCCAAAACACAGGCTCAGCGGAAAGGGGCCAGTGAACTCTGTCCAGCCTCAGAATTACAGACATAATATTAATGTAAATATAGGTCATCCATCCCAGCCAGCATGCTAGGCTGTCTGTCTACAGCAGCCCGCTTGGAGCCATCTGATTGGTGCATGAAGTCAGCTGTAGCTAGTTCTGTAGTCAGGGTTGCACATACTGTACAAGCGCTCATCTGAGCCCTGAAAAGTTTAGAATTACATTTGGTGTGTTCTAGACTTCTAGTATTAGCGCTGGCAGGCTTGGATATTTACATCCATGATGCATTGCCTCCCGGTATAAGTGCAGAGATGGAACGTGTTCACACTGGGGTAATGTAAGAGAACTCTGATGAAAGACCCTGTCTGGTGAATTACTAGGCACATTGGACATTGGTGTAATGGTGCGCTCTCTTTCCTGATTGTGTGAAGTCATCACGTTTTTGAGACCTGCATTTGTATGCAAGATATATCGGTTATGGTTGTGTCTTCCTGTCCCTAGATGTAATCTCTGTATCCGGGTGGGGGTCGGATAACCCTCTCTAAAACTATCTGCGGGACCTGGTTTTCCACAAAACGATCCAATCCGGAATTTTTTTTTATCTTGCTGTCTTTGCTCTTCAGTTATATTGCATTGAGCTAAGTATTTGATGCATTGTCTTTCTGAGTCAACCAACCTGTAACGAACGACACAGTTTTCCAGACCTATGGAGAATCCAAGAGCCCTTCTATAGAATCTCCCCATTTCTAAATTAGCTCTCCTCCGCGTGTGACCTAGAACAAGGAGGAAATTCCTCCAGTTTGGAACCATGCCGCCCCATGACCCTCCTCTCTAATTATACATGGCCATGACAGCACCAAGCCTCCTCATAAGTACCTCTGGGGTGTCTTATGACTTCACCATGGTGGTTTTGGGTAAAACAGGCCAGTCAGGCGGTTGGAGTAGCAGGCTGTAAAGCTTTTGATTGGGGGGCTTTCGTGGAGATGTGGGGGGATGGTGAGAGGAGAACATATCTGTTCAACAGAGTGATTTTGATTCATGTCTACAGTTTCCTGTTGACTTCTCCAATGACTCCAATGAATGTCTAACAAAATGTTCAGCCAGGGTTTACTGCTCCATGAAGGGTTAACATCTTAGTCAAGACCAAGGTCCTCCTGATATCAGGCCAGGAGTTGTTTGTGGTATGACATGGACAGTGTGGTAGGATTCCATGCTGCAGTTCCAGCTACAGTCCTTCTCCAGAGTCCCGAGGTCACTATAGGCTGTGTGTGTACACCACCAGGCTCTCAGATTCTGATTTTGGCCCTGCGGAGACATCGAGATCAATGGAGTGCTTTACGTAATGCAGGTCAAGCCCAGGCCATTATCGGGGTGTTAGGTTACCATGGAGAAGACAGCGGTTTGGAGAGGGAACCTGAGCTGAGCCCAGTAACTTATGGGCCTGCAATAAACACAGATGTGGCTCAAGACATGCAGGAAGGATGCTTGTCATTCTCCTGACCGTTCCATTAATACTAGAGAGCTTTCATACGTATTGATGAAGCGCTCAGCACTTCCTCCATCACGAAGGCTTTACACTCAACACCCTTTGTATCAATAGTGGGTGTCAGGTCTATAGCTCAACGTTTCTATGTTCCATTCTTCATAGTCCCCCACTCTTGCAAGCCCTTGTATGACCAATTCCATTTCTGTAGAAGGTAGGCCTAGGATAGGCTCACATTTTGGAGGGAATTCTGGAACCATTGTCCCCAGTTCCCTCTGTGCTTTTAATGGTCTCTAATGCATTTAGGCGGCTCAACCATCCATGTAGATTAGCTGTCTAGAATCCCAGTTTCTAGCAGGTTGGAGCCATTTTGGAGCAAATCTCCTGCTGATCCGAGCCTAGTTTCCACCTCCCAGGAGGGACTTAAGTGGTAAAATTTGTTTTAGTGTAGATTTGCACCATCCCAGGCACGCTCTGCCAGTTGGGACTCATCTCATTAATGTTTGACTGTGAGGGGGGTAATTGTGTTAGGCTGGGCCCCCAGATCCCTGCCCCTGTCAACCCTCTAGTCCCTAACACGGCCGCTAAACCAGCTGCTCCTATCCCATCTCACTAATGATGGGTTGAGGCAGGGCAGGGCAGGCCACACAAAGCCTTGGCAAGGACAGTCCTTCACTCAAGTTAGCAAGGTTAGAAATCAAGTTAGCACGGTTAGAAATCAATAAGCTAAGGACCCTGGGACCTAACACCTCCCTCTGCAACTGGATCCTGGACTTCCTGACGGGCCCCCCCAGGTGGTAAGTGTAGGTAACAACACATCCGTCATGCTGATCCTCAACACAGGGGCCCCTCAGGGGTGCGTGCTCAGCCCCCTCCTGTACTCCCTGTTCACTCATGACTACACTGCCAGGCACGACTCCAACATCGTCATTAAATTTGCCAATGACACAACAGTGGTAGGCCTGATCATCGACTTCAACGAGACAGCCTATAGGGAGGAGGTCAAAGACTTGGATGTGTGGTGCCAGGACAGCAACCTCTCCCTCAACGTGATTAAGACTGAGGGAGATGATTGTGGACTACAGGAATAAGAGGACCGAGCATGCCCCCATCGATGGGCCTGCAGTGGAGCAGGTTGAGAGCTTCAAGTTCCTTGGTGTCCACATCACCAACAAACTAACATGGTCTAAGCACACCAAGACAGTCGTGAAGCAGGGCACGACAAAACCTATTCCCCCTCAGGAGACTGAAAAGATTTGGCATGGGTCCTCATATCCTCAAAAGGTTCTACAGCATCGCCATCGAGAGCATCTTGACTGGCTGCATCAGTGCTTGGTATGGCAACTGCTCGGCCTTCGACCGCAAGGCACTACAGAGGGTAGTGTGAACGGCCCAGTACATCACTGGGGCCAACCTTCCTGCCATCCAGGACCTCTATACCAGGCTGTGTCAGAGGAAGGCCCTAAAAATTGTCAAAGACTCCAGCCACCCTAGTCATAGACAGTTCTCTCTGTTACCGCACGGCAAGTGGTACCGGAGCGCCAAGTCTAGGTCCAAGAGGCTTCTAAACAGCTTCTACCCCCAAGCCATAAGACTCCTGAGCATCTAATCAAATGGCTACCCAGACTATTTACACTGACAAACTCTGTTGTCATCTATGCGTAGTCACTTTAAAAACTCTACCTACATGTACATACTACCTCAACTAACCGGTGTCCCCCCATATTGACTCTGTACTGGCACCCCCCTGTATATATTGTTATTTTTTTACTGCTGCTCTTTAATTACTTGTTACTTTTATCTCTTATTCTTATCTGTATTTTTTTTTTAAACTGCACTGTTGGTTAGGGGCTCGTAAGTAAGCATTTCACTGTAAGGTCTACTACACCTGTTGTATTCGGCGCATGTGACTAATGAAATTTGATTTGAGTTGTTTGTTTTTCAATCAGCCCTGCTTTCATATGGTAATCCCGCTGTGAGGTTAGGGCTGCATGCTAAATGCTATCTAGCATATCAGCCATTCCGGTAGCAGTGCGCTAACACACAGTAGCTAGCTAGTGCGGTTAGCTTTAATTAATAGTGTAATAAATAAGCAGCGTTCCTTTGTCCCCTGGCTCTTCCCTGCCTCTTCTGCTCTTCTGCTCAATAGCTCACTCTCACTCTCTCAGAGCCTCTGTCTTAGATATGGATGAATTGGAGCTAGTTAGTTTCTCCACTGGGACTAGGGCTCAGTGCCGGATTTGGCATGGGCCTTCGGATCCTCAAAAAGTTCTATAGCTGCACCGTTGAGAGCATCTTGACTGGCTGCACCACTGCTTGGTATGGCTGTTGCACCTCCCTCGACCGTAAAGTGCTACAGAGGGTGATGTAGACAGCCCAGCACATCACGGGGGCCGAGCTCCCTGCCATCCATGATCTCTATATCAGGCAGCCAGAGGAAGGCCCCAAAAATTTCCAAAGACTCCAACCACCCGGGCCATAGACTGTTCTCTCTGCTCCTGACCAAACCAACAGGCTCTGGGACAGCTTCTACCCCCAAGCCTTAAGACTTCTAAATAGCCATAAGACTGCTAAATAGTTAATTAAATGGAATATCTGCATTGACCCTATGCACATTCACAAGACTATATATACATGTACACACTGTATACACACTCACACACACTACACTGACACTCTCACACATAACCCACACACATCCACATATACACACACGCATACTGACACAACACACGCGCACACACACCCACATACACACACACCTTTACACTAATCATATGCTGCTGCTACTCCATTCTTAATTTACTCTTATTTTTATCTATTCTAGTCACTTTACCCTGCCTTGATGTATATATCTACCTAAAATACCTCGTAACCTTGCACATTGACCTGGTACTGCTACCACCTGTATATAGCTTCATTCTTGTGTATTTTATTCCTCTTGTGTTACTATTTTTCTTTTTATTATTTTTTAACTCATAAGCAAGAGTCTCACAGTAAAGTCTACACCCGTTGTATTGTGACAAATGTGACAAATTTTAATTTGATTTGATTTGCCTGCCGGCTTGTGAGTGAGTCTCTTATCACTGTCAACTTTACAGTGAGTCACAGCTCCATCTTCCTCCCTCGTCTTCACAGAGAGACGGCTTTGGCGACGTGGCTTTTATGCACCACACGTGACCCGACGATGACTTGGACAGCGTTAACAAAGGGAAAGGTGTCCCTAATGCTTTCCAGTCTGGGACTGCTCTTATGGTACCACTGTGGAGGGAATCGAACAGACCTGTTGTTAAGGTGGCTCTGTAGAGTTTAGAATAGTTTGTGTCTTTCGTTGTCTTTCAGGCTAAGTGAGTGAGACATTGTCATGTGTTATAGGTGTTTGTTGGCTCCTATCTCTGCACTGCTGGCATTAACACGTATTCTTCTGACGAAATATGCAGTTGTCGGAGAGAATGCATAAATGACCACCTTAAGGAACAGTAACTCAGGTCAACCAACAAAAATTGCGAAGGACAATAAGATACTGTACTAACTTGCATGTCACCGTGCATGTTAGCATTCTGTTACATTCTGTTATTTACATGGTGCTGTTACCGCAGAACACTGTTTCCCATAAATAATCCTTTAATCAAAACAGAACCCTCTTACACCAATCCTGGACCCAAGGAACGTAATCCCAATTTGATTAACACCTCATTTAATGGCTCTTGTAAAACTGCTCTTTGTACATAATCTCATGTTATTAGTAGGATTTGTGAAATAAACCGGAGGCCCCCAACTGTTCTGAATCTGTTCTGTGGTTTAGGGGAGCTTGACAGGGCTGGGGGTGTCAGACGAGAAGAGGTCCAGTTCATGTATGGATTAGTCAGTCGACTTGGAGTTGAGCCTTTCTGTAGCCTCCAGCGCTGCCCTTTGTAATTAGTGGACCGGACCCCCCTAATCTAGAGGCGATGAAATGACTGAACGCAGCTTGTCTGTCTGACTGTCAGTCCATGCCTGGTACACACACTGTCCATCGTCACCGCCCTTACACAGGCTAGTGTGGGTGGCGGGGAAGAGGAATGTGTGTCTGTGACTGGTTGTGTATGGTTTGTTTCCCCTTCTAGCAGTGTGAATGGGATGGCTCTAAACACTGTCTTTTAAAAGAAGGCTTGATTGATATTCACCCAACACCCAGCTCCTCCCACCTCCTTTAGGTTTCGCAGGGAAACTAAACTTTCCCCTTTGTCTCTCTGGCAGCGCTTAGCACTTCTCTGGCAGTTTTGCCCATTCTCCACTGTGTGCACTTTCAAATCAGCTCTTCATCTCTTTATTCCCTGGATGCATCTCAACTACATTTTCCAGTCAGTGTTTCTCTAGCTAACTGAAAACAATGAGGGACTTCCACGGTGACACAGTGTTTCTCTAGCTAACTGAAAACAATGAGGGACTTCCACGGTGACACAGTGTTTCAAGGTACTGCTGCTAATGTAGGATACATTGTTTCTGTGGATATTTTGGTAACATTCAAGAGAAGTCAGTGGAGTCGCCACCCGTTTAGATAAAGACGCCATCCATGCATTTCTAATAGGATATTCTTCCATCCTGAACCGATCTGAGATTTGATTCATTTTGAGGAGTTGAGAGACTGTAGTGTGTGCAAAGCTGATTATGATGAGTGGAGACACAACCAGGTTAGCACCTCTCAATGGATTACACACACTTCATATTCCTCTTTAAATGGATTGTCTTGTCGTTCAGTGTCACATCTTTTCTGAATTATTCCCTGATTTGAACACGTGACTGAGATGACACACAGGAAGTGTCCGGGCCAGTCTCCATGCCAGCTTAATTCTGTGTTCCCTTAGAGAGGATCGGCCTGGAAAGCCAATCCTCTGACAGACAGGGTGAGAGACCAGACGCCTGTGTCCCAGGTCTTTTCTCCAGACACACAGCCTGCTTTTCACTGTGTTAAATTTGACCCCTCTGAGGAGGAAGGACACGTAGGAAGAATAATCTATCGCAGCAGGACACTCGCTGGGTTAGGGTCCATCTGAATACAAGGTCATGTAAACTTTCCATACTCACAAAAGGCTTATTTCGCTCCAATTTTGTGCACACATTTGTTTACATCCCTGTTATTGAGCATTTCTCCTTTGCCAAGATAATCCATCCAACTGGCAGGTGTGGTAATCAAGAAACTCATTCAACAGCATGATCCTTACACAGGTGCCCCTTGTGCTGGGGACAATAAATGGCCACTCTAAAATGTACAGTTTTGTCACACAACACAATGCCACAGATGTCTCAAGTTTTGAGGGAGTGTGCAATTGGCATGCTGACTGCAGGAGTTTCCACCAGAGCTGTTGGCAGATCATTTCATGTTAAATTTTTCTACCATAAGCCGCGAGAGAGTTTGGCAGTGCGTCCAACCGGCCTCACAACCGCAGACCACTTGTATGACGTTGTGTGGGCGTGCGGTTTGAACAACATTCCACAGGGCACAATCAACAGACTGATCAGCTCTATGCGAAGGAGGTGTGTTGTGCTGCATGAGGCAAATGGTGGTCACACAGATACTGATGGGTTTTCTGATCCACGTTTTTTAAGACATCTGTGAACAACAGATGCATATCTGTATTCCCAGTCATGTGAAATCCATAGATTAGGGCCTAATGAATTTATTTCAATTGACTGATTTCCTCATATGAACTGTAACTCAGTAAAACCTTTGAAATTGTTGCGTGTTGCCTTTATATTTTTGTTCAGTGTAGAAGACTCAGGGGAAAAGGTCAGGGAGCAAGGTATCAGATTTTCTCCAAACGTCTCTGTGCGGGACGTTATCGGGCTACATGAATTTAGAATGTCTTGACATTTTTTAGGCTGAAGTTCTTTGGGGGTTTGTAGGCATCACCATCGTCATGGTCTCTTTCAGTGACGTCTCTTGGAGAAAGGCACAACGTATTATTGCAAAAGCGAGACTCTGAAAATAGGGCTACCAGTACCCAGCTGGAGATGAAGTGGGAAAAGATGGCGCTGGTATTTGGTTAGTATGCTTCTGCATGTTGGCAAAAAAGAGTCGTGGTGGTTTTCAGAGCACAAGATGCACGCCCTCATCTTGTTTCACTTTCTAAGATTTAGGTCCTCCATGTGGCTTCTCAAAGAATTCAAGAAATGTTATTTTGTTGTTTTAATTAATAATACAGTTGAAGTCGGAAGGTTACACACACTTAGGTTAGAGTCATTAAAACCCATTTTTCAACCACTCCACAAAGTTCTTGTTAACAAACTATATCTTTGGAAAGTCGCTTAGGACATCTACTTTGTGCATGACACAAGTAATTTTTTGTTTGTTTACAGACAGATTATTTCACATATAATTCACTGTATCACAATTCCAGTGGGTCAGAGGTTTACATACACAAAGTTGACTGTGCCTTTAGCTTGGAAAATTCCAGAAAATGGCATCATGGCTTTAGACGCTTCTGATAGGCTAATTGACATAATTTGAGTCAATTGGAGGTGTACCTGTGGATGTATTTCAAGGCCTACCTTCAAACTCAGTGCCTCTTTGCTTGACATCATGGGAACATTTTTAAAAATCAAGCAAGCCCTCAGAAAATAAATTGTAGACCACCACAAGTCTGGTTTATCCTTGGTAGCAATTTCCAAACGCCTGAAGGTACCACGTTCATCTGTACAAACAATAGTACGCAAGTATAAACACCATGGCGCCATGCAGCCGTCATACCGCTCAGGAGGGAGACGTATTCTGTCTCCTAGAGATGAACGTACTTTGGTGTGAAAAGTGCAAATCAATTCCAGAACTACAGCAAAGAACCTTGTGAAGATGCTTGAACAAACAGGTACAAAAGTACCTATCCACAGTAAAATAAGTCCTATATCGACATAACCTGAAAGGTCGCTCAGCAAGGAAGAAACCACTGCTCCAAAACCGCTATAAAAATGACAGACTACGGTTTGCAACTGCACATGGGGACAATATTGTACTTTTTGGAGAAATGTCCTCTGGTCTGATGAAACAAAAATATAACTGTTTGGCCATAATGACCATCGTTATGTTTGGAGGAAAAAGGGGGAGGCTTGCAAGCCGAAGAGCACCATCCCAACCGTGAAGAACGGGGGTGGCAGCATTATGTTGTGGGGGTGCTTCTCTGCAGGAGGGACTGGCATCATGAGGCAGGAAAAGTTTGTGAATATATTGAAGCAACACCTCAAGATATCAGTCAGAAAGTTAAAGCTTGGTCGCAAATGGGTCTTCCAAATGGACAATGACCCCAAGCATACTTCCAAAGTTGTGGCAAAATGGCATAAGGACAACAGAGTCAAGGTAATGGAGTGTCCATCACAAAGCCCTGACCTTAATCCTATTGAAAATGTGTGGGCAGAACTGAAAAAGCATGTGCAAGCAAGAGGTCTACAAACCTGACTGAGTTACACCAGCTCTGTCAGGAGGAATGGGCCAACATTCACCCAACTTATTGTGGGAAGCTTGTGGAAGGCTACCCGAAACGTTTGACCCAAGTTAAACAATTTAATGGCAATTCTACCAAATACTAATTGAGTGTATGTAAACCTCTGACCCACTGGGAATGTGATGAAAGAAATGAAAGCTGAAATAAATAATTATCTCTACTATTATTCTTACATTTCACATTCTTAAAATAAAGTGGTGATCCTACCTGACCTAAGACAGGGAATTTTTACTTGGATTAAATGTCAGGAATTGCGAAAAACTGAGTTTAAATGTATTTGGCTAAGGTGTATGTAAACTTCCGACTTCAACTGTATATAATGCTCTTGAAAATGTTCACGTCTCAAATGACAGAGATGAACAAGCTTTGCCGGTCTCAGTCTATGAATAAACTATTTCTCAAATCTAATGGTCTCCAACTCACGTAATTCAACAGAACCAAAGACCTCGTGGACAAAAAAAGAGTATCCTTCTGAAAATGAATGGAGGCTCTGAATGAGGTCACTCTGCTAATCTCCTCATTTCTAAAACCCAGAAAGTTGTTTTTTTCTGAGCTTTCTCAAGGTTTTTCAGGAACAGCCCTGCTCTGAGATTGTGGGGTTTAGCCTAGTGATGAGTAATTTCTGGTGTCAGTATGGCATCTTCCTTTTGCTGTAGGCTAACAAAAATAATTGTGACCAACTGCCTCAATTCGGTTTTATGTAGCAACATTTGAATTTTTATTTAATTTTTTACATCAGATAAAAGTAGAGACTCAGAGTGACAAAATGGTATACCATACACTGCAGTTGAGGAACAATGGGGGGTGTAATTCTGTTTTGAAAGTTGATAAACTTGTAACCCTACTTTTGATAAAATGGACCTTGAATAATTTGGCACACCTATGTTTGACCACACCTACAGATCTCTTGTTTATCTACACCTATTCAGCATTGTTCACACCCTCTTAAACCCCACTCATTTCTTTAAGGATTCACATGTGAGGCCACGTGCTAAACAGAGTGAGTAAGGTAGTGTAGTAAACAACCAATGAATTCAAGACTAAAAGCGGTGAAAGTAGTAGCCTACAATAAGTAGAAACTCCAGATAAAAATACACATAGTCTCATCCTTGGCCTATATCCTAATTTGACTTTGGTGCAGGTCATGTTCTTCACATTACCGTCTCTGGTAAACACACACTATATCAAATAACATCAATGTTTATTTGTCACATGCACAGGATACAGAAGGTGTAAACAGTACAGTGAAATGGTTGCTTGCATATTTGTGTATTTACATAAGTATTCAGACCTTTTACTCAGTACTTTTGTTTTTACACCTTTGGCAGCGATTACAGCCTCGAGTCTTCTTGGGTATGACGCTACAAGCTTGGCACACCTGTATTTGGGGAGTTTTTCCCATTCTTCACTGCAGATCCTCTCAAGCTCTGTCAGGTTGGACGGCGAGCATTGCTGCGAAGCTATTTACAGGTCTCTCCAGAGATGTTTGATCAGGTTTAAGTCCGGGCTCTGGCTGTGCTGAAGCCACTCATGCGTTGACTTGGCTGTGTGCTTAGAAGGTGAACCTTCTCCCTAGTCTGAGGTCCTTAGAGCCATGGAGAAGGTTTTTTATCATGGATCTCTCTGTACTTTGCTCCATTCAGCTTTACCTCGATCCTGACTAGTCTCCCAGGTGTTGCCGCTGAAAAACATCTCCACAGCATGATTCTGCCGCCACCATGCTACACCGTAGGGATGGTGCCAGGTTTCATCCAGATCTGATGCTTGGCACACTACCATAAAGGCCTGATTGGTGGAGTGCTGCAGAGATGGTTGTCCTTCTGGAAGGTTCTCCAATCTCCACAGAAGAACTCTGGAGCTCTGTCAGAGTGACCATCGGGTTCTTGTTCACCTCTCTGATCAAGACCCTTCTCCCCTGATTGCTGAGTTTGGCCGGGAGGCCAGCTCTAGGAAGAGTCTTTGTGGTTCCAAACTTCTTCCATTTGAGAATGATGGAGGCCACTGTGTTCTTGGGGACCTTCAATGCTGCAGACTTTTTTTGGTACCCTTCCCTAGATTTGTGCCTTGACACAATCCTGTCAGGGTGCTCTACGCACAATTCCTTCAACTTCATGGCTTGTTTTTTTGTTCTGACATGCAATGTCAACTTTGGGAGTTTATATAGAGAGGTGTGTGCCTTTTCAAATCATGTCCAATCAATTGAATTTACCACAGGTGGAGTCCAATCAAGTTGTAGAAACATCTCAAGGAGGATCAATGGAAACAGGATGCACCTGGGCTCAATTTCTAGTCTCAAAGCAAAGGGTCTCAATACTTATATAAATAAGGTTTTTCTGTTTTACATTTTTTATACATTTGCAAACATTTCTAAAAACCCTTTTCTGATTAGTCATTATAAGGTATTGTGTGTAGTTTGCTGAGAAATTTTGTTTATTTTTAAAATCCATTTCATAATAAGGCTGTAACATTCAAGGGGTGTAAATACTTTCTGAATTCACTGTACAGATAATATTACTACACAGATCATACATGCAACGTTCGCTAGATATCTAAAAGTGCGCTTTAACTTGCAATGAAAATTATTTTCTGTCACAATTAGAAATGTATAATATCTGAAAATGAAGCTAGACTCTTACCTGTATACATGGATGAAGGCTTCACGACAGCGTGTCTTTTCCGTTTGATTTGTAGCTAGCTACAGCTTGTTTGGTCCGTTGTGTCAAGTCACTCCGGTTCACACTGACCGTGTGCAGGAAGTAAGTCCTTTCCAACTGATAGCGCCTGCTAAATTAAGGGCAGCATTGATGTTGAGAGCAGTAGCAACACTTTTGCAGTTCTTCACGGCTAATGTTATGTCTTTTAAAAAAAGCCACAGTAGCAATGATTATCTACACATACTGAGCAGCTCATGTTATAGACAGAAGCATGCTACATGGCAGACCAATCCAAACTCTTCTCTCAGCATGTGCAGCCCATTCATTATCTCAGCCAATCATGGCTAGCCGGAAGGTTTCTGCGGCTTTTCCATAATTAAAGCAACTATGCTCGTAATTTAACAATTGTATTCCTATTTACAGATGACATACACATTTGTTATTAAGGCACATGAAAGTTCACATGTTCCAGAAGGCATTTCTGCGCCAAAAATGTATTTAAATAAAAAACATATATATTGCGTTCTCATAACGTGCGACATACTTGCTTCTTGAAACGGGTCACTGTTGTGCTGTTGTGGTGGGTGCACTTTAAAACCCAGTGTATGATGGGGGGGGGCAGAGGTCTTTCATTCATCAATCTGCCCCAGCTTTAGGGCCTTTCTGGGGGACATGAAGTCATGACCCCACCCTACCTGTCACTCAGAACCCCCAGGGTAGGAGGTGGAGCAGAAACCAGGTATGTTCTGTTGGTGTATTATTCCTATGGGTCCGGGTACAGTCAGGCACAGGATCCCACTTCCTCTTGTCCCTCTCTCTCTCCTCCCCTCCGGCTGCCTCCCTCTTGTCTTTCTGTCTTCCTTTCCTCTGCTCCCACCCTCAGGAATACACACAGAGACAGTCAACTCATGCGTCACCTCTCACCGTCTTCGCCGTCCGACTTTTTTCCGTTTACGTAGGCAAAACTTCCACTTTGCCCTTCTCCCTCTCTGCTCTCCTTTCCCCCTTTTGACACTAGCTACACAGCAGGAAAATGGATCCCTCTCCCCTTCTCTCTCTCTGAGTATGGTCATGTAGCCTCTCTCTCTCTCAGTTAAAGCTGATGCCTATGCCATCACATACAGACACCCTGGATTTAATGAATGAAAGAAGCAGCGATGAGGGGAGAGCTAATAGTCCTGATTCATTACAGAGCCAACATGAACATGGCAGGAGTTTATTGCATAGCTAACGGGGTATTACAGTCTCCACCCAGGCTCTATGGTATACACCAGGAATACTTGTCCCCTTATTGTTAAAGGCAGGGCTCTAATTAAAATGTGTGTTTAATGAGTTAAGGGAAGGATACAGCCGCAAGGCTGTAGTTAGACTACAGATCCATGTGCACTGATACTCCAGTCCGGTGTAATGCATATTGTTGGCCTGCAATGTGCTGCTGGTTTTGCGTTCCTGTGGGCTGCTGACAGAACGATGTGAACTGCTACAGGAAGGAGAGAACACAGTGGTAGATCTGACTAAGCTCAACTGAAGTAATCGATGGATCAGCTTGGTGCATGGCGTTCTAGGAATGACAGGGAATTGTTGGAGAGCAGAGCCCAGTCATTCGTCTCCTCTCCGTCTTTATGAAGTCCATCACTCAGCTCTGACAGACCTGATGGCTCAGCACTTCTCTTCAGCGTCACGCAGCCAGCCAGCCAGCCTGCCAGCCAGCCTCCTCTCCTGTTCAGGCTTGTTTTATCTAGTCAACCATTTCCATGAAGGATATGCTGACTGCTGAGCCCTGTGTCTGTGCTTCAGGTTGGTTAGTCTGCTGAGAGAGATTGAGAGAGAGAGAGGATGTAGATCCATCCATCCAGCTAGTCTGTCTCTCCCACAGTGGCCCTCTGTCAAGAGGCCTCCATTAAACCCCTCTGGGAGATTACAGAGGGACATACAGTATAAACACACACACACACTGGGCCATAGGACCATCTGTCCCCTCGTGTGCATGTGCACAAACACACAGGCACACTGGGCCATAGGACCATCTGTCCCCTCGTGTGCATGTGCACAAACACACAGACACACACACACAGCGCTTTCGCCTGGTTGGGACTATTGACTTGTGGTGCCTTGATCCAGCAGGAAAATAATCCTGCAGCAACAGGAAATGTGGATTATAATTAATGGACATTTTGTGGGCATTGGTGAATTATTCATAAGAGAAAGTCAAGGCTCAAATTTTCAAGTGGAAACTTCAGAAGCCTTTTAAAACGTACATACACAACACGTTTAACATTTCCTGCAGTGCAGGAAAGTTCTCCTGCGACAGAGTGATCAAATGAAGATCCTACATCTGTACACACATACTGTGCAGAGTTACAGTATACTGCACACACTTGTTACACGTTGCTGGTTGTGCCTGAGGATTCTCATACGACCGTTGTGTTGGAGAACTATTCCATAAACAAAGACTGGGCGAACACAAACACACCGCATCAAAGCTGCTGCTCGCCCACTGAAGGTCTTATGTAACCCCTTTAAAAGCACCGGATCGGGCACCGCTGCTCTCTTCTTGTCACTAACAATTAGTCTCCAGCTTGTTATTATTGTTGATGGGCGCAGTGCATAACTGGTAGGCTATTGAGAGTTGAGATCAACAGCCATATCACTAGCTCCCATCTCTGTTTATGGCCACTAAACTTTGATCCTCTTTGACCACATCTCACCTACCCTCTCCCCTCTTCTGTCCGATGCGCTGACTCGTATTTCAGCTGGTGCCCTTGCCTCCGTCTCCCCGTCTGCCTAGCTCGCGTCCTATCTACCTCTCTCTGGTTACGCCAGCACATCTCGTCCATGAAGCCTGCCGTTGCGTCCAGGACATGAGTAAGTTGGCGGGGTTAGCTAAGTGCTGTCTGTGGTGATGTAACACCAGCGGAGAGAGATATCCAGCGCTGCTCAGATGACAGCGAGCAGGTCAGGCATGTCATGTCACAAGGAGCGCCTGCTTTCCCCTTTTTGGATTCCCTCACACTACAGAAATAGATTAGATTGGTGTGCTTTTCATTACATTCCTGATGTTGAGATATAAACCACACATCTTTGCAGATTGAATGACATCATTGTGAGCGGGTCTGTCAACAAACATCAAAAGTCTGATGAATGATGATGTTGACTGACATGAAAGCGTGTTTGGATCAGAAGAACTGAAAGGTGTTGGAACAGTGAGCTGTCCATGGTACTGCTGATGAGAAGGGAGTATTACTCAAAGGTGTAAACAAATCCTGAGTCATATGATGACACATGGTGTGTGTGACTGATGACATTTTAAGCCTACCATGTGGCTGTCCAGTCACCTTATTCTTCCTGTGTTTGTGACCGGCAGGACAGAGGCTACCTACTTTAACCCAGGGGTCCTTCCTTACATCACATCCCTGAGTGGCTGGACCATAGGATGTTTACCCATCCCAAATGAAACCTGAATCAAAACATCTATTTATATCTCTCCCTCCGCAGTACGCCAAGCAACAGGCCAATATAGCACCCTCGCCCCCCTCTGCTTCCCCCTACTCTGGCCCCTGTCGGACCCCATCTGTAAAAACAACTGTGTTTTTATAGCAACCTCCTTCTTGGCCCCTGGCCGGGCCCTTGGTCACGAAAATGCAACGTCCAGAGCTCCTGAGTCGTGTGTCCTTCCCTGGTGACCCGTCTCCCTGGCGCCAGCGCTGCGGTAACATCCCGGTGTCGTGAAACCAGATAGCGGTGGCTAAATACATGCTAATGTGGACCACACCTTTCAGGGAGCATGGCTGTCTGTAAAATGGGAGAAAAACATGTCCAGTCATGTTAGCATTTTGTCTGTCACATACAGTTCACACACACTCTGAACTCTATACTGTATGCACAAATTGGCAACCACACATACCATCTTTCACTCATATGTTCTCATATATTCATCCACTTACACATATCCTTTTACACACACACACACACACACACACACACACACACACACACACACACACACACACACACACACACACACACACACACACACACACACACACACACACACACACACACACACACACACACACACACACACACACACACACACACTACACACAGAGCTGTTGATTGGCTAGTAGACGTGTGTGGTTGCTCAACAGGGCCTGGCTGGTGGAACACTACAGCAGGGTTCTATTTACAGTGATAACGACGTAACCTTCTCTTTCAGAATCACTCTTCATCATCACCATGACCACCCAACTGTTATATCATTTGTCATTTTTGTCTCATTGTTATCCACACCGGGACTGGCCTGTCCTGTACCGAGTATACCATCTAGGATAACTTCATGATTTGACTCATTGTTATCCACACCGGGACTGGCCTGTCCTGTACCGAGTATACCATCTAGGATAACTTCATGATTTGACTCATTGTTATCCACACCGGGACTGGCCTGTCCTGTACCGAGTATACCATCTAGGATAACTTCATGATTTGACTCATTGTTATCCACACCGGGACTGGCCTGTCCTGTACCGAGTATACCATCTAGGATAACTTCATGATTTGACTCATTGGGTGTTGGGCCGCGCGCTTGGATGCTGTTCAAGATTCTGGCGTATGATTTAAGAAGGACCTCATCTCCTCCTCAGTCTAATTTGGACTAGATACTGTTCGGCCTAGAGGAATGCTGTGACCAGCCACCATACCCCACTGTACAGCCACCATACCCCACTGTACAGCCACCATACCCCACTGTACAGCCACCATACCCCACTGTACAGCCACCATACCCCACTGTACAGCCACCATACCCCACTGTACAGCCACCATACCCCCACTGTACAGCCACCATACCCCACTGTACAGCCACCATACCCCACTGTACAGCCACCATACCCCACTGTACAGCCACCGTACCCCCACTGTACAGCCACCATACCCCACTGTACAGCCACCATACCCCACTGTACAGCCACCATACCCCACTGTACAGCCACCATACCCCACTGTACAGCCACCATACCCCCACTGTACAGCCACCATACCCCACTGTACAGCCACCATACCCCACTGTACAGCCACCATACCCCACTGTACAGCCACCATACCCCACTGTACAGCCACCATACCCCCACTGTACAGCCACCATACCCCCACTGTACAGCCACCATACCCCACTGTACAGCCACCATACCCCACTGTACAGCCACCATACCCCACTGTACAGCCACCATACCCCCACTGTACAGCCACCATACCCCCACTGTACAGCCACCATACCCCACTGTACAGCCACCATACCCCACTGTACAGCCACCATACCCCCACTGTACAGCCACCATACCCCACTGTACAGCCACCATACCCCCACTGTACAGCCACCATACCCCCACTGTACAGCCACCATACCCCACTGTACAGCCACCATACCCCACTGTACAGCCACCATACCCCACTGTACAGCCACCATACCCCACTGTACAGCCACCATACCCCCACTGTACAGCCACCATACCCCCACTGTACAGCCAACATAACCCACTGTACAGCCACCATACCCAAATCAAATCAAATGTATTTATATAGCCCTTCGTACATCAGCTGATATCTCAAAGTGCTGTACAGAAACCCAGCCTAAAACCCCAAACAGCAAGCAATGCAGGTGTAGAAGAGAGGGAAATGGAAGAGGATACCAAGTCAGGTGCACAGCTGAATGCATTCAACCAACATTACATTTGTTTCCTCCTTCCCAAACCTCATCATCCTCTAAGATGGAGGAGGCAGTACTCCTATTTTACTCTATCAAGCTCTATCAAGCTCTATCAAGTTCTATCAAGCTCTATCTAGCTCTATCAAGTTCTATCTAGCTCTATCAAGCTCTATCAAGTTCTATCAAGCTATATCTAGCTCTATCTAGCTCTATCAAGCTCTAGCTAGCTCTATCTAGCTCTACATTCTACAGCTGACTGTTACTGACTGTAACTTGGCGTGGAACAAGAAAGGGCCATCCTGGCCGTGTGTACAGGGACCCGTATCTGGGACACCATGACTGTGATTGTGATTATTAGAAGCAAGAGCACTGTAAGGAAGCTCTCCCCAAATCTGTGAGTTGTGGGGGGTTGGGGGAGCTGAATTACTACCAGTCCCAGGTTTCTGCAGGACTAGTTCTCCATCACTTTCTGTCTCTCTCTGTCTCTTGTCTCTCGCCAAAGCAGTACTGCACAGCGCTATATTTTTGCGTGAATACTGCAGCCAAAGCCAAATCCCCTGAAGTGCACTCTTACACACTGTCTCTCTGTCTGTCTGTCTGTCGCCCTCTCTCTGTCTTTCTCTCCCTCTCTCTGTCCAACTCTCTAATCTCTGTCTGTCTGTCTGTCTGTCTGTCTGTCTGTCTGTCTGTCTGTCTGTCTGTCGCCCTCTCTCTGTCTTTCTCTCCCTCTCTCTGTCCAACTCTCTAATCTCTCTCTCTCTGTCTGTCTTTCTCTCCAACCTCTCTCTCTCTGTCTTTCTCTCCAATCTCTCTCTCTCTGTCTGTCTTTCTCTCCAATCTCTCTCTCTCTGTCTGTCTTTCTCTCCAATCTCTCTCGTCTTTCTCTCCAATCTCTCTCTCTGTCTTTCTCTCCAATCTCTCTCTCTGTCTTTCTCTCCAATCTCTCTCTCTCTCTCTGTCCAACTCTCCAATCTCTCTCTCTCTGTCCAACTCTCTAATCTCTCTCTCTGTCTTTCTCTCCCTCTCTCTGTCCAACTCTCTAATCTCTCCCTGTCTCTGTCTTTCTCTCCAATCTCTCTCTCTCTCTGTCTGTCTTTCTCTCCAATCTCTCTCTCTCTGTCTGTCTTTCTCTCCAATCTCTCTCTCTCTGTCTGTCTTTCTCTCCAATCTCTCTCTCTCTGTCTGTCTTTCTCTCCAATCTCTCTCGTCTTTCTCTCCAATCTCTCTCTCTCTGTCTGTCTTTCTCTCTAATCTCTCTCTCTCTGTCTGTCTTTCTCTCCAATCTCTCTCTGTCTGTCTTTCTCTCCAATCTCTCTCTCTCTGTCTTTCTCTCCAATCTCTCTCGCTCTGTCTTTCTCTCCAATCTCTCTCTCTCTTTCTGTCTTTCTCTCCAATCTCTCTCTCTCTGTCTGTCTTTCTCTCCAATCTCTCTCTCTCTGTCTGTCTTTCTCTCCAATCTCTCTCTCTTGTCTTTCTCTCCAATCTCTCTCTCTCTGTCTGTCTTTCTCTCCAATCTCTCTCTCTCTCTGTCTGTCTTTCTCTCCAATCTCTCTCTCTCTGTCTTTCTCTCCAATCTCTCTCTCTCGTCTTTCTCTCCAATCTCTCTCTCTCTGTCTGTCTTTCTCTCCAATCTCTCTCTCTGTCTTTCTCTCCAATCTCTCTCTCTCTGTCTTTCTCTCCAATCTCTCTCTCTCTGTCTTTCTCTCCTCTCTCTCTCTGTCTTTCTCTCCAATCTCTCTCTCTCTGTCTTTCTCTCCAATCTCTCTCTCTCTCTTGTCTTTCTCTCCAATCTCTCTCTCTCTGTCTTTCTCTCCAATCTCTCTCTCCCTCTCTCTCTGTCTTTCTCTCCAATCTCTCTCTCTCTGTCTTTCTCTCCAATCTCTCTCTCTCTGTCTTTCTCTCCTCTCTCTCTCTGTCTTTCTCTCCAATCTCTCTCTCTCTGTCTTTCTCTCCAATCTCTCTCTCTCTCTTGTCTTTCTCTCCAATCTCTCTCTCTCTGTCTTTCTCTCCAATCTCTCTCTCCCTCTCTCTCTGTCTTTCTCTCCAATCTCTCTCTCTCTGTCTTTCTCTCCAATCTCTCTCTCTCTCCCCCTCTCTCTCTCTCTGTCTTTCTCTCCAATCTCTCTCTCTCTCTCTTTCTCTCCAATCTCTCTCTGTCTGTCTTTCTCTCCAATCTCTCTCCCTCTCTCTGTCTTTCTCTCTCTCTGTCTGTCTTTCTCTCCAATCTCTCTCTCTCTGTCTGTCTTTCTCTCCAATCTCTCTCTCTCGTCTTTCTCTCCAATCTCTCTCTCTCTGTCTGTCTTTCTCTCCAATCTCTCTCTCTGTCTGTCTTTCTCTCCAATCTCTCTCTCTCTGTCTTTCTCTCCAATCTCTCTCTCTCTGTCTTTCTCTCCAATCTCTCTCTCTCTCCCCCCCTCTCTCTCTCTGTCTTTCTCTCCAATCTCTCTCTCTCTCTGTCTTTCTCTCCAATCTCTCTCTCTCTGTCTTTCTCTCCAATCTCTCTCTGTCTGTCTTTCTCTCCAATCTCTCTCCCTCTCTCTGTCTTTCTCTCTCTCTGTCTGTCTTTCTCTCCAATCTCTCTCCCTCTCTCTGTCTTTCTCTCTCTCTGTCTGTCTTTCTCTCCAATCTCTCTCTCTCTCTGTCTGTCTTTCTCTCCAATCTCTCTCTCTCGTCTTTCTCTCCAATCTCTCTCTCTCTGTCTGTCTTTCTCTCCAATCTCTCTCTCTGTCTGTCTTTCTCTCCAATCTCTCTCTCTCTGTCTTTCTCTCCAATCTCTCTCTCTCTGTCTTTCTCTCCAATCTCTCTCTCTCTGTCTTTCTCTCCAATCTCTCTCTCTGTCTGTCTTTCTCTCCAATCTCTCTCTCTGTATGTCTTTCTCTCCAATCTCTCTCTCTCTGTCTGTCTTTCTCTCCAATCTCTCTCTCTCGTGTCTTTCTCTCCAATCTCTCTCTCTCTGTCTGTCTTTCTCTCCAATCTCTCTCTCTCTCTGTCTGTCTTTCTCTCCAATCTCTCTCTCTCTGTCTGTCTTTCTCTCCAATCTCTCTCTCTCGTCTTTCTCTCTAATCTCTCTCTCTCTGTCTGTCTTTCTCTCCAATCTCTCTCTCTGTCTTTCTCTCCAATCTCTCTCTCTCTGTCTTTCTCTCCAATCTCTCTCTCTCTGTCTTTCTCTCCAATCTCTCTCTCTCTCTCTCTCCCTCTCTCTCTGTCTTTCTCTCCAATCTCTCTCTCTCTGTCTTTCTCTCCAATCTCTCTCTCTCTGTCTTTCTCTCCAATCTCTCTCTCTCTCTCTCTCTCTCTCTCTCTCTCTCTCTTTGTCTTTCTCTCCACTCTCTCTCTCTCTCTCTCTCTCTCTCTCTCTCTCTCTCTCTCTCTCTCTCTCTCTCTCTCTCTCTCTCTCTCTCTCTCTCTCTCTCTCTCTCTCTCTGTCTTTCTCTCCAATCTCTCTCTCTCTCTCTCTCTCTCTCTCTCTCTCTCTCTCTCTCTCTCTCTGTCTTTCTCTCCAATCTCTCTCTCTCTCTCTCTCTCTCTCTCTCTCTCTCTCTGTCTTTCTCTCCAATCTCTCTCTCTCTCTCTCTCTCTCTCTCTCTCTCTCTCTCTGTCTTTCTCTCCAATCTCTCTCTCTCTCTCTCTCTCTCTCTCTCTCTCTCTCTCTCTCTCTCTCTCTCTCTCTCTCTCTCTCTCTCTCTCTCTCTCTCTCTCTCTCTCTCTCTCTCTCTCTCTCTCTCTCTCTCTCTCTCTCTCTCTCTCTCTCTTAGCCTGTTTTTCCTCTTCTGCCGTAATTTAAATCAGAACCAGATGAGTGTGTTCTGGGATCATTAGACCTCAGTCTGGAGTTTAACTAGACTTTTCAGTTACTACCTCCCTACCTATATAAGGGTGGAAAAAATACCTCCCTTTTTTTTATTGTGTCATGAATAACAGTTGTTAGAATGTGTGTGTGTGTGTGTGTGTGTGTGTGTGTGTGTGTGTGTGTGTGTGTGTGTGTGTGTGTGTGTGTGTGTGTGTGTGTGTGTGTGTGTGTGTGTGTGTGTGTGTGTGTGTGTGTGTGTGTGTGTGTGTGTGTGTGTGTGGGGCTCTTGCCCCTCTTTGATTTCATACAGTAAATAACATCTGAAATCACTCTTGATAAGGCCCAGGTATTTCATCAAGTTTTATTCAAGCCTGCTTGGCCTCTGAACTCCGTGTAGTCTTTCACAATCCTTTTTTTGGTGATTTTGCTCCAGCAACAAGCTTATTGGCAGCGTTTAAAAATATAATGCCATTCCCAAACTTGTAAAAGCCAAATCCTCTCCTTTATTTTTCCTCCCTTTGTCCTGAACACATCCTCCCGGGCCACCGGTCCTGTCACCACTAGGTGGTGTTTTCTCTTTGTGGTTGCTCCCTGGTAGCCCACTGTCATATCAGTTACCATCAACTACTGTACATGGCAGCATCATCAGGCTGTCAGAGATGGTTGTCAGTATTAACATACTGAATGCCTTTTCCAGGTTGTTGGACTTGTGTCTTCTTCACTTTGAGCCATCACGCCTTCCAGACTGCCTGTAGGGGGCTGTGTTAGTGGTCTGGAGGTCTGGTTTAGAATAACCACGTCCAGACCAGGTTATTGCACACGGCTAGGGGAGGAAGTGTTGTGTGAGACTTGGAGAAAGGGATTTGAGTGGCAGCCGGTCCTGTGTGGAATGTGCTGTCTCATAACCAGAATGACTTGATCTGGCTACACCACTCCTCAACCCCCAGCCCCTCCAGCTGCTCTGGCTACACCACTCCTCAACCCCCAGCCCCTCCAGCTGCTCTGGCTACACCACCCCTCAACCCCCAGCCCCTCCAGCTGCTCTGGCTACACCACTCCTCAACCCCCAGCCCCTCCAGCTGCTCTGGCTACACCACTCCTCAACCCCCAGCCCCTCCAGCTGCTCTGGCTACACCACCCCTCAACCCCAGCCCCTCCAGCTGCTCTGGCTACACCACTCCTCAACCCCCAGCCCCTCCAGCTGCTCTGGCTACACCACCCCTCAACCCCAGCCCCTCCAGCTGTTCTGTTTACCCCTCTCCTCAACCCCAGCCCCTCCAGCTGCTCTGGCTACATCACTCCTCAACCCCCAGCCCCTCCAGCTGCTCTGGCTACACCACTCCTCAACCCCCAGCCCCTCCAGCTGCTCTGGCTACACCACTCCTCAACCCCCAGCCCCTCCAGCTGCTCTGGCTACACCACTCCTCAACCCCCAGCCCCTCCAGCTGCTCTGGCTACACCACTCCTCAACCCCCAGCCCCTCCAGCTGCTCTGGCTACACCACCCCTCAACCCCCAGCCCCTCCAGCTGCTCTGGCTACACCACTCCTCAACCCCCAGCCCCTCCAGCTGCTCTGGCTACACCACTCCTCAACCCCCAGCCCCTCCAGCTGCTCTGGCTACACCACCCCTCAACCCCCAGCCCCTCCAGCTGCTCTGGCTACACCACTCCTCAACCCCCAGCCCCTCCAGCTGCTCTGGCTACACCACCCCTCAACCCCCAGCCCCTCCAGCTGTTCTGTTTACCCCTCTCCTCAACCCCAGCCCCTCCAGCTGCTCTGGCTACATCACTCCTCAACCCCCAGCCCCTCCAGCTGCTCTGGCTACATCACCCCTCAACCCCCAGCCCCTCCAGCTGTTCTGTTTACCCCTCTCCTCAACCCCCAGCCCCTCCAGCTGCTCTGGCTACATCACTCCTCAACCCCCAGCCCCTCCAGCTGCTCTGGCTACACCACCCCTCAACCCCCAGCCCCTCCAGCTGTTCTGTTTACCCCTCTCCTCAACCCCCAGCCCCTCCAGCTGCTCTGGCTACATCACTCCTCAACCCCCAGCCCCTCCAGCTGCTCTGGCTACACCACCCCTCAACCCCCAGCCCCTCCAGCTGTTCTGTTTACCCCTCTCCTCACCCCCAGGACCCCTCCAGCTGATCTGTTTACCCCCTCTCCTCAACCCCCAGCCCCTCCAGCTGCTCTGTTGACCCCTCTCCTCAACTCCCAGCCCCTCCAGCTGCTTTGTTTACCCCTCTCCTCAACCCCCAGCCCCTCCAGCTGCTCTGTTTACCCCTCTCCTCAAACCCCAGCCCCTCCAGCTGTTCTGTTTACCCCTCTCCTCAACCCCCAGCCCCTCCAGCTGCTCTGTTTACCCCTCTCCTCAACCCCCAGCTGCTCTGGCTACATCACTCCTCAACCCCCAGCCCCTCCAGCTGTTCTGGCTACATCACTCCTCAACCCCAGCCCCTCCAGCTGTTCTGGCTACATCACTCCTCAACCCCAGCCCCTCCAGCTGTTCTGTTTACCCCTCTCCTTAACCCCCAGCCCCTCCAGCTGCTCTGTTTACCCCTCTCCTCAACCCCCAGCCCCTCCAGCTGCTCTGTTTACCCCTCTCCTCACCCCCAGGACCCCTCCAGCTGATCTGTTTACCCCTCTCCTCAACCCCCAGCCCCTCCAGCTGCTCTGTTTACCCCTCTCCTCAACCCCCAGCCCCTCCAGCTGCTCTGTTTACCCCTCTCCTCAACCCCCAGCCCCTCCAGCTGCTCTGGCTACACCACCCCTCAACCCCCAGCCCCTCCAGCTGCTCTGGCTACACCACTCCTCAACCCCCAGCCCCTCCAGCTGCTCTGGCTACACCACCCCTCAACCCCCAGCCCCTCCAGCTGCTCTGGCTACACCACTTCTCAACCCCCAGCCCCTCCAGCTGCTCTGGCTACACCACCCCTCAACCCCCAGCCCCTCCAGCTGTTCTGTTTACCCTCTCCTCAACCCCCCAGCCCCTCCAGCTGCTCTGGCTACATCACTCCTCTACCCCCAGCCCCTCCAGCTGCTCTGGCTACACCACCCCTCAACTCCCAGCCCCTCCAGCTGTTCTGTTTACCCCCTCCTCAACCCCCAGGACCCCTCCAGCTGCTCTGTTTACCCCTCTCCTCAACCCCCAGCCCCTCCAGCTGCTTTGTTTACCCCTCTCCTCAACCCCCAGCCCCTCCAGCTGTTCTGGCTACATCACTCCTCAACCCCCAGCCCCTCCAGCTGTTCTGTTTACCCCTCTCCTTAACCCCCAGCCCCTCCAGCTGCTCTGTTTACCCCTCTCCTCAACCCCCATCCCCTCCAGCTGTTCTGTTTACCCCTCTCCTCAACCCCCAGCCCCTCCAGCTGCTCTGGCTACATCACTCCTCAACCCCAGCCCCTCCAGCTGCTCTGGCTACACCACCCCTCAACCCCCAGCCCCTCCAGCTGCTCTGTTGACCCCTCTCCTCAACCCCCAGCCCCTCCAGCTGCTTTGTTTACCCCTCTCCTCAAACCCCAGCCCCTCCAGCTGCTCTGTTTACCCCTCTCCTCAAACCCCAGCCCCTCCAGCTGTTCTGTTTACCCCTCTCCTCACCCCCAGGACCCCTCCAGCTGCTCTGTTTACCCCTCTCCTCAACCCCCAGCCCCTCCAGCTGCTCTGTTTACCCCTCTCCTCAACCCCCAGCCCCTCCAGCTGCTCTGTTTACCCCTCTCCTCAACCCCCAGCCCCTCCAGCTGCTCTGGCTACACCACCCCTCAACCCCCAGCCCCTCCAGCTGCTCTGGCTACACCACTCCTCAACCCCCAGCCCCTCCAGCTGCTCTGGCTACACCACCCCTCAACACCCAGCCCCTCCAGCTGCTCTGGCTACACCACTCCTCAACCCCCAGCCCCTCCAGCTGCTCTGGCTACACCACCCCTCAACCCCCAGCCCCTCCAGCTGTTCTGTTTACCCCTCTCCTCAACCCCCAGCCCCTCCAGCTGCTCTGGCTACATCACTCCTCTACCCCCAGCCCCTCCAGCTGCTCTGGCTACACCACCCCTCAACCCCCAGCCCCTCCAGCTGTTCTGTTTACCCCTCTCCTCAACCCCCAGGACCCCTCCAGCTGCTCTGTTTACCCCTCTCCTCAACCCCCAGACCCTCCAGCTGCTCTGTTGACCCCTCTCCTCAACCCCCAGCCCCTCCAGCTGCTTTGTTTACCCCTCTCCTCAAACCCCAGCCCCTCCAGCTGCTCTGTTTACCCCTCTCCTCAAACCCCAGCCCCTCCATCTGTTCTGTTTACCCCTCTCCTCAACCCCCAGCCCCTCCAGCTGTTCTGTTTACCCCTCTCCT
The DNA here is from genome assembly GCF_023373465.1 of Oncorhynchus keta. Taxonomy (NCBI): domain Eukaryota; kingdom Metazoa; phylum Chordata; class Actinopteri; order Salmoniformes; family Salmonidae; genus Oncorhynchus; species Oncorhynchus keta. The sequence continues at coordinate 64,217,807 of NC_068439.1, read as the reverse complement.
CAACCCCCAGCCCCTCCAGCTGCTCTGGCTACACCACTCCTCAACCCCCAGCCCCTCCAGCTGCTCTGGCTACACCACCCCTCAACCCCCAGCCCCTCCAGCTGTTCTGTTTACCCCTCTCCTCAACCCCCAGCCCCTCCAGCTGCTCTGGCTACATCACTCCTCTACCCCCAGCCCCTCCAGCTGCTCTGGCTACACCACCCCTCAACTCCCAGCCCCTCCAGCTGTTCTGTTTACCCCTCTCCTCAACCCCCAGGACCCCTCCAGCTGCTCTGTTTACCCCTCTCCTCAATCCCCAGCCCCTCCAGCTGCTCTGTTGACCCCTCTCCTCAACCCCCAGCCCCTCCAGCTGCTTTGTTTACCCCTCTCCTCAACCCCCAGCCCCTCCAGCTGCTCTGTTTACCCCTCTCCTCAAACCCCAGCCCCTCCAGCTGTTCTGTTTACCCCTCTCCTCAACCCCCAGCCCCTCCAGCTGCTCTGTTTACCCCTCTCCTCAACCCCCAGCCCCTCCAGCTGCTCTGGCTACATCACTCCTCAACCCCCAGCCCCTCCAGCTGTTCTGGCTACATCACTCCTCAACCCCCAGCCCCTCCAGCTGTTCTGTTTACCCCTCTCCTTAACCCCCAGCCCCTCCAGCTGCTCTGTTTACCCCTCTCCTCAACCCCCATCCCCTCCAGCTGTTCTGTTTACCCCTCTCCTCAACCCCCAGCCCCTCCAGCTGCTCTGGCTACATCACTCCTCAACCCCCAGCCCCTCCAGCTTCTCTGGCTACACCACCCCTCAACCCCCAGCCCCTCCAGCTGCTCTGTTGACCCCTCTCCTCAACCCCCAGCCCCTCCAGCTGCTTTGTTTACCCCTCTCCTTAATCCCCAGCCCCTCCAGCTGCTCTGTTTACCCCTCTCCTCAAACCCCAGCCCCTCCAGCTGTTCTGTTTACCCCTCTCCTCACCCCCCAGGACCCCTCCAGCTGATCTGTTTACCCCTCTCCTCAACCCCCAGCCCCTCCCGCTGCTCTGTTTACCCCTCTCCTCAACCCCCAGCCCCTCCAGCTGCTCTGTTTACCCCTCTCCTCAACCCCCAGCCCCTCCAGCTGCTCTGGCTACACCACCCCTCAACCCCCAGCTGCTCTGGCTACACCACTCCTCAACCCCAGCCCCTCCAGCTGCTCTGGCTACACCACCCCTCAACCCCCAGCCCCTCCAGCTGCTCTGGCTACACCACTCCTCAACCCCCAGCCCCTCCAGCTGCTCTGGCTACACCACCCCTCAACCCCACAGCCCCTCCAGCTGTTCTGTTTACCCCTCTCCTCAACCCCCAGCCCCTCCAGCTGCTCTGGCTACATCACTCCTCTACCCCCAGCCCCTCCAGCTGCTCTGGCTACACCACCCCTCAACCCCCAGCCCCTCCAGCTGCTCTGGCTACACCACCCCTCAACCCCCAGCCCCTCCAGCTGCTCTGGCTACACCACTCCTCAACCCCCAGCCCCTCCAGCTGCTCTGGCTACACCACCCCTCAACCCCACAGCCCCTCCAGCTGTTCTGTTTACCCCTCTCCTCAACCCCCAGCCCCTCCAGCTGCTCTGGCTACATCACTCCTCTACCCCCAGCCCCTCCAGCTGCTCTGGCTACACCACCCCTCAACCCCCAGCCCCTCCAGCTGTTCTGTTTACCCCTCTCCTCAACCCCCAGGACCCCTCCAGCTGCTCTGTTTACCCCTCTCCTCAACCCCCAGCCCCTCCAGCTGCTCTGTTGACCCCTCTCCTCAACCCCCAGCCCCTCCAGCTGCTTTGTTTACCCCTCTCCTCAACCCCCAGCCCCTCCAGCTGCTCTGTTTACCCCTCTCCTCAAACCCCAGCCCCTCCAGCTGTTCTGGCATTTGCTCTGATACACACTAACAAAGGAGCACTTTGTCAGAACCTCAAACTAGCCGCGTGCCAGTATCTATATTTGCTCCCTGACCTAAAGGTTTCCCGGGGCTCAAGGTGAGCGGGAACTGAACCCATAAGAACTGAAAACCCACCAATGGAATCTGGGTGGCATGACAACAGGGTCTTTGTCTCGGTACAAATCAGTCCAAGTAGGCTACTTCAGTACAGCTTGTAAACCAGTGCAATTGACCTCCATTCTGAACTTTCAAAATATTGCTGAATCTTTTAAGTTGATTGACCTTATAACTCGACAAAGGATAAAATCATAATGGATCATTTAATGTGTCTCCCAGTGCCATTTTCACATATTTGACAACATTGCGGTCGTTAGGCATGTGCATTTGGGGGATGTCATGTGAATGGCACTAATGAATAATTTGACATGAGGAGGGCTGACAGAAGGGCTGCTATGTCACTGCCCTGCCTGGCTGGCTCCTCCTCCATAGCATCTCTGTCACTGCCCTGCCTGGCTGGCTCCTCCTCCATAGCATCTCTGTCACTGCCCTGCCTGGCTGGCTCCTCCTCCATAGCATCTCTGTCACTGCCCTGCCTGGCTGGCTCCTCCTCCATAGCATCTCTGTCACTGCCCTGCCTGGCTGGCTCCTCCTCCATAGCATCTCTGTCACTGCCCTGCCTGGCTGGCTCCTCCTCCATAGCATCTCTGTCACTGCCCTGCCTGGCTGGCTCCTCCTCCTCCATAGCATCTCTGTCACTGCCCTGCCTGGCTGGCTCCTCCTCCATAGCATCTCTGTCACTGCCCTGCCTGGCTGGCTCCTCCTCCATAGCATCTCTGTCACTGCCCTGCCTGGCTGGCTCCTCCTCCATAGCATCTCTGTCACTGCCCTGCCTGGCTGGCTCCTCCTCCATAGCATCTCTGTCACTGCCCTGCCTGGCTGGCTCCTCCTCCATAGCATCTCTGTCACTGCCCTGCCTGGCTGGCTCCTCCTCCATAGCATCTCTGTCACTGCCCTGCCTGGCTGGCTCCTCCTCCATAGCATCACTGTCACTGCCCTGCCTGGCTGGCTCCTCCTCCATAGCATCTCTGTCACTGCCCTGCCTGGCTGGATCCTCCTCCATAGCATCTCTGTCACTGCCCTGCCTGGCTGGCTCCTCCTCCATAGCATCCCTGTCACTGCCCTGCCTGGCTGGCTCCTCCTCTATAGCATCTCTGTCACTGCCCTGCCTGGCTGGCTCCTCCTCCATAGCATCTCTGTCACTGCCCTGCCTGGCTGGCTCCTCCTCCATAGCATCTCTGTCACTGCCCTGTCTGGCTGACTCCTCCTCCATAGCATCTCTGTCACTGCCCTGCCTGGCTGGCTCCTCCTCCATAGCATCACTGTCACTGCCCTGCCTGGCTGGCTCCTCCTCCATAGCATCTCTGTCACTGCCCCGCCTGGCTGGCTCCTCCTCCATAGTATCTCTGTCACTGCCCTGCCTGGCTGGCTCCTCCTCCATAGCATCTCTGTCACTGCCCTGCCTGGCTGGCTCCTCCTCCATAGCATCTCTGTCACTGCCCTGCCTGGCTGGCTCCTCCTCCATAGTATCTCTGTCACTGCCCTGCCTGGCTGGCTCCTCCTCCATAGCATCTCTGTCACTGCCCTGCCTGGCTGGCTCCTCCTCCATAGCATCTCTGTCACTGCCCTGCCTGGCTGGCTCCTCCTCCATAGCATCTCTGTCACTGCCCTGTCTGGCTGACTCCTCCTCCATAGCATCTCTGTCACTGCCCTGCCTGGCTGGCTCCTCCTCCATAGCATCTCTGTCACTGCCCTGCCTGGCTGGCTCCTTCTCCATAGTATCTCTGTCACTGCCCTGCCTGGCTGGCTCCTCCTCCATAGCATCACTGTCACTGCCCTGCCTGGCTGGCTCCTCCTCCATAGCATCTCTGTCACTGCCCTGCCTGGCTGGCTCCTCCTCCATAGCATCTCTGTCACTGCCCTGCCTGGCTGGCTCCTCCTCCATAGCATCTCTGTCACTGCCCTGCCTGGCTGGCTCCTCCTCCATAGTATCTCTGTCACTGCCCTGCCTGGCTGGCTCCTCCTCCATAGTATCTCTGTCACTGCCCTGCCTGGCTGGCTCCTCCTCCATAGCATCACTGTCACTGCCCTGCCTGGCTGGCTCCTCCTCCATAGCATCACTGTCAGGGTACAGAACAGTCAGCATCCTTCCCTGCAATGCTCTTTTTTTTTGGCAGAGGTTCTTTGGACTCTCTGTTTTTCTGGTCATCAAATGGCATATATTATTGAGATTCATTTAAAGGGAAATTACACAGGGGTCTGTGTTGGCCAGGAGCAGTTCTTTGCTGCCTGTACTGGAGGACTGTGGGGATGTTGGAGGACTGCCCTGACCTGTCACCATCAGACAGGTCCTCTGTCCTCCTCATCTGGTGGCAGATCAATGTGCTTTAGTTTAACCAACTGCTCAGTCCTCTGTGGTGTATGTTACCATGGCAACCGTATTTCTCTATATAAAGGCATGACAAAGAAGTTGGCCCGAAGCTGAGACCAAGCTACTGTCCACCCACTCTGCCCCAGCTTCCAGAGTTTCCCTGTCTCTGTGCCTTACTCTCCTCTCCCCTTTCCCCCCAAACAAAGCCTGGCTACTTACAGTACTTCTGCAACAGTACATTCCTGCTCTGCTGCATTGCAGAGTCCTCTAGTTTTAATAAGATGCACGGAAGCCCTGCTGGAGGCTTTGATGTCTTTTATATTTGTCTATTTCAGTACATGATGAAAGATGGATATGGGCCACTGGTTGTTGCATGGTTCCCATGATGTGCTGATGTAATGGGCTGAAAGGATTATTGGTTTGGAGTCCACTCCTACCGGCGTACTCATGGCTAACTAGTGGCTGTATTTTAGTGCTACGGTCTACAGTAGTACTAGTCCATAGGGTTCTTCCTATTCATTACAGAATGGGGCTTTAAGATATTATACTATCATCCATTTTCAGACGTGAACTGGGGAGCTAATATGTCTTGCTTTGGTAGTTTACAATGGCTCAGCCAGGCAGCCGTAAGCACAACCTTTCGTTTCCCCACTGTGTTTCTAAGTGTGTGTGACTGGCCGTGTGTGTGTGTGTCCTATGAATCAAATTGTGTTTGTCAAATGCTTTGTAAACAACAGGTGTAGACTAACAGGGAAATGCTTACTGATGGGCCCTTCAACAAGGCAGAGAGAAACAACAGGTGTAGACTAACAGTGAAATGCTTACTGATGGGCCCTTCAACAAGGCAGAGAGAAACAACAGGTGTAGACTAACAGGGAAATGCTTACTGATGGGCCCTTCAACAAGGCAGAGAGAAACAACAGGTGTAGACTAACAGGGAAATGCTTACTGATGGGCCCTTCAACAAGGCACAGAGAAACAACAGGTGTAGACTAACAGTGAAATGCTTACTGATGGGCCCTTCAACAAGGCACAGAGAAACAACAGGTGTAGACTAACAGTGAAATGCTTACTGATGGGCCCTTCAACAAGGCACAGAGAAACAACAGGTGTAGACTAACAGTGAAATGCTTACTGATGGGCCCTTCAACAAGGCAGAGAGAAACAACAGGTGTAGACTAACAGTGAAATGCTTACTGATGGGCCCTTCAACAAGGCAGAGAGAAACAACAGGTGTAGACTAACAGGGAAATGCTTACTGATGGGCCCTTCAACAAGGCAGAGAGAAACAACAGGTGTAGACTAACAGGGAAATGCTTACTGATGGGCCCTTCAACAAGGCAGAGAGAAACAACAGGTGTAGACTAATAGTGAAATGCTTACTGATGGGCCCTTCAACAAGGCACAGAGAAACAACAGATGTAGACTAACAGTGAAATGCTTACTGATGGGCCCTTCAACAAGGCAGAGAGAAACAACAGGTGTAGACTAACAGTGAAATGCTTACTGATGGGCCCTTCAACAAGGCAGAGAGAAACAACAGGTGTAGACTAACAGTGAAATGCTTACTGATGGGCCCTTCAACAAGGCAGAGAGAAACAACAGGTGTAGACTAACAGTGAAATGCTTACTGATGGGCCCTTCAACAAGGCAGAGAGAAACAACAGGTGTAGACTAACAGTGAAATGCTTACTGATGGGCCCTTCAACAAGGCAGAGAGAAACAACAGGTGTAGACTAACAGTGAAATGCTTACTGATGGGCCCTTCAACAAGGCAGAGAGAAACAACAGGTGTAGACTAACAGGGAAATGCTTACTGATGGGCCCTTCAACAAGGCAGAGAGAAACAACAGGTGTAGACTAACAGTGAAATGCTTACTGATGGGCCCTTCAACAAGGCACAGAGAAACAACAGGTGTAGACTAACAGGGAAATGCTTACTGATGGGCCCTTCAACAAGGCACAGAGAAACAACAGGTGTAGACTAACAGGGAAATGCTTACTGATGGGCCCTTCAACAAGGCAGAGAGAAACAACAGGTGTAGACTAACAGTGAAATGCTTACTGATGGGCCCTTCAACAAGGCAGAGAGAAACAACAGGTGTAGACTAACAGTGAAATGCTTACTGATGGGCCCTTCAACAAGGCAGAGAGAAACAACAGGTGTAGACTAACAGGGAAATGCTTACTGATGGGCCCTTCAACAAGGCAGAGAGAAACAACAGGTGTAGACTAACAGTGAAATGCTTACTGATGGGCCCTTCAACAAGGCAGAGAGAAACAACAGGTGTAGACTAACAGTGAAATGCTTACTGATGGGCCCTTCAACAAGGCAGAGAGAAACAACAGGTGTAGACTAACAGGGAAATGCTTACTGATGGGCCCTTCAACAAGGCAGAGAGAAACAAGAGGTGTAGACTAACAGTGAAATGCTTACTGATGGGCCCTTCAACAAGGCACAGAGAAACAACAGGTGTAGACTAACAGGGAAATGCTTACTGATGGGCCCTTCAACAAGGCACAGAGAAACAACAGGTGTAGACTAACAGGGAAATGCTTACTGATGGGCCCTTCAACAAGGCAGAGAGAAACAACAGGTGTAGACTAACAGTGAAATGCTTACTGATGGGCCCTTCAACAAGGCAGAGAGAAACAACAGGTGTAGACTAACAGTGAAATGCTTACTGATGGGCCCTTCAACAAGGCAGAGAGAAACAACAGGTGTAGACTAACAGGGAAATGCTTACTGATGGGCCCTTCAACAAGGCAGAGAGAAACAACAGGTGTAGACTAACAGTGAAATGCTTACAAATGCTTACTGATGGGCCCTTCAACAAGGCAGAGAGAAACAACAGGTGTAGACTAACAGTGAAATGCTTACTGATGGGCCCTTCAACAAGGCAGAGAGAAACAACAGGTGTAGACTAACAGGGAAATGCTTACTGATGGGCCCTTCAACAAGGCAGAGAGAAACAACAGGTGTAGACTAACAGGGAAATGCTTACTGATGGGCCCTTCAACAAGGCAGAGAGAAACAACAGGTGTAGACTAACAGGGAAATGCTTACTGATGGGCCCTTCAACAAGGCAGAGAGAAACAACAGATGTAGACTAACAGGGAAATGCTTACTGATGGGCCCTTCAACAAGGCAGAGAGAAACAACAGGTGTAGACTAACAGTGAAATGCTTACTGATGGGCCCTTCAACAAGGCAGAGAGAAACAACAGGTGTAGACTAACAGGGAAATGCTTACTGATGGGCCCTTCAACAAGGCAGAGAGAAACAACAGGTGTAGACTAACAGGGAAATGCTTACTGATGGGCCCTTCAACAAGGCAGAGAGAAACAACAGGTGTAGACTAACAGGGAAATGCTTACTGATGGGCCCTTCAACAAGGCAGAGAGAAACAACAGGTGTAGACTAACAGGGAAATGCTTACTGATGGGCCCTTCAACAAGGCAGAGAGAAACAACAGGTGTAGACTAACAGGGAAATGCTTACTGATGGGCCCTTCAACAAGGCAGAGAGAAACAACAGGTGTAGACTAACAGGGAAATGCTTACTGATGGGCCCTTCAACAAGGCAGAGAGAAACAACAGGTGTAGACTAACAGGGAAATGCTTACTGATGGGCCCTTCAACAAGGCAGAGAGAAACAACAGGTGTAGACTAACAGGGAAATGCTTACTGATGGGCCCTTCAACAAGGCAGAGAGAAACAACAGGTGTAGACTAACAGGGAAATGCTTACTGATGGGCCCTTCAACAAGGCAGAGAGAAACAACAGGTGTAGACTAACAGTGAAATGCTTACTGATGGGCCCTTCAACAAGGCAGAGAGAAACAACAGGTGTAGACTAACAGTGAAATGCTTACTGATGGGCCCTTCAACAAGGCAGAGAGAAACAACAGGTGTAGACTAACAGGGAAATGCTTACTGATGGGCCCTTCAACAAGGCACAGAGAAACAACAGGTGTAGACTAACAGTGAAATGCTTACTGATGGGCCCTTCAACAAGGCACAGAGAAACAACAGGTGTAGACTAACAGGGAAATGCTTACTGATGGGCCCTTCAACAAGGCACAGAGAAACAACAGGTGTAGACTAACAGTGAAATGCTTACTGATGGGCCCTTCAACAAGGCAGAGAGAAACAACAGGTGTAGACTAACAGGGAAATGCTTACTGATGGGCCCTTCAACAAGGCAGAGAGAAACAACAGGTGTAGACTAACAGGGAAATGCTTACTGATGGGCCCTTCAACAAGGCACAGAGAAACAACAGGTGTAGACTAACAGTGAAATGCTTACTGATGGGCCCTTCAACAAGGCACAGAGAAACAACAGGTGTAGACTAACAGGGAAATGCTTACTGATGGGCCCTTCAACAAGGCACAGAGAAACAACAGGTGTAGACTAACAGTGAAATGCTTACTGATGGGCCCTTCAACAAGGCAGAGAGAAACAACAGGTGTAGACTAACAGGGAAATGCTTACTGATGGGCCCTTCAACAAGGCAGAGAGAAACAACAGGTGTAGACTAACAGTGAAATGCTTACTGATGGGCCCTTCAACAAGGCAGAGAGAAACAACAGGTGTAGACTAACAGGGAAATGCTTACTGATGGGCCCTTCAACAAGGCACAGAGAAACAAGGACAAATGTATAAATAATAACACAAGGAATAAATGCACAACGAGTAACAATAACTTGGCTGTATTCACGGGTACCAGCATGTGTCCATGTGCAGGGTACGAGGTAATGGATGTACATGTAGGATAAAGTGACTAGGCAACATGGTAGATAACAGATAGTAGCAGAGGCAGTCCATGTGCAGGGTACGAGGTAATGGATGTACATATAGGATAAAGTGACTAGGCAACAGGGTAGATAACAGATAGTAGCAGAGGCAGTCCATGTGCAGGGTACGAGGTAATGGATGTACATATAGGATAAAGTGACTAGGCAACAGGGTAGATAACAGATAGTAGCAGAGGCAGTCCATGTGCAGGGTACGAGGTAATGGAGGTAGATATGTACATATAGGATAAAGTGACTAGGCAACAGGGTAGATAACAGATAGTAGCAGAGGCAGTCCATGTGCAGGGTACGAGGTAATGGATGTACATATAGGATAAAGTGACTAGGCAACAGGGTAGATAACAGATAGTAGCAGAGGCAGTCCATGTGCAGGGTACGAGGTAATGGAGGTAGATATGTACATATAGGATAAAGTGACTAGGCAACAGGGTAGATAACAGATAGTAGCAGAGGCAGTCCATGTGCAGGGTACGAGGTAATGGAGGTAGATATGTACATATAGGATAAAGTGACTAGGCAACAGGGTAGATAACAGATAGTAGCAGAGGCAGTCCATGTGCAGGGTACGAGGTAATGGATGTACATATAGGATAAAGTGACTAGGCAACAGGGTAGATAACAGATAGTAGCAGAGGCAGTCCATGTGCAGGGTACGAGGTAATGGATGTACATATAGGATAAAGTGACTAGGCAACAGGGTAGATAACAGATAGTAGCAGAGGCAGTCCATGTGCAGGGTACGAGGTAATGGAGGTAGATATGTACATATAGGATAAAGTGACTAGGCAACAGGGTAGATAACAGATAGTAGCAGAGGCAGTCCATGTGCAGGGTACGAGGTAATGGATGTACATATAGGATAAAGTGACTAGGCAACAGGGTAGATAACAGATAGTAGCAGAGGCAGTCCATGTGCAGGGTACGAGGTAATGGAGGTAGATATGTACATATAGGATAAAGTGACTAGGCAACAGGGTAGATAACAGATAGTAGCAGAGGCAGTCCATGTGCAGGGTACGAGGTAATGGAGGTAGATATGTACATATAGGATAAAGTGACTAGGCAACAGGGTAGATAACAGATAGTAGCAGAAGCAGCGTATGTGAAAAAAACTTGTTAGTGTAAAATTGGTTACTTGGTAACTTTAACTAACTATTTATCAGTCTTATGGCTTGGGGATAGAAGCTGTTCAGGGTGCTGTTGGTTCCAGACCTGGTGTACCGCTTGCCCTGCAGTAGCAGAGAGAACAGAATATGAGTTAGACCTACTGCAGCCTTTTATGAACCAGGACGCCTTTCAGAAAACATAATGCCCAGTAAGATGTATGAAATGGTTCTTGGAACACACTGTGCAGTACAATGTTTAGAGGAATCACTCTGAAGCACTTCCTTTGTTCCCAAAGTCTGCAATTCCAATACAGTTGTGGTCATTTTTTGTAGAAATGTATGTAATTTGAATAAGTAAGATAGTCCACACATACTGTTCTGCTTCTCTAAGTGTCTTTCTCGTTCCCTCTCTCCTGTCCTTCAGACCAGTCTGGCTCCAGCACCACACTGTCCTTCCAGCCACTGCGCTCCCAGGGTGCCCTCCCCACGGCCCACGTCATGCCCTCGCCCTCTTCCGGCTCCAAGCTCAGCACGGTACTCTCCCCTGGGGGCAGCCCCTGGTCCTCCTGCCAGCTGCCCTCGCCCCTCGACAGCCCCCTGGATATGAAGGACCCCCGGCCCGTCAGCCCCTGGTCTTCCTGCCAGCTGCCCTCGCCCCTCGACAGCCCCCTGGACATGAAGGACCCCCGGCCCGTCCGACGCTGGTCCTCCCTCACCCGCCTCAGCGTCCAGGAGAAGTCCAGCCCTGTGGGACGGGCAGCATACCGCCCTGACCCCCACGGTTCCCTGGACAGAGGCATGCTCTACGATTACAGGCAGGACCCTCTGCGCCCCACAGAACCCTACCTATCCCAAGGGCTCCACCTGCGCTCCCCAGGGGCTGAGGCCCGGTACAAATACCCCCTAAGTACTAAGACAGACTCTCACTCGGCCTGCTCATCTCCGCTCAAACCCAACACCTTAGACCTGACCTACAGTGCCTTACCGGAGACCAAGCACCCTGTCGTCGGGCTGACGGTACCCAGCCAGAGGGGCCTGCCACTGGGCCACCAGGCAGTAGGAGGGTCCCCCATCCAGCCGGCGGTGAGGACCCAGATGTGGCTGAGTGAGCAGATGGAGTACCGGCCTCCCGGACCTGGGACAGAGCTATGTGGGGGCTTGTCGACCTGGCAACAGGAGCAGCAGCAGAGAGAGAGGTTGCGTCAGGAGGCCGAGCTCAACCAGGTGAGAGGAGGGGACGAGGAAGTACATTTAAAAACATGTATTTCCCCTTTATTTAACCAGGTAGGCCAGTGGAGAACACCTTTATTTAACCAGGTAGGCCAGTTGAGAACACCATTATTTAACCAGGTAGGCCAGTTGAGAACACCTTTATTTAACCAGGTAGGCCAGTTGAGAACACCATTATTTAACCAGGTAGGCCAGTTGAGAACACCATTATTTAACCAGGTAGGCCAGTTGAGAACACCATTATTTAACCAGGTAGGCCAGTTGAGAACACCATTATTTAACCAGGTAGGCCAGTTGAGAACACCATTATTTAACCAGGTAGGCCAGTTGAGAACACCATTATTTAACCAGGTAGGCCAGTTGAGAACACCATTATTTAACCAGGTAGGCCAGTTGAGAACACCTTTATTTAACCAGGTAGGCCAGTTGAGAACACCTTTATTTAACCAGGTAGGCCAGTTGAGAACACCATTATTTAACCAGGTAGGCCAGTTGAGAACACCTTTATTTAACCAGGTAGGCCAGTTGAGAACACCATTATTTAACCAGGTAGGCCAGTTGAGAACACCATTATTTAACCAGGTAGGCCAGTTGAGAACACCATTATTTAACCAGGTAGGCCAGTTGAGAACACCATTATTTAACCAGGTAGGCCAGTTGAGAACACCATTATTTAACCAGGTAGGCCAGTTGAGAACACCTTTATTTAACCAGGTAGGCCAGTTGAGAACACCATTATTTAACCAGGTAGGCCAGTTGAGAACACCTTTATTTAACCAGGTAGGCCAGTTGAGAACACCATTATTTAACCAGGTAGGCCAGTTGAGAACACCTTTATTTAACCAGGTAGGCCAGTTGAGAACACCATTATTTAACCAGGTAGGCCAGTTGAGAACACCATTATTTAACCAGGTAGGCCAGTTGAGAACACCATTATTTAACCAGGTAGGCCAGTTGAGAACACCATTATTTAACCAGGTAGGCCAGTTGAGAACACCTTTATTTAACCAGGTAGGCCAGTTGAGAACAAGTTCTCATTTACAACTGCGGCCAAGATAAAGCAAAGCAGTGCGACAAAAACAACAACACAGAGTTACACAAACAAACTTACAGTCAATAACACAATAGAAACATCTATGTACAGTGTGTGCAAATGTAGAAGAGTAGGGAGGTAAGCAATAAATAGGCCATAGAGGTGAAATAATTACAATTTAGCATTAATACTGGAGTGATAGATGTGCAGGTGATGTTTTCCAAGTAGAGATACTGGGGTGCAAAAGAGCAAGAAGATACATAACAATATGGGGATGAGGTAGTCGGGTGGGCTATTTACAGATGGGCTGTGTACAGGTACAGTGATCGGTAAGCTGTCTGACAGCTGATGCTGAAAGTTAGAGAGGGAGATATAAGTCTCCAGCTTCAGTACATTTTTGCAGTTGGTTCCAGTCATTGGCAACAGAGAACTGGCAGGAAGTAGGCCACAGTATCTGTTAGACACCTAGTCAGGGGACTCTGTCAAGGGAACTGAAGGCTGTTAGTTTGTTGTTGTGGGTGTTAACCTGACAGATTTTCACCACAATATGTGATGAGTCTGTATTCAAGCTGGTCAGTATTTCCCTCCAAATTGTGCACGTTCATGTAGGACTAAATTTGAGGTCATGGCGCCCTCTGGTGGGTGTCTGATGCGTTGACGTTTTTCCTATAGACCAAAGATAAAAGTTGCACCAACATTCCATAATTTTAACGAAGTCCTTACAATTTTCAATGAAGACAGACAAATGCTTTATAGTTTGTGTATTTTATCTTTATTTTATAACATTCTTTAGAAAATGCTGTGCGACATAAGAAAGTGTAAAGTGGAGCCAGCACCTGCAGACAGACAACACTACAACAGTTCTGCAGTGGTCATGCATGTTTCTTCACACTGCAGAGAGCTTCCCTGTGTTTAGCTGGAGGTGTTTGCTCTATTTACTCTGTTCATTACTCTGCCAAAACAAACCAACCTCTACTACTGAACACAAAAACATTTTCACTACAGCACACAGTTATGTTCGGATATTGTAGTAACAATATTACATATTTCACTGAAAGGTTTACATGCTTAGGCTGTTACGTACCCATGTTTATTGAACCAAGTATCTGTTGTACTTATCAGCTACTAGTTCAAGAGCAACCTGAGTCTCCAAAGGGAAGGAGCCTAGGCTTCACTCAACAGTTACAAAAACAACTCATATCGCACGGAAAAGGACGGTCAGTGTCTGGCTTTAACCGTTTTCAGTTACATTTCAGTTGTCATTCGTAACATGTGCTTTGGTCCTAATAGCTTAGAATAGTCGGTGACTGTGAGCGTTAAAGCTTTGAAAATTATTGTTCTCTATGGCTCATATCAACCAGAACTCTAGAATGAGGAACAGAGAGCATGGATGTATCTCTGTGCTCAGTGCCCTGGCCAGAAGTAGATGTGGTGCAGTTTGGTGATTCTACCACTAGAGGGAGGTAAACTAAACGTAAAGGAGGGCGTTCTATTGATCATGCCATGTCAATGTTATTTCATTTCTTTACCATCGGTGGGTGGAGTTTCATCCTCCTATTAATTGGTATTTTGAATCTTGCCATCCCATGTAACGATCTCATGGAATCCCAAACTCTTTTCTACTCTCCAAAAGCTCACAATGTTTAGTTCTACTCCCAACAGGTTCAATGGCCTTTCTTCAGTGATGTTTGATGTGAACTGTTGAATAATAATTAGTTGAAGCCATGGTGTGTTTATATGATCAAATCAGAGGTAGAGGGACTCCCATCAGACCCTGTGGCCCTTGGGGACTGGAGTTGCTCAACCTATGCCATGAGGTCATACTGTATGTCAGAGGTTACATGAGTTTGACCAGGACAAGCATGAGGAGCAGCATGATGACGATGAGGAGGAAGTTGAGCATCAGGTTGAGGCCGCGGTTGTTGACCAGGTCCATGGTTTCACTCGACATGGAGAGGCTGGGTTGAGGCTGCAAATGCCCCAGGCAGAGTGATCAATTCTGGGCAAAGCTCTTCAGTTAAGAGGGTAATTCTGGAGGTGTCCTCAGGAAGACCAGTGATGGAGATGGTTTGATGGATCGTTACACCCCCCTGCTTAGCCCTCGCTGTGCTGTGGTGGTTGTTGGTTCAGCTACATAGGTCTGGGAGGGAAAACAGGGGCCCAGTGAGAGACTGGAACACTTACACAGACATACACATGATCATCACCCACATTACAAGTCTGATTCCCCTGGGTTAATATGGTCAGTAAGTTGATTTTGTCTGTCTGTGCGTGTCTCTGTGTGTGTGCTTGTGTGAGTGTCTGTGCTTGTGTGTGTGTGTTTTTGTCTGTGCTTGTGTGTGCTTGTGTGTGCGTGTGTGTGCGCTTTTGCGTGCGTGTGTGTGTGTGTGTGTGTGTGTGTGTGTGTGTGTGTGTGTGTGTGTGTGTGTGTGTGTGTGTGTGTGTGTGTGTGTGTGTGTGTGTGTGTGTGTGTGTGTGTGTGTGTGTGTGTGTGTGTGTGTGTGTGTGTGTGTGTGTGTGTGTGTGTGTGTGTGTGTGTGTGTGTGTGTGACTAGCCCAGTGTAGCCAGGTGGCTGCAGGCGTTGAGTTCTAGTGAGAGGTGGCAGAGACACTGTGGTGGTGACATGATGTGGAGCACGGATGACAGACCTACAGGAGGGTGGCATGTGTGACACACAACTGACATAAACTGCATCTGAGACCAACAACCTTCTACTGCAACTCACACACGGCACCTTTATAGTGTTATAATGAGTGGTTATAGTTGTGCCATTAAAATCAGGCAGATTTTATTAAACTACAAAAACAGAATCTGATCTTATTCTACACAAATTCCTTTCAAATGAAAACCAGTTTACAAGATACTAGGATAATCTCCATGTTTGCCACCCAATCCCCTCCTCCCCTTCCCTTCCATTGTTTGACCCTCCTGAGAGGTCATGACCCTGTTGGGCTGTAGCCTGGCCCCTCCCGGCCCCTCTGAGGCCCTCACATCAACAACACGATGATGTAGATGAGCAGCAGGCAGATGAGGATCAGGCTGAAGTTGACAAAGAGCTCCTGCAAGTTCTGCTTGGCCTGGGGGGGCACGTCCACCACCATGGAGGCCCTGCGGATGGCCGAGCGCATCGTGTGCTGCACCTTCTCCATGCTGGGGCTCGGTGCTGGGCAGTGAGAGGGAGTGAAGGGGCGAGAGTGCACTCTAGTGGTGGCCGCAGGTTAGTGCAGGATAGATGTACAGAGAGGTGGTGCAGATGATAGTGTAGTGGTGGGGTGGGTGATGGAGGGAGGTGGTGGAGGTGACAGGAGTGGTCCCGGTGCCCAGGGGCCTGATGGAGCTGAGCTGGGGGTTGGGGGCAGCAGAGAAGGTTGAGTCAGTGAGCATGCAGAAGACACAAACAGAAACACACTGTGGAACGGAGTCAGGAGGAAATGATCAGTCACATACTGTTCATTACTTAAAGGGTTGAACTGAAGGACACATTTTTCTCCACCCTAAACCCATCATGGCCAACGACAGGAATAATAATCAAACACCACTCACTTCGGGGTCCTCATAACCTCAGGCTTTATAATCTATCACAGATCTCCTATCTCCAGTGATTCTGCTCTCGAGTCCGGCGTGTTTGGACGGTTCTGCCCTCCTCTCAGACGATACAGAGGGGAGGTTAATAGATTGATGATAAAATGGACTCCAGTCTTCTCACATAATTCCTTCCTCTCTATAAATGATATGGCCAATCTTATTTGAAATTATGAAGGATGCACCGCTATTCTTTCTGAAAAGGTGAACGGTTTTGTACTTTTCTCTCTAAGAGGTTTACACGTTGCTTATCGAGTCAGGAGCTAGGTTTGAAGTGATGTTTGTAACCCAGGATGTTTCCATTTGGTATTCAGGGTGTATTTGGCTTGTTTTTATGTGTGCCTTTGTGTATTTTGGTATATTTGAATACTTTCAGGGTTCTTGAAGGTGGTGATGCTGTAGGTGGATGGTTCGATGATGATTATATGTGGAATATGTGTTTCATGTACTGCATCCGCTTTAGACAGACAAATTAACTCCCCACTTCTCTGCTGCGTCTCTGACAACTATACAATGGAGAGAGTAGAAGTTGTATACGGTGTGTCTTATTGATCTGGCTCACTGCGTTATCTCAGGCAGTGCATAATAGCATTTTGTGCCGAGAATATGTGCACTGCATTGTGATTGTCAGAGCAGCCCCACTTCTCTCTACTCCATCCAGACAGGCATTATCCCTCCTTCCAGACTCCTCTCTCCCCACAGGGTCTCCTCAGTGACGGGCATTCCCAGGGAAGGTGAGGGTCTGTGAGTCACTCTCCCAGCTCTTCCCCTAGGCCCTGCTGGTTCGCTAAGGGGAGTTATTTGGTGAGGCGGTGGCCTTACCCGCTGACAGCAGTTATCTGCCCGGCTCCAGCTATGTGCCAGCGGGTATTCTTAGGGCTGACCTTTGGCTATATCACAGGGGTGGAGTCCATTTCAACACTAGCCAAACCTAAACCCCTCTTAAACATTTTTCTGACCTGACCCTGTGGACACCAACAGTGAGGAGGGAGGGGAACTGGGAGAGGGGTGCAGGGAGCAGGAGAGTGTGGATTTAATGTGTCAGAATGTTGAATCTGAGTCATCTCTAGAGTCCTGATAATAAATCTGTGATGACTAAGGCCCTTTCCTCTATCCACTATAGCACCTGGCTTATCACTGTGATCACTAGCTCTGTGATCTCCTATAGATCTCTGCTACAGAGCCAAAACACTAAGAAAGCAGTCTGTCGCATAGTAGACAACGAAATCTCAGCTCGTAGAATGCTGCATAGAACATTATTTTCGTACATTTCTCATTTTTCGGAGTTGTTGTTTACATTCCATTGTGGTTGAGAGGAATGCTAGGCTGTTCTAAGGAGATCACTAGTGGCCACTTCACTGGAGCTTCCAGCGTGGAGTGGTCATGAGAGTTTCCCCCCTTCATGTCAAGACAAGGGGGCATAATAAGTTCATTAATAATAACATCTCCCTTGGCACCACTAAACATGTCACCATCTACTCATTCACTGCGACCTGGGCCTTCTGAAGGGGAGGCCCAGAACCCAGCATGATGAAATGCTGAACTAATAGAGAGTGTTATTGAAACTAGGGGTGTGCCAGCACACAAGTACATGGACAAAACTAGTATTTTACAGCGGCCAGCACGCATATCTCTTTCACTCAAACAGTGTGAAGCGCTGTGTGTTCTGAACAACTATTGGCTAGTTCTTCTGTCTGTCAAAAAAACGGTGCAGGGTATCGGTTGAGTCTGCTGCAACGATTTAATTAGATTGGATTGGCGCAGCGGTCTAAAGCACTGCATCTCTGTGCTAGAGGCGTCACTACAGACCCTGGTTAGTTTCCAGGCGGTCTCACAGTCGGCCGTGATTGGGAGTCCCATAGGGCGGCGCACAATTGGCCCAGCGTCGTTAGGGTTTGGCCGGTGGTAGGCCGTCATAGTAAATAAGAATTTGTTCTTAACTGACTTGCCTAATTAAATAAAGGTTAAATAGTAGGCCTACTTTGTCTGTCAACTTGGCAGTAGGCCTACTTTGTCTGTCAACTTGGCAGTAGGCCTACTATGTCTGTCAACTTGGCAGTAGGCCTACTTTGTCTGTCAACTTGGCAGTAGGCCTACTATGTCTGTCAACTTGGCAGTAGGCCTACTATGTCTGTCAACTTGGCAGTAGGCCTACTATGTCTGTCAACTTGGCAGTAGGCCTACTATGTCTGTCAACTTGGCAGTAGGCCTACTTTGTCTGTCAACTTGGCAGTAGGCCTACTTTGTCTGTCAACTTGGCAGTAGGCCTACTTTGTCTGTCAACTTGGCAGTAGGCCTACTTTGTCTGTCAACTTGGCAGTAGGCCTACTATGTCTGTCAACTTGGCAGTAGGCCTACTTTGTCTGTCAACTTGGCAGTAGGCCTACTATGTCTGTCAACTTGGCAGTAGGCCTACTATGTCTGTCAACTTGGCAGTAGGCCTACTATGTCTGTCGACTTGGCAGTAGGTCTACTATGTCTGTCAACTTGGCAGTAGGCCTACTATGTCAACTTGGCAGTAGGTCTACTATGTCTGTCAACTTGGCAGTAGGCCTACTTTGTCTGTCAACTTGGCAGTAGGCCTACTATGTCTGTCAACTTGGCAGTAGGCCTACTATGTCTGTCAACTTGGCAGCAGGCCTACTATGTCTGTCGACTTGGCAGCAGGCCTACTATGTCTGTCGACTTGGCAGTAGGCCTACTATGTCTGTCGACTTGGCAGTAGGCCTACTATGTCTGTTGACTTGGCAGTAGGCCTACTATGTCTGTTGACTTGGCAGTAGGCCTACTATGTCTGTTGACTTGGCAGTAGGTCTACTATGTCTGTTGACTTGGCAGTAGGCCTTCTATGTCTGTTGACTTGGTAGTAGGCCTACTATGTCTGTCGACTTGGCAGTAGGCCTACTATGTCTGTCGACTTGGCAGTAGGCCTACTATGTGTGTCAACTTGGCAGTAGGCCTACTATGTCTGTTGACTTGACAGTAGGCCTAGTATGTCTGTCGACTTGGCAGTAGGCCTACTATGTCTGTTGACTTGGCAGTAGGCCTACTATGTCTGTTGACTTGGCAGTAGGCCTACTATGTCTGTCAACTTGGCAGTAGGCCTACTATGTCTGTTGACTTGGCAGTAGGCCTACTATGTCTGTCAACTTGGCAGTAGGCCTAGTATGTCTGTCGACTTGGCAGTAGGCCTACTATGTCTGTTGACTTGGCAGTAGGCCTATTATGTCTGTTGACTTGACAGTAGGCCTACTATGTCTGTCGACTTGGCAGTAGGCCTACTATGTCTGTTGACTTGGCAGTAGGCCTACTATGTCTGTTGACTTGGCAGTAGGCCTACTATGTCTGTTGACTTGGCAGTAGGCCTACTATGTCTGTTGACTTGGCAGTAGGCCTACTATGTCTGTCGACTTGGCAGTAGGCCTAGTATGTCTGTCGACTTGGCAGTAGGCCTACTATGTCTGTTGACTTGGCAGTAGGCCTACTATGTCTGTTGACTTGACAGTAGGCCTACTATGTCTGTCAACTTGGCAGTAGGCCTACTATGTCTGTCGACTTGGCAGTAGGCCTACTATGTCTGTTGACTTGGCAGTAGGCCTACTATGTCTGTTGACTTGGCAGTAGGCCTACTATGTCTGTTGACTTGGCAGTAGGCCTACTATGTCTGTCATCTTGGCAGTAGGCCTACTATGTCTGTTGACTTGGCAGTAGGCCTACTATGTCTGTTGACTTGGCAGTAGGCCTACTATGTCTGTCGACTTGGCAGTAGGCCTACTATGTCTGTCGACTTGGCAGTAGGCCTACTATGTCTGTCGACTTGGCAGTAGGCCTACTATGTCTTGACTTGGCAGTAGGCCTACTATGTCTGTTGACTTGGCAGTAGGCCTACTTTGTCTGTTGACTTGGCAGTAGGCCTACTATGTCTGTTGACTTGGCAGTAGGCCTACTATGTCTGTTGACTTGGCAGTAGGCCTACTATGTCTGTTGACTTGGCAGTAGGCCTACTTTGTCTGTCCGTATAATTATTCCATTGCTGACGTCGTTATGTGGTGATCCAAGCCCATGCTATTATTATTTATTATAGCCCAGGTACGTTTACTGGGCGTCAGTCAGTTCATTAGATAATACAATGACAAGTGTCGATAGTTTATTTTGATTGTACAAATGTTAGGCACTGAGATTATCCCAATGGCCTCGGCCAAGTGTCGGGAGAGAAATGTTTGCTCCTCTCGAAAGTGAAAGTAATTACGAATACCAGTATAATAAGATCAGCACACCCATAATTGAAACCCTACGGGGTCGTTGTTTTGATTTAAAACCCAAACCCACCATTCTTCTTCATAAAAATGTTGGCATGGTTCTAAGGAGCCAGTGGGTGAAAAACAAAGAAGAACATTCAATTGAATCAAACCTAAGAAGGAAATCCTTCTGAAGCCTGGCAGAAGCATTCCCATGCCAATAATGCTCGTGTTTTTAAAATGTTCTGCTCTCTTGGCATAGCTGCGGTGATAATAAGTCATGTGCAGGCAGGGAGAGGAAGGCTTCCAATAGGCCGTTAAACTGAACATTCCACGATGACATCACACAGTAATGTAGAGGGAACTGGACATCACTGTGGTTGTGTGGCCCAGGAGAGAGCATGAGTTAGAGCCCTCCACAGGCAACAGTGACCGCCAATGTTAAACAGACCCAATTCCAGTACATACAGCAGTGTGAACTGTGGTCAATGAATGGACAACTAAAACATGTCTGTTCTATTCAAACAAGAATCCTCTTCATATCAGCCTCTTCCACCAGGTAATATTGAAATATAGATTACAATGAAATGAGAAGTGATTATCGGAAGGCTTGGGTTAGGAGATACGTTAGGAGATAAAGCAGATTGTGTTCTGCATTTTATCTGTCACATTATTTGACATGATGAAGTTTACCGTAGTTCCCCAGAACAGTTGAGCCAGTCACGTGTTTGTTTGTAAATAGCACAACGGGAGAAAGCAGGAGCTGGGGGTCAATGCACAGCTGGACCATCATATTGTGTTAGCTTTCTACCGTGTTTGAGAAGTCAAAGCCCTTTGGATGAGATATCTGTACAGCTGCTACTGCAGCTTGATTTCCTTGTGTTTTTTCTCCTCTCCTCCGTTTTCCTAGGTAAATGTTGCTGTATCCATAATAGCAAAGTTAACCAGCATATTGGTGTTGAGAGCAATGTGGTGGAGGCAGCAGCAGAATGAGGAGACGAGAAAACAGCCTGTGCCTTATTGTCTAAGAAAAGTGAGGAGAGGGGAAACCCCAACTAAATGATGTCTATAATCAATATCCTAACTGTTAAATGTGCCTGGCTTTATAAATCATCCATATATATAAATACAGAAATAAGGCAGATCCTGCTTCTGTTGCCTGTTAGAGTGTTTATTTAATAGCCTACTGACTTCGTGAGCACCATGCCTCACACAACCACAACAAGTTTCACAAATCCGTCTGTTTTTAATCTTTGTTATGCTGTAATTAAGGCTTTACACTTAGTTTTTTGTGAGAACAGCCTCTGGCATTATTATTTAGTGTTAAATATATGCCATTTAGCAGACGCTTTTATCCAAAGCGACTTACAGTCATGTGTGCATACATTCTACGTATGGGTGGTCCCGGGAATCGAACCCACTACCCTGGCGTTACAAGCGCCATGCTCTACCAACTGTGCTACAGAAGGACCACAGTAGTAGTGTTGTGTTGTTTAGTGTTGTTTACACTGTTCCAAATGGTCAGAAAATGTATATTCATCATAATAATAATTGTTATTATTACTTATTATTATTATTATTATGATCATTATTATAATAATAAGTAATGTCATTATCATTAGCAGGCTTAGTACAGCAGCATTGTATAACCACCGTAGGCCTCAGAGAGCATCCTGTTTAGTCTTAATACCGTAATTTACTAAGGCCTATATTTCAATACTTTTATAGGCGAACCTTGAACAATAAACATGCCGTTCCATTTCGTAAATTGCATTCACAAATTAATGTGACTGTTTTTAGTCTTTGCTGTAATAAAGGCTTTACAAAAAAGTGTTACAACAGAATTTATTTTAGTGTTGTTTACATTGTTCCAAACGGTCAGAAAAATTATATTTGTAATCTAACAGCATCTGTTTGGCATACATAATATGCATGAAGCATTTTCTCCTTACCTTCTTATTCTTTATCTCCAGTATATTTTCACAACTAGTCATATTTATTCCACACATCTGACTTCCCCTTTACCTCCTGAGCAACCAGTAAACTTTGTCACGTCCTTGGCATCCATTTTGTTTGTTATAACCAATTTTTTTATGTGATTATCATATGCTGTCAGGCCCTATTGGTCACGTGCATGCGATGCATACATGTGTCAGGTAAAGAGAGCAACGGTTGAGGAATAGGGAATGTTTTTCCTAAACAAATGAGGGATTTCAGTAACTTTTCAAATGGCTGTAATTATGTTGCAGCCTAAGCAACACGGACAGCGCGATAAACACTTTGATGTTATGTTTTGGTTGCTGCAGCAGGAGAAGAGAGAGACAATGGGTGCTTGTCACAGTCACTCACTGTTATGTTTTTTAACACAGCGCAGCAAGTCTGAGCCTGGCCCGGCACAATGAAATCAATTGCTTTTGACCCCCTCTAGTCATTTGTGTCTTAATTATTTAATCAAACAGTGAGCTTAAAGCGTCAGACAAGCTCAGTGCATATGGTTGATTTGATTCAAATACATAGGATGTGTCTATATATCAATCGATTGATCAAAAGAACAGACGACTCGGTTGACCAAGATTTTTTGTTGTTGTCAGGGACAGCCTTAGTGGTCCTTCTGTGGCTCAGTTGGTAGAGCATGGCGCTTGTAACACCAGGGTAGTGGGTTCGATTCCCGGGACCACCCATACGTAGAATGTATGCACACATGACTGTAAGTCGCTTTGGATAAAAGCGTCAGCTAAATGGCATATATTATTATTATATTACACAGTACTGTTGTTCCTTCAGACAAGCATGGATCAAAACTTTGTTCATTTGCACAATGTCTCTCGTTCACATGTAAATGTCCAAACTCACCAAAAATGACATTCGGTAGCTCCTACCTATATATGTATAACTTTGTGAGCCAGATTGGCCTATTTAGCAGCCTCCATGGAAATTCACTATTATTTGTGCTACTTTTTTAGCATTGTGGTAATAGAAGCCCAATGGGCATTTTTGTGTGTGTTTTTGGCACCCCCTTGTGTACTAAGCCGGTTATACAGTAAATCCCAGTGTGAGAGAAGGACGGTATGACGATATGAAAATCTGGATACTGCCCAACTCTACACTGAGGCATGCCAGAATGGGTCATTTCATTCCTGTTCTTTCCTCCAGTGTATGGTTTGTTGGTTGGTGGGAACCCTTTCCTGTCCACAGACTACCCACTCATTTCAATAAATGCACATTTCAGGCCTTTGCTAGGTGCAAATGTGTGTGTTGTGGATAGGTCATGGCTGGCCTCTGATTCGTGTGTGTGTCTCGTGCTGTGAACTACTTTGTATGTTTAGACAGGAGGACAGTTATGTTCGATACTGTTTTGTCCCAGACTGCAGTTCACCGTTGTCTCGGGATTTAGCCTTGATAACAACACTATTGCGTATCAGAAAACCATCATTACTCTCGAGACAAGTATAACTTTTCATGTATTTTTGTGAGTTTCTTTATCTATTTGAACTCCTGTTAGAGCTGGACCCAGTGATTACATTTAAGATACTTTTTGGAGCCCTCCAAAAATGCATTGTTATTAGTTTCAAATGAATGTAGATAATATCATTTTAGCCCAAGTTCAGCTGGAGCTGTATTACCTTTTTCCCCCTCTTCTCCTTACTACAGAGAAAGTTGACATTCCCACAGACAAATCGTCATCAGGATTGTGTTCTTACCTGCTCCAGAGGGGTGGATGGATTAATGGATAGATGGATGGGTAGATTCTGCTCTGGTGGTCACAGACAGTCTGGCGAGGAGGCTGGGACAAAGGCTGTGAGTCCAACAGGCGAGAAGGTTCTCTGGCAGCTCTCTACGCTATGTCATCTAGTTTATGGGAGGAAAATCAGATGGGCGGAGAGTAGAGAATAGAGAGGGGGAGAGAGGGATGTAGCTGCCTGGGGGGAGTGGCATCACTGTTATGGGGTCTGTTTATCCTTCTATTGTGGAAGAGGAGGCATGGATGGGCCAACCCCCTCACCTGGCATATATAGGTTAGTACCACTGGGTTTGATGTTATCAGGACTGGTTCTCTTCCTCCCTCTCTAGGAAGAAGCCTGCTGCTGGAGGACCTAAACCATCTGAAACCCCTGAGGAGTTGTGCCTCTTCACAGTCTTGTCTGCTAATTAGGTTGCACCGTGTCATTCTGAAAGGACAAATGTAGGCTGATTATCACTCATGAAAGTCATGAGCAGCCACAATTGAAAGGCACAATGTCGTGGTGGTTGTTGGTTTCTCAGGAGAATGTCCATGAACGGCTGGCTATATTCTGTTGCTTATTTACATGCTGAAATGGCTGTTGCTGTTGATGTTCTTTCTCTCTCACGAGAATGAATCGGTGTTCTTGGAAAGTCTCCTGAGAAAAGAATCATCAACAACATTGCTTACTGGTTTCTTATTGAGAATTCATTTAGCCAGATGCAGTTTGTGATCCTTCAGCGTTTCTGGCTTCCAGTCAAGCAGGGTTGGATAGCTTGTCTCATAGCTGCAGCTCCAGTGTGAACATGCTTCCTAACCCACATAGACCCTGTTTGTGTTTGAAGGATTGTCTAGTGCTGTTTCATGCAGTCAGTCCTCTATGCCATGTATCAGAGAAAACACAGTGGTCATCAATCTCTCCAGGGACTCTGGATCTGGGAACTTTCCTGCACCGTTATTCAGCCCCAAAACATAAACAATATCCTGCCTTTTTGGCTCTTCTGTCTTCCTTAAAAGGAGATTTGAGCTGGGTCTTGACTCAATCAAAGCAAGCTCCAAAATGCCTGTTGCTTTGGACAATGAGGAAGGGCTTTAGGGCGACATGCTTCGTCCCTGTTTCCTGTGCATCAGGGGGGTACTGTTCTTGGCACCCCCTCCTGCGGTGGCACAGGTATGCCCTCACATGCTGGATGCCAGCGGTCGGTGCCCTTCATTAGAGGTTTAATGAAGCATGTCATCCAAGCTGTGGCTTACTGATTGTACTCTCCACACACACCCACTGGAGCAGAGAAACAAAATCACGCACACACACACGCACACACACCCACTGGAGCAGAGAAACTAAAACACGCACACACACCCACTGGAGCAGAGAAACTAAAACACACACGCACACACACCCACTGGAGCAGAGAAACTAAAACACACACGCACACACACCCACTGGAGCAGAGAAACTAAAACACACACGCACACTGGAGCAGAGAAACTAAAACACACACGCACACTGGAGCAGAGAAACAAAAACACACACGCACACACACCCACTGGAGCAGAGAAACTAAAACACGCACGCACACACACCCACTGGAGCAGAGAAACTAAAACACACACGCATACACATACACCATTCATACCAATCTATGCAGGGCTTTGTCCCAAAGCTTGCTATCCCTGTCCCTCAAATCCTCTCATCTTGTGGGGGATTGAGAGAGAGAGAGAGAGAGAGAGAGAGACACAGACACAGACACAGAGAGAGAGTGGTGTATATCAGAACCTGTTGTTTAGCTAGTTCATTAAAGTCCAAGCACGAGTGTGGTTCTCGTTAACTGTGACCCGCAGTCTTTGGGTTGGTTTGCAGCCTGTGTTTAGTGCATGTGTGTATGCGTAAACACAGAGCGGAGGGTAATAAGCAGGTCACAGTGTGTTGCAGCTGGCATGGCAGTGCCCTCTGGCTGTGTGTGAAGGCCACGGCCATGCTTTAGGAGCTGAACATCCACATCTCTCGGCTCCGTGTCCCAGACCACACCGCTCTATCCCTCACCTGTCAACACACGGGCTCCTCCCAGCCTGGTGCCTTATTGTTCCTTCGGGCTCTCTGTTTGTGTGTGTGTGCGTGTTCGTACGCGTTCACACACACTTTGAACCCTTTATACTCGAGACAATTAGCCTATATTGATAGGGTTAAATTGACATTTGTATTACAGAAGAAATATGAAGTGCATTTTGACTCCCGAGTGGCGCAGCGGTCTAAAGCACTGCATCACAGTGCTATACAGACCCTGGTTTGATTCCAGGCTGTCTCACAACCGGCCGTGATTGGGAGTCCCATAGGGCTGCTCACAATTGGCCCAACGTCGTCCTGGTTAGGGTTTGGCCGGGGTAGGCCGTTACTGTAAATAAGAATTTGTTCTTAACGGACTTGCCTAGTTAAATAAAATAAGCATGGTAGCAATTTAAAGGGACCAGTTTGGATATTATGGGAATATTATTAGACCTGTGAGGACACAACAATTCACCCGACGACACAAGACTGAATCCAAACATTACACTGTGCATTTTACTTTCATGTAATTTTCAGCCGGATTTGTTGATAACAAAATCTGAACACATTCTGTATACATTCAGTAAGATGATCAGACAGTTCCTGTAAAATGTGGGATAGGTGCAATATAAGACCAAAAAATGACAAGGGTTTGAGTGAGAGGACAAACTGGTGTCTCTATGTGGCCTCTCCACAGTGTGCACAGTTCCTAAGTCATTTCAATGCATTTCATGACTCAAAGAAGAGTTTTCAACTATAATGTACTTTTTTTTGAGCTCCCCTAGCTGTGCCGTTGAGGAACTAGAGCAAGCAGACTTGTAGTTCTTTTGTTTGGAACACAACCCTGCATCCCCGCCATCACACAACTACTGGTGTTCACGCAATCCAAAAACACTCCATTATAAATCGCAATCTGAGAAATCTTACAGTGGTAGGCTTTCACAAGGCAATTCAGAGAAAGAGGTCATCATGTTGGTGTGTATAGAAAGGAGTCAGGTGTGACAGCCTCACCAGAGCATGTGGACAGTGATTACACCCCAGTCTACTAGGTTTTGTTGTCACTTTGTGGTCTGAAAGTCATGTGATGCAGTCCAGCTGGCACCATTTTGAGCCATTAAGGTCATGTGGGTCAGTTATGCTTGACCGTTGTAACTACATTATATGGTGGAGTTGGCTCTGAATGAGGGCAGTCAGATCAGGGCAGTCCCTGTCCCGATGTTTCAATGCTCGGGGGTGGCGTGTCAGTGGAGGGGGAGGTGTGTGTGCAAGGCTGGGAGAGAGTGCTGAACTCCGGGGTGTCTGGACTGGAGAGCCCTGGGAGGAGGGCGGCGGGGGCGATAACGTTCTGAGAATTGGCAGCAGATTAGCTGTGCTACTTGACAAAGTGGAGCTCACTTTGCCTTGCCACGGCAGTAGCCAGGGGACAGGGAGTCAGGAGAGAGAGTAAATGGAGGGAGAGAGGAAAGGAAAGAAGGAGAGAGGAAAGAGAGGTTCAGGCTTTTCTCTCCTCCATACTGCCCCACCATATGAAAGTATAGTGACTTTGCCTGCCAGGTCTCCAGGGCTCTCCTAGACCTCCCCTCCAGCAGAGAGCCAGAGAGAGACAATAATTAGCCTGCTTGGCTCTCAGGTGTCATTTAATGTAAGCCATCTCCACAGGAAGTCATGGAAGTTGTGTTGTGCCGAATGTGCCAGGTTCATTTTAAATGCTAACATATCGATGCAGCTTAAATCTGCCCCAAAGCCAAATGCTGACCTCGACTGGATGGTCCAAGATAGACTTGGTGAAACATGCCATTTCTGTTGGAAGTAGAAATACGAAGAAGCTGATACAACTGCACTCTTTCATTTTGTAACTCCAGCTGGTGAGATGTAGTAGCAGTAGGTGCTAACAAGCTAGCAATGTTCACTTCTCTTAGTGGAACCTGAGTCATAGCTGTGCCGTGTTACTTGTAACTCAAGCCACACTAACTAGCCAGCAGCACTTTGAACAGTAGGCCTAACATAATTACAGTATGCTGCTGTAATCTGATCTTTAAGTAACAAGCTCTGCCAGGAAGATAGTCATTTGACTTGGTGAAAGACATCCCAGTAACAATGCCTTTAACTATAAATATACTGACATACACTGAGTGTAGCAAACATTAGGAACACCCCCCCTTTTTCCTTCAGAACAGCTTCAATTCGCTGGGACATGGACTCTACAAAGTGTCGAAAGCGTTCCACAGGGATGCTGGCCCATGTTGACTCTACGAAGTGTCGAAAGCGTTCCACAGGGATGCTGGCCCATTTTGACTCTACAAAGTGTCGAAAGCGTTCCACAGGGATGCTGGCCCATGTTGACTCTACAAAGTGTCGAAAGCGTTCCACAGGGATGCTGGCCCATGTTGACTCTACAAAGTGTTGAAAGCGTTCCACAGGGATGCTGGCCCATGTTGACTCTACAAAGTGTTGAAAGCGTTCCACAGGGATGCTGGCCCATGTTGACTCTACAAAGTGTTGAAAGCGTTCCACAGGGATGCTGGCCCATGTTGACTCTACAAAGTGTTGAAAGCGTTCCACAGGGATGCTGGCCCATGTTGACTCTACAAAGTGTTGAAAGCGTTCCACAGGGATGCTGGCCCATGTTGACTCTACAAAGTGTCGAAAGCGTTCCACAGGGATGCTGGCCCATGTTGACTCTACAAGGTGTTGAAAGCGTTCCACAGGGATGCTGGCCCATGTTGACTCTACGAAGTGTTGAAAGCGTTCCACAGGGATGCTGGCCCATGTTGACTCCAATGCTTCCCACAGTTGTGTCAAGTTGGCTGGATATCTTTTGGGTGGTTTTTATATACGGGAAACTGTTGAGCATGGAAAACCCAGCAGCGTTGCAGTTCTTGACACAAACTGGTGCGCCTGTTACCTACTACCATACCCTGTTCAGAGGCACTTCAGTCTTTTGTCTTGTCCACTCACCCTCTGAATGGCACACATACACAATCCATGTCTCAGTTGTCTCAAGGCTAAAAAATCCTTCTTTAACATGTCTCTTCTCCTTCATCTGCACTGATTGAAGTGGATTTAACAAGTGACATCAAAAAGGGATCAGAGCTTTCACCTGTATCCACCTGGCCAGCCTGTCATGGAAAGAGCAGGTGTTCTTAATGTGTTGTATACTCAGTAGGGCTGTCCCCGACCACAACAAATCTTGGTTGACCGAGTAAAACCAACTACATATGCACTGAGCTTCTCTGATGCTTGAAGCACACGGTTTGATTAAATAATTAAGACACACAAATGACTCAAGTAAGAGCCCGATGGTGACACTCTGTTCAAAAAATGACTGTGTGACTGGTGGTCGTTGTGACTGGTGGGCGTTGACTCGCTCTCCTCCCTACTGCAGTGAAACGGCACCACAGCACAGTAAGTGTTTATTGTGCTGTCCGTGCCCAAGCTGCTACATCATTTCATCCGTTTAGTTTCTTACTTGCTTCTGACTGAAAAAGTTCTGTTACCAAAATCACTCATTTGTTTACAAAAAATATTCCCTATTCCCTCAAACCCTGCTCTCTTTACGTGAAACATGTAAGCATCGTATGCATGTGGCCTTAAGCCTGACCTATAGCCTATCATAATCACATCAACACATTGGTTATAACAAACTCTGAACACAGTGATGTCGACAGCAAAATGGATGCGAAGGACATGAAAAAGCAACTCGAAACGGGCTAATATTTACAGGTTGCTCAGGAGGGAAAGGGGAGGTCAGATCTTTGGAAGACATTTGACTTAGTGGTGGAAACTACTGGAGATCCAGAAAAAGGAGGGTATAGGAGCAAGTGTTGTGTGAGTATTATGTGCCAAACAGTTGCTGTTAGATTACAATGTTATAATTTATTCTGACCATTTGGGACAGTGTTAACAACACTAAACACTAAACACACATGTGTACCAGAGAGTCTGTACTAATGGAAAAAATATAGATAAAGCCTTTATTACAGAAGACTGAAAATAGTTGCATGCATTCGTGAATTGTGGTTTATTTATTGCTTAGGCTAATTATTCAAAGCTCCCTTTGTTATGTAATTTCAAAACAAAAATGCTTCATTGCGTTTCAAAGCATGATTGTCTTGCATGCTTTGTGATGGCAGGAACGAATGAATGATTGACTGATGCAGTAGCCTATAGAAGTATTGAAATTATATTCATATATATATATATATATAGGCCTAAGTAATATATATATAAATGCGACTGCTCGACTAAAGAAATCTCGGTCGAGCAACAGCCTATCGACCAAACAATCGACCAGTCGACTAAATGGGGTCAGCCCTGACACTCAGTCAGCCCTAACACTCAGTCAGCCCTAACACTCAGTCAGCCCTAACACTCAGTCAGCCCTAACACTCAGTCAGCCCTAACACTCAGTCAGCCCTAACACTCAGTCAGCCCTAACACTCAGTCAGCCCTAACACTCAGTCAGCCCTAACACTCAGTCAGCCCTAACACTCAGTCAGCCCTAACACTCAGTCAGCCCTAACACTCAGTCAGCCCTAACACTCAGTCAGCCCTAACACTCAGTCAGCCCTAACACTCAGTCAGCCCTAACACTCAGTCAGCCCTAACACTCAGTCAGCCCTAACACTCAGTCAGCCCTAACACTCAGTCAGCCCTAACACTCAGTCAGCCCTGACACTCAGTCAGCCCTAACACTCAGTCAGCCCTGACACTCAGTCAGCCCTAACACTCAGTCAGCCCTGACACTCAGTCAGCCCTAACACTCAGTCAGCCCTGACACTCAGTCAGCCCTAACACTCAGTCCCTGACACTCAGTCAGCCCTAACACTCAGTCAGCCCTAACACTCAGTCAGCCCTGACACTCAGTCAGCCCTAACACTCAGTCAGCCCTAACACTCAGTCAGCCCTAACACTCAGTCAGCCCTAACACTCAGTCAGCCCTAACACTCAGTCAGCCCTAACACTCAGTCAGCCCTAACACTCAGTCAGCCCTAACACTCAGTCAGCCCTAACACTCAGTCAGCCCTAACACTCAGTCAGCCCTAACACTCAGTGTATGTGGGACATGTTATACAAGATGATTTGGTTCCTGGTTCTTTAGGCTCGTTGTGTGTGTGTTTCTATCTCCCTGTATGGTGCAGATAAATAAACCTAAATGAAACTTGACGTTTGGCATTTCCAGCGTTCAGCCCAGTGTAATGACTTGAGCTGGTAGCAGCTGTTGGTACTGTAATTGGTTGAAACGACTGTGTGGAGAAAGAGAACAACAATGATCTTTAGATGAAAGCCTGTTGCCGGAGAGACAGATATATACAGTATGGTCTTGGGCCAGTGACAATGAGAGGTAACCAGAACCTGGGTCTAGGGGTGGCTGCTGGGGTTAGGCTTAGGTCTCTCTGCGGTTGATGCATGAAATTAAACCATTGCCGTATAAAAACGTGGGTGTGTTGTGAGGTTAGCAGTCCCGCGGTGACACACTCAGCCGAAGGGCGGTGGGTGTGTTGTGAGGTTAGCAGTCCCGCGGTGACACACTCAGTCAAAGGGCGGTGGGTGTGTTGTGTTGGGTGCTATCAGCTGGTAGGGAATGACAGCTATGCCTTAGACCAGGCATTCGCCCCTAATCTTAAAGTAAACCCTCCCAGGCCCGACCCAAGAGCCTTCGACTGAATGGTGACACACAAGCTCACCCCTCCACTCATCCCGTCTCTCTTAACGTACTCTCTCACTTTCTGTGTGTCTCCCTCTCTTTCTCTCTCAATTGAACAGTCTGCTCTCTTTCATTGATTCCCAGAGAAAGTGGTATCCAGCATACAATGCCATTTAGTTTTTAGTTCCATGTTCAAAATCGACCATCATCCATCAATGTGGTTTCAGCGGCAGTAGAGCCACACTCCAGTGGGTTTCTTCCTGTTAACTGAGATGATCAAAGAGGGACATGTCAATGAAGTAAAGTGGGCTGTTAAGAGTTAGATAGTGGACTCTTTTATCAGTATTGGTGCCTTAGTGACTCGTGTGACCTCCTAAGGGTGATGGAGAATCTACTGAATAGGGAATTTCCTTGTGCTGGATGGATCCCCAGTTCATTCCCTTGTGTCCTCATTCTCTCACAGCAATGTCACTGAGAGAGGCAGGGCGGGACAGAAACCACCAGTCCGAATTTAGACCTTGGTCTGTTTGGACAGCGACTTCCGCTCCTGTGTGTTGTTCCTGCTTCCAGAGACACACATAGTTTCCTCTACATGGGGACATCTCCTCAACTTGTCATGCTTGGTATTTACGCTCTATTTAGACCAGCCTAAAACGAAGGGGAGTTGGGGCTTTCCTCTGTTTCCTTTGCAGCAAAAGAGGTAAACACTAATGCTTGCCGATATTGTCAGAACTAACGAGCATTGACGTATGTTTTTAGCCTTGTCCCAGGCCGGCTGTTTGTCTGTGTTGTGATGAGAGGGCCAAAGCCAGCAGTGGGACCCAGAGTTCAGGCCAGTCCCTGTGGGCCCTACTGGCCTGTCTTACCCCGGCCTGGCCTGTCTTATCCTAACTTGACTTACCCTGGCCTGCCCTGGCTACTTGACACAGCTGCTCAGTGTTGTGGAAACTCCCCACCTCTTGTTTGTTGTCACTACAGAAAAGCCTCTGGGGGGGGGGATAGAGAGACAGAGACAAGAGCTCTACAGCTGATTCCCAGCAAACCAAAATTGGTTCTGTGAATGTTCACAGAACATTCATTAGGTTAACCTAAATGTTCTAATAACACAAACACTGTCTAGTTATGCTCATGATTATACTATGTTTGTTTAAATCTTTCACCTGATCTTGCAAGAATGTCCCAGAAGACATTTTGTCTGTACTTTAAAGGTTGCCAGAATGTTTCATTAGTTTGTGGGAACAGAATGGGGAAATCACAAGAGATATGTTCCCCACATTTTGTCCCACATAATGTTGTAAAAACATTACTGGGACATTGTGTTATTACATTACCAGGAAACCTAATAAGAACATTCGGGGAATGTTCTGTGGTGATTGTGCACACCATTGTAGGGAGTTTTAGGAGAACATTCTGTTTAAAACATTTTGTTATCAAAAACATTCTTTGAATGTTTTGAGGATGTTGTCAATGTAATGCTAGATATAATCCTAACTAGAACTTAAAGGTGCACTATGTAGTGATTGTATGATTTAATAATAAATTATTGCATTTTTAAATTATTTGTATAAGAAATGTTTTTAATAAGTAGCCTAATTTCAGTTTGTGACAATAAAAAGCAAGTATAGTGTAGACAATCATTGTACCATCTTACCCGCTTTGAAATATATTTTCCATCACCAAACATATTTTATTTTTATGTTTGAAGCTGGTGTACAAAACCAAAATAAAGGATGCAAAAACAAAACTTAAGAACGGGAAGCATAGTGCACATTTAACTGATCTACCGCTTCTTTGACTTGCTTTCAATGAGAATGACAGATCTATAACGCACATTTCTATGTGAATTATGTCGTTTCGCCCAAATATTGCAGCTTTAATGGGATTGTTAGCCAATGTCCTGGTAATGTTCCCGGTTTGCTGGGGAGGGCATTAATAACAGAGGTATTTATAACCTGGCGGCAGGCAGGTTCTGGTTTGCTGGGGAGGGCATTAATAACAGAGGTATTTATAACCTGGTGGCAGGCAGGTTCTGGTTTGCTGGGGAGGGCATTAATAACAGAGGTATTTATAACCTGGCGGCAGGCAGGTTCTGGTTTGCTGGGGAGGGCATTAATAACAGAGGTATTTATAACCTGGTGGCAGGCAGGTTCTGGTTTGCTGGGGAGGGCATTAATAACAGAGGTATTTATAACCTGGCGGCAGGTAGGTTCTGGTTTGCTGGGGAGGGCATTAATAACAGAGGTATTTATAACCTGGTGGCAGGCAGGTTCTGGTTTGCTGGGGAGGGCATTAATAACAGAGGTATTTATAACCTGGTGGCAGGCAGGTTCTGGTTTGCTGGGGAGGGCATTAATAACAGAGGTATTTATAACCTGGCGGCAGGTAGGTTCTGGTTTGCTGGGGAGGGCATTAATAACAGAGGTATTTATAACCTGGTGGCAGGCAGGTTCTGGTTTGCTGGGGAGGGCATTAATAACAGAGGTATTTATAACCTGGCGGCAGGCAGGTTCTGGTTGCTGGGGAGGGCATTAATAACAGAGGTATTTATAACCTGGCGGCAGGCAGGTTCTGGTTGCTGGGGAGGGCATTAATAACAGAGGTATTTATAACCTGGCGGCAGGCAGGTTCTGGTTTGCTGGGGAGGGCATTAATAACAGAGGTATTTATAACCTGGCGGCAGGCAGGTTCTGGTTTGCTGGGGAGGGCATTAATAACAGAGGTATTTATAACCTGGCGGCAGGCAGGTTCTGGTTGCTGGGGAGGGCATTAATAACAGAGGTATTTATAACCTGGCGGCAGGCAGGTTCTGGTTTGCTGGGGAGGGCATTAATAACAGAGGTATTTATAACCTGGCGGCAGGCAGGTTCTGGTTGCTGGGGAGGGCATTAATAACAGAGGTATTTATAACCTGGCGGCAGGCAGGTTCTGGTTTGCTGGGGAGGGCATTAATAACAGAGGTATTTATAACCTGGCGGCAGGCAGGTTCTGGTTGCTGGGGAGGGCATTAATAACAGAGGTATTTATAACCTGGCGGCAGGCAGGTTCTGGTTTGCTGGGGAGGGCATTAATAACAGAGGTATTTATAACCTGGCGGCAGGCAGGTTCTGGTTGCTGGGGAGGGCATTAATAACAGAGGTATTTATAACCTGGCGGCAGGCAGGTTCTGGTTTGCTGGGGAGGGCATTAATAACAGAGGTATTTATAACCTGGCGGCAGGCAGGTTCTGGTTTGCTGGGGAGGGCATTAATAACAGAGGTATTTATAACCTGGCGGCAGGCAGGTTCTGGTTGCTGGGGAGGGCATTAATAACAGAGGTATTTATAACCTGGTGGCAGGCAGGTTCTGGTTTGCTGGGGAGGGCATTAATAACAGAGGTATTTATAACCTGGTGGCAGGCAGGTTCTGGTTTGCTGGGGAGGGCATTAATAACAGAGGTATTTATAACCTGGTGGCAGGCAGGTTCTGGTTTGCTGGGGAGGGCATTAATAACAGAGGTATTTATAACCTGGTGGCAGGCAGGTTCTGGTTTGCTGGGGAGGGCATTAATAACAGAGGTATTTATAACCTGGTGGCAGGCAGGTTCTGGTTTGCTGGGGAGGGCATTAATAACAGAGGTATTTATAACCTGGTGGCAGGCAGGTTCTGGTTTGCTGGGGAGGGCATTAATAACAGAGGTATTTATAACCTGGCGGCAGGCAGGTTCTGGTTGCTGGGGAGGGCATTAATAACAGAGGTATTTATAACCTGGCGGCAGGCAGGTTCTGGTTTGCTGGGGAGGGCATTAATAACAGAGGTATTTATAACCTGGCGGCAGGCAGGTTCTGGTTGCTGGGGAGGGCATTAATAACAGAGGTATTTATAACCTGGCGGCAGGCAGGTTCTGGTTGCTGGGGAGGGCATTAATAACAGAGGTATTTATAACCTGGCGGCAGGCAGGTTCTGGTTTGCTGGGGAGGGCATTAATAACAGAGGTATTTATAACCTGGCGGCAGGCAGGTTCTGGTTGCTGGGGAGGGCATTAATAACAGAGGTATTTATAACCTGGCGGCAGGCAGGTTCTGGTTTGCTGGGGAGGGCATTAATAACAGAGGTATTTATAACCTGGCGGCAGGTAGGTTCTGGTTTGCTGGGGAGGGCATTAATAACAGAGGTATTTATAACCTGGCGGCAGGTAGGTTCTGGTTTGCTGGGGAGGGCATTAATAACAGAGGTATTTATAACCTGGCGGCAGGCAGGTTCTGGTTGCTGGGGAGGGCATTAATAACAGAGGTATTTATAACCTGGCGGCAGGCAGGTTCTGGTTGCTGGGGAGGGCATTAATAACAGAGGTATTTATAACCTGGTGGCAGGCAGGTTCTGGTTTGCTGGGGAGGGCATTAATAACAGAGGTATTTATAACCTGGTGGCAGGCAGGTTCTGGTTTGCTGGGGAGGGCATTAATAACAGAGGTATTTATAACCTGGTGGCAGGCAGGTTCTGGTTTGCTGGGGAGGGTATTAATAACAGAGGTATTTATAACCTGGTGGCAGGCAGGTTCTGGTTTGCTGGGGAGGGCATTAATAACAGAGGTATTTATAACCTGGTGGCAGGCAGGTTCTGGTTTGCTGGGGAGGGCATTAATAACAGAGGTATTTATAACCTGGTGGCAGGCAGGTTCTGGTTTGCTGGGGAGGGCATTAATAACAGAGGTATTTATAACCTGGTGGCAGGCAGGTTCTGGTTTGCTGGGGAGGGCATTAATAACAGAGGTATTTATAACCTGGCGGCAGGCAGGTTCTGGTTGCTGGGGAGGGCATTAATAACAGAGGTATTTATAACCTGGTGGCAGGCAGGTTCTGGTTTGCTGGGGAGGGCATTAATAACAGAGGTATTTATAACCTGGTGGCAGGCAGGTTCTGGTTTGCTGGGGAGGGCATTAATAACAGAGGTATTTATAACCTGGCGGCAGGCAGGTTCTGGTTGCTGGGGAGGGCATTAATAACAGAGGTATTTATAACCTGGCGGCAGGCAGGTTCTGGTTTGCTGGGGAGGGCATTAATAACAGAGGTATTTATAACCTGGCGGCAGGCAGGTTCTGGTTGCTGGGGAGGGCATTAATAACAGAGGTATTTATAACCTGGCGGCAGGCAGGTTCTGGTTTGCTGGGGAGGGCATTAATAACAGAGGTATTTATAACCTGGCGGCAGGCAGGTTCTGGTTGCTGGGGAGGGCATTAATAACAGAGGTATTTATAACCTGGCGGCAGGCAGGTTCTGGTTGCTGGGGAGGGCATTAATAACAGAGGTATTTATAACCTGGCGGCAGGCAGGTTCTGGTTTGCTGGGGAGGGCATTAATAACAGAGGTATTTATAACCTGGCGGCAGGCAGGTTCTGGTTGCTGGGGAGGGCATTAATAACAGAGGTATTTATAACCTGGCGACAGGCAGGTTCTGGTTTGCTGGGGAGGGCATTAATAACAGAGGTATTTATAACCTGGCGGCAGGTAGGTTCTGGTTTGCTGGGGAGGGCATTAATAACAGAGGTATTTATAACCTGGCGGCAGGTAGGTTCTGGTTTGCTGGGGAGGGCATTAATAACAGAGGTATTTATAACCTGGCGGCAGGCAGGTTCTGGTTGCTGGGGAGGGCATTAATAACAGAGGTATTTATAACCTGGCGGCAGGCAGGTTCTGGTTGCTGGGGAGGGCATTAATAACAGAGGTATTTATAACCTGGTGGCAGGCAGGTTCTGGTTTGCTGGGGAGGGCATTAATAACAGAGGTATTTATAACCTGGCGGCAGGCAGGTTCTGGTTTGCTGGGGAGGGCATTAATAACAGAGGTATTTATAACCTGGTGGCAGGCAGGTTCTGGTTTGCTGGGGAGGGCATTAATAACAGAGGTATTTATAACCTGGTGGCAGGCAGGTTCTGGTTTGCTGGGGAGGGCATTAATAACAGAGGTATTTATAACCTGGTGGCAGGCAGGTTCTGGTTTGCTGGGGAGGGCATTAATAACAGAGGTATTTATAACCTGGTGGCAGGCAGGTTCTGGTTTGCTGGGGAGGGCATTAATAACAGAGGTATTTATAACCTGGTGGCAGGCAGGTTCTGGTTTGCTGGGGAGGGCATTAATAACAGAGGTATTTATAACCTGGCGGCAGGCAGGTTCTGGTTGCTGGGGAGGGCATTAATAACAGAGGTATTTATAACCTGGTGGCAGGCAGGTTCTGGTTTGCTGGGGAGGGCATTAATAACAGAGGTATTTATAACCTGGTGGCAGGCAGGTTCTGGTTTGCTGGGGAGGGCATTAATAACAGAGGTATTTATAACCTGGCGGCAGGCAGGTTCTGGTTTGCTGGGGAGGGCATTAATAACAGAGGTATTTATAACCTGGTGGCAGGCAGGTTCTGGTTTGCTGGGGAGGGCATTAATAACAGAGGTATTTATAACCTGGCGGCAGGCAGGTTAACTCAAAGTCTGACCGTCACTGGAACTATTTTAAAGAGAGGATTACTGAGGGGTTACACACATCTGATAGGAGGCGCTGTAAAATGAAGAATGTGGTTATGTGTCCAGAATCCATGTTATTGGTGTGCACATAGCACCTAGGGCTACCAAGGCTGAGGTGGATGATGACTGCCAGACCACCACAGTTGTCAGAAGGAGATCCTAGTGTTGTAGACACAAATCCTTCTTTAACCGTTCTCCTTCCCTTCCTATGGTAGTTTTCAGAGCAAAAATAAATACATTTTTTTAGGGATGCACGATATATTAGTGAACATATCGGAATCTGCCGATATTAGTTAAAAACACTGGGCCAATTGTACGCTGCCCTATGGGACTCCCAATCACAGCCCGATGTGATACAGCCTGGATCCAAACCAGGGACGGTAGTGACGACTGCACTGAGATGCAGTGCCTTAGACCACTGCGTCCATGTGTGTGTGTTAACTATTTAACTGTACTAGAATGCTTAACACGCCGCTAAAATGTTAAATATCGGTTATCGGTATCAGGTTTTTTTTTGCAAGGAAGATATCGGATATTGGTATCGGCCAAAAATGTCATATCGGTGCATCACTACTTTTTTAATTGTTTCTTGTTGGACATAAAAGTGTAGCTCCAAGAGATAGTAATTATGAAAATCTGTTCCAAAGTATTCCCATGCATAATAGAGAGACACATGTGATCATATACAAATGTAAGCAAGGTGTGAAATGATTATGTTTAGTCAAATATAATATCTGTTTGGGATTCTTGCGATCAGTTTGCAGTCTACAAATTATTTGTAATTATGTTCCTGGCCCCCCGACCATCAGCTCAAGAAACAATCAATAACGGATCATAGCTTTCACCTGGATTCACCTGGTCAGTCTGTGTCATGGAAAGAGCAGGTGTCCTTAATGTTTTGTACACTCAGTGTATGTTGCAGCTTAGATGTAGCAGCCTCCCATACAATCCATTCATCCCTTTATGGAGACGGAGACCAGCTTATACTATAAAGGATCACCATCAGCAGGCAGAAAACTGCAGAAACTCATGTCAAACAGAGGCGGTAACTGAATTTCTCTGTAAGAAAAGTCATTTTTGTCTTTCCGTTTAAAAAGACGATCATGCCTACTGAACATGACTCGGGTCTCTGAAGAATCAATCTATCTTTTTTGACTGTTAGAATATTTATCTGGTCAATATGTCAATGTATTATGTCTGTTTGTAACTGTGAAAATGTGATCATATTATAAATTGTATTTTAATGCTTTGGGACTCTTGGGAGATTAGTCCAAATGAGGACTAAAAGAGATCCTAATAAAATGAAACACAATCAAATCTCTGCCCTGTGCTCCTGCAGTAGCTGGTAGCGAGGACATACCTGACCTTATAATGGGACCTTTTCAGCACCCTGTTAGAGGGGCAGAGCGTGATCTCTGTGACAGTTCCTCACCAGGGCCCTGCTTCAGCCCAGCCTTCTGGAACATATACCTTGTTATGCTATATAGTCTTGTTATGCTATATAGTCTTGTTATTTTTTTATTTTATTTAACCTTTATTTAACTAGGCAAGTCAGTTAAGAACAAATTCTTATTTACAATGACGGCCTACCAAAAGGCAAAAGGCCTCCTGCGGGAACGGGGGCTGGGATTAAAAATAAACATAAATAAAAAATATAGGACAAAACACACATCACGACAAGAGACAACACAACACTACATAAATAGAGACCTAAGACAACAACATAGCAAGGCAGAAACACATGACAACACAGCATGGTCGCAACACAACATAACAACAACATGGAAGCAACACAACATGGCAGCACAAAACAGGATACAAACATTACTGGGCACAGACAGCACAAAGAGAAAGAAGGTAGAGACAACAATACATCACGCAAAGCAGCCACAATTTATTACCCCATAATGACAAAGGCAAAACAGGTTTTTAGACATTTTTGCAAATTAGTAAAAAACTAAAACACTGAAATATCACATTTACATAAGTATTAGACCCTTTACTCAATTCTTTGTTGAAGCACCTTTGGCAGTGATTGCTGGGCCAGGTGTGCCTGGGGAGTTTCTCTCATTTTTCTCTGCAGATCCTCTCGAGCTCTGTCAGGTTGCATGGGGAGTGTCGCTGCAGAGATGTTCGATCAGGTTAAAGTCTGGGCTCTGGCTGGGCCACTCAGGGACATTCAGAGACTTGTCCCGAAGCCACTCCTGCGTTGTCTTGGCTGTTTGCTTAGGGTCATTGTCCTGTTGGAAGGTGTACCTTCACCCAAGTCTGAGGTCCTGAGCGCCCTTGAGCAGATCTCTCTGTACTTTGCTCCGTTCATCTTTCCCTCGGTCCTGACTAGTCTCCCAGTTCTTGCCACTGAAAAACATCCCCACAGCTTGATGTTGCCACCACCATGCTTCACCATGATGCCAGGTTTCCTCCAGACGTGACGCTTGGCATTCATGCCAAAAAGTTCAATCTTGGTTTCGTCAGACCGGAGAATCTTGTTTCTCAGTGTCTGAGAGTCCTTTAGGTGCCTGATGGCAAACTTCAAGTGGGATGTCATTTGCCTTTTACTGAGGTGTGGCTTACGTCTGGCCTCTCTACCATAAAGGTCTGATTGGTGGAGTGCTGCAGAGATGGTTGTCCTTTTGGAAGGTTCTCCGATCTCTACAGAGGAACTCTAGAGCTCTGTCAGAGTGACCATTGGGTTCTTGGTCACCTCCCTTCTTCCCCGATTGCATAGTTTGACTGGGCTGCCAGCTCTAGGAAGAGTCTTCGTAGATCCAAACTTCTTCCATTTAGGAATGATGGAGGCCACTGTGTTCTTGGGGACCTTCAATGGTGCAGACTTTTTTTGGTACCCTTCCCCAGACCTGTGCCTCGACACAACCCTGTCTCGGAGCTCTATGGGCAATTCATTGGACTTCATGGCTGGGTTTTTGCTCTGACATCCACTGTCAACTGTGGGACCTTTATATCAACAGGTGTGTGCCTTTCCAAATCATGTCCAATCAATTGAATTTACCACAGTTGGAGTCTAATCAAGTTGTAGAAACATCTCAAGGATGATGAATGGAAACAGGATGCGTCTGAGCTCAATTTCAAGTCTCATAGCAAAGGGTCTGAATACTTGTGTAAATAAGATATTGTTGTTTTTTATTTTGAATACATTTGCAAACATTTCTAAAAATGTTTTTGCTTTCATTATGGGGTATTGTGTGTAGATTGATGAGGGAAAAACGTTTTATTTAATACATTTTAGAATAAGGCTGTAAACGTAAGAAAATGTGGAAAAAGTCAAGGCGTCTGAATACTTCCTGAATGCACTGTAGTCTTGTGCTGTAGCCTTGTTATGCGAGAAGAGATTAGTCACCCACTGATGCAATGTTCAAGAGACGCCCGCCTACCTGCCTGGCCGCAACACCCTCTCCCACATGCCTGCATAGAGGAGGGCTAGGCTATACAGCATATACTGTAGGAACGTGTGAAGGCACAGTGTGTGGAGTTGTACGTGGGCTTTGAAGACAGATGGAACGTTTTAATTAAGCTGTGGCTCATGTGTTTGGATAGACTATAGTAGATCAGGGACTACATTAAGTTCATGAATGCAAAATGGCTTTTGGCTAGTTGAGTCGCTTGCTTGGGTGTCTCTTAGTTAAACCTTTATATTGTTGAGGCTGATGTGGATTGGCCTGTTTACTAGATGTTATTGTAAATGTGCTGATCGACTTGTATGTTTCTTGTGCAGAAGCTGGGCGGAGCCTCCCTTCCTGTGAACACTCTGGTGAAGATCAAAGAGGGCCTGCTGCGACAGAGAGAGCTGGAGATTGACAGGTCAGTAATACAGAGCACAGAGGAGGGCCATTTCAACAAGCAGGGCTGCACTGAATCATTGGGAAAAGCAGGGGAATTAATTAAGGCTGGAGAAAAACACACCAGAACAATTCTAGGAGGACCACACCAAAATCAGTCTTATTGTGTTGGGTCCGCAAACATGTCTGACTGAGTCTCTATGCACCTCATTATATTTCACCACATGTCTGACTGAGTCTCTATGCACCTCATTATATTTCACCACTGTGTCTGACTCTGTTCGTCGCAGTAGGAAAAGCATTGTGAGAGAAAGTGTCCCTTCCCTTCGGGGTGTCATTGCCCAGGGGAAGGTTAGTGCACTGTCGTCTCTGATATGATGGGGCAGTACTGCATTCATTTTTCTATGGGCCACACACTGTCACTGTCACCCCTTTGAGGCACACAGACACACATTTTTTCAATGACCTTGAGCAGATGTCAGTGTGGCGGCATGCGGCCACACACGTCCGAGGTGTCCCCTTTCAGAGTGGCAGGCTGGCGCTGACAGGTCAGGCTGGGCAGTGCCAGGGGAGGGGAGCGGACAGGGTCACCTATCACCACCCACCCATAGATTACTGTAGGAAATACAGGCAGAGACACAGCAGTCACACAGCACAGAGACTTACCCTGCCGCACCGAAACATAGACTGTCCTTAACATGAAAGGTTGGGCCGGGCTTTGAATTGGAGGGATCGGTGTGTAACCCAGCCATTGATTTATATATATACACTAGATGACTGATTCGGGGCACTGTTTTGAAGTCACCGTGCCACCATCTTGGAACTCCCCCACCAGTGTAAAAAAAAATATTTTGGAAGCTATATAAATGCATTTATTAATGTCTACATTCATTTTTGCCACACTTCTTATATTACAGACACATTAATGCTTACTTTAAAATTATATTCTGAGCAAAAATATAAATGCAACATGCAACAATTTCATTGATTGTACTGAGTTACAGTTCATGTGAGGTAATCAGTCAATTGAAATAAATTCATCAGGCCCTAATCTATGGATTTCACATGACTAAGAATACAGATATGCATATGTTGGTCACAGATACTGTGCTGCCATCCTTTAAAAAAATGGGCCTCAGGATTTCGGCAAAATATTTTAGTGCAATCCAATTGCCATTGATAAAATGAAATTGTGTATGTAGTTTATGCCTGCCCATACCATAATCCCACCGCCACCATGGGCCACTCTCTTCACAACGTTTACATCAGCAAACTGCTCGCCCACATGACGCCATACATGTGGTCTGTGGTTGTGAGGCCGGTTGGACTTACTGCCAAATTCTCTAAAATGATGTTGAAGGTGGCTTGTGGTAGAGAAATAAACATTAAATTCTTTGGCAACAGCTCTGGGGGACATTCCTGCAGTCAGCATGCCAATTGCACACTCCTTCAACTTGACACCTGTGGCATTGTGTCGTGTGACAATACTGCACATTTAGTGTTCTTTTATTGTCCCCAACACAAGATGCACCTGTGTAATGATCATGCTGTTTAATTAGCTTCTTGAAATACCATACCTGTCAGGTGGATGGATTATCTTGTTAAAGGTCAAATGCTCACTAACAGGGATGTAAACAAATTTGTGCGAAGAATTTGATAGAAATACACTTTTTGTGGGTCTGGAAAATGTCTGGGATATTCTATTTCAGCTCTTGAAACATGGGATCAACACTTTACATGTTGCGTTTATATTTTTGTTCAGTGTATTATGTGAGCTAAACAGAAAAATTATAATATATATACAGTACCAGTCAAATGTTTGGACACACCTACTCATTCAACAAGTGCTCAGCATATGTGGGAACTCCTTCAAGAGTGTTGGAAAAGTGTTCCAGGTGAAGCTGTTTGAGAGAATGCCAAGTGTGCAAAGCAGTCATCAAGGCATAGGGTGGCTACAAGGCAAAGGGGGGCTACTTTGAAGAATCTCAAATATAAAGTATAGTTTGATTTGTTTAACACTTTTTTGGTTATTACATGATTCCATATGTGTCATTTCATAGTTTTGATGTGTTCACTATTATTCTACAATGTAGAAAATAGTACAAATAAAGAAAAACCCTGAAATAAGTAGGCGTGTCCAAACTTTTGACTGGTACTGTATATATAAAAACATTTTCCTTAAAGTATAATTAACCTAATGTTACTGGCCCCGCTACAACAAAATACTTAAATACATATAATTTTGTCACTAAAACATTTAATTGAAATTCTGT
This sequence comes from Oncorhynchus keta, assembly GCF_023373465.1. Classification (NCBI taxonomy): domain Eukaryota; kingdom Metazoa; phylum Chordata; class Actinopteri; order Salmoniformes; family Salmonidae; genus Oncorhynchus; species Oncorhynchus keta. The sequence continues at coordinate 64,173,518 of NC_068439.1, read as the reverse complement.
AGAATTCCATTCATTCCTATGGAGGACTGCTCCTACTGGGTAGTGCCAATATGGCCGACCGATGGCTTCAAAGCCCCTCAATTGCCAACACATAGCATCAGCAATCCAGGGTTTATATACATATTTGAACGTAGCCCAGCCTGCTCATTCTTGAGACTGGTCAATTGTTGGTACCTAGGCGTTATAGTGAATTAGACGAGATGCTATGTGCATTAGATATGGGATTAACGGTTTCTTACCATTATGTTTCTAGCCATGAGTTGGGTTAACAGTAGGCTGTTCAGGGTGTTCAAAGTTGGACTTTCTCAAGTGTATGCCTCCTGATTCAGAGGGGTTGAGTTAAATGCGCAAGACACATTTCAGCTGAATGCAGTCAGTTCACTTTCCCTTTTATTGATAATCTCCCTCAAAATGTGGTCCTTCTGTAGCTCAGTTGGTAGAGTATGGCGCTTGTAACGCCAGGGTAGTGGGTTCGATTCCCGGGACCACCCATACGTAGAATGTATGCACACATGACTGTAAGTCGCTTTGGATAAAAGCGTCTGCTAAATGGCATATATTATTTATTTATATTATAATGTGATGCATATTAATGAGAAAAAAAGCTCATTTCACCACCAGGTGGCATTCTTAACCAAACCTACATACACTGAGTATCCCAAACATTAGGAACACCTTCCTAATATTGAATTGCACCAACCCTTTTGCCGTCAGAATTGCCTCAATAGTGTCGGGGAATGGACTCTACAAGGTGTTGAAAGCGTTCCGCAGGGATGCTGGCCCATGTTGACTTAGTTGTGTCAAGGTGGCTGGATGTCCTTTGGGTGGTGGGTCATTCTTGATACACAAAGGAAACTGTTCAGCGTGAAAAACCCAGCAGCGTTGCAGTTCTTGACACAAACCGGGGCGCCTGGTACCTACTACCATACCCTGTTCAAAGGCACTTAAATCTTTTGTCTTGTCCATTCACTCTCTGAATGGCACACATACCCAATCCATGTCTCATTTGTCTCAAGGCTTAAAAATCCTTCTTTAATCTGTCTCCTTCCCTTCATCTACACTGATTGAAGTGGATTTACCAGGTGACATCAATAAGGGATCATGGATTCACCTGGTCAGTCTATGTCATGTAAAGAGCCGGTGTTCCTAATATTTTGTCAATTCAGTGTACATGTGTAGTATCTTAATTCGACCAGTTTCTCACAGCAGGAAAAAATACCTACAGCAACAGGAAATGTGAATTATTATGTGGATTATAATGAATGCACAGTGTTGTAGAGGTTGATACATTTTTAGCCACGATAAATCTGACACTTGTGAATTACAAACGTTAGAAGGTTTTTTAATCCTTGAAAACACTACAATTTATTGAATATAGTATATCGGTACACAACATTTAGTATTCCTATCTTGATCCAGGAGCATTAATCAACACTCCCCTTTTATTTAGCTGAAAGGCAGAAAATGTCAAGGTAAGAGCATTAGGAGCTGATTATAAATATGACATTCTTTCAGGGCGGAGGGTTTAGGGGAGTGAAATTGTGCTTGCCTCATCAGGGAAGCATGCAGGCAGCTGGCCCACCCTCCACTAGAGAGAAATATTAGACAAGTGATTTATACTGAGTGGAGATTCTGTCACACAGCCTTAATCTTCATGTTTTACTGGCCAACCAGGGCCCAGTACATAGCACCGTTATATTACCACCTGTCCACAACGTTGACTCAGAAGTACCCAGGGCTACATATGTATGCTATATGCTATAAGCTATAAACTCGAGTGGCATTAAGATGGATGTTATTATATATTGTTATTATATATCGTCCTACATGATCCGCACAGAGTGGGCATTCATTGGCCTGTTGCCTGTGTAATATAGATAATGGAGAGAGCTGGCACTGTGTGTGACCATTGCTTATTTTACTGTGTACCTTTATAAGATGTTTTCCTATGTTAGTATGACTTGGATATCAGTATACCTGCTTCTGTAATCAATAGTGATGTGTCACTGACATGATATTCTGATGTGTGTTTTACAGACAAAAGCAGCAGATCCTACAGCTCCATGCCCGGATCAGGGACAATGAGCTGAGAGCGCAACAGGTCCTCCAGAGCCAGAAGGGACGCTGTGACGACCCCTATCTACTTAACGCTAAAGTAATAAAATCTCTTCTAGTGTATCAGTAACTGCCAGCAGCATTACCACCCTGTGTTACACTGCTGGCTTTCTTCTGAAGCTAAGCAGGGTTGGTCCTGGTCAGTGCCTGGATGGGAGACCAGGTGCTGCTGGAAGTGGTGTTGGAGGGCCAGTAGGAGGCACTCTTTCCTCTGGTCTAAAAAATATCCCAATTCCCCAGGACAGTGATTGGGGACAATTCCCTGTGTAGGGTGCCGTCTTTCGGATTGGATGTTAAACGGGTGTCCTGACTCTCTGAGGTCATTAAAGATCCCATGGCACTTATCCTAAGAGTAGGGGTGTTAACCCCGGTGTCCTGGCTAAATTCCCAATCTGGCCCTCAAACCATCATGGCTACCTAATCATATCCAGCTTACAATTGGCTCATTCATCCCTCTCCCCTGTAACTATTCCCCAGGTCATTGCTGTAAATGAGAATGTGTTCTCAGTCAATTTACCTGGTAAAATAACAGATTTTTAAAAAGTAACAACCCAAACTGTCTTACCTACTATACTGTTATTCCCAACTGTTTTACCTACTATACTGTTATTCCCAACTGTCTTACCTACTATACTGTTATTCCCAACTGTTTTACCTACTATACTGTTATTCCCAACTGTTTTACCTACTATACTGTTATTCCCAACTGTTTTACCTACTATACTGTTATTCCCAACTGTCTTACCTACTATACTGTTATTCCCAACTGTCTTACCTACTATACTGTTATTCCCAACTGTTTTACCTACTATACTGTTATTCCCAACTGTCTTACCTACTATACTGTTATTCCCAACTGTCTTACCTACTATACTGTTATTCCCAACTGTCTTACCTACTATACTGTTATTCCCAACTGTCTTACCTACTATACTGTAATTCCCAACTGTCTTACCTACTATACTGTAATTCTCAACTGTCTTACCTACTATACTGTTATTCCCAACTGTCTTACCTACTATACTGTTATTCCCAACTGTCTTACCTACTATACTGTTATTCCCAACTGTCTTACCTACTATACTGTTATTCCCAACTGTCTTACCTACTATACTGTTATTCCCAACTGTTTTACCTACTATACTGTTATTCCCAACTGTTTTACCTACTATACTGTTATTCCCAACTGTTTTACCTACTATACTGTTATTCCCAACTGTCTTACCTACTATACTGTTATTCCCAACTGTCTTACCTACTATACTGTTATTCCCAACTGTCTTACCTACTATACTGTTATTCCCAACTGTTTTACCTACTATACTGTTATTCCCAACTGTCTTACCTACTATACTGTTATTCCCAACTGTTTTACCTACTATACTGTTATTCCCAACTGTCTTACCTACTATACTGTTATTCCCAACTGTCTTACCTACTATACTGTTATTCCCAACTGTTTTACCTACTATACTGTTATTCCCAACTGTTTTACCTACTATACTGTTATTCCCAACTGTTTTACCTACTATACTGTTATTCCCAACTGTCTTACCTACTATACTGTAATTCCCAACTGTCTTACCTACTATACTGTTATTCCCAACTGTCTTACCTACTATACTGTTATTTCCAACTGTCTTACCTACTATACTGTAATTCCCAACTGTCTTACCTACTATACTGTAATTCTCAACTGTCTTACCTACTATACTGTTATTCCCAACTGTCTTACCTACTATACTGTTATTCCCAACTGTCTTACCTACTATACTGTAATTCCCAACTGTCTTACCTACTATACTGTTATTCCCAACTGTCTTACCTACTATACTGTTATTCCCAACTGTTTTACCTACTATACTGTTATTCCCAACTGTCTTACCTACTATACTGTTATTCCCAACTGTCTTACCTACTATACTGTTATTCCCAACTGTCTTACCTACTATACTGTTATTCCCAACTGTCTTACCTACTATACTGTTATTCCCAACTGTCTTACCTACTATACTGTTATTCCCAACTGTTTTACCTACTATACTGTTATTCCCAACTGTCTTACCTACTATACTGTTATTCCCAACTGTTTTACCTACTATACTGTTATTCCCAACTGTCTTACCTACTATACTGTTATTCCCAACTGTCTTACCTACTATACTGTTATTCCCAACTGTTTTACCTACTATACTGTTATTCCCAACTGTTTTACCTACTATACTGTTATTCCCAACTGTCTTACCTACTATACTGTAATTCCCAACTGTCTTACCTACTATACTGTTATTCCCAACTGTCTTACCTACTATACTGTTATTCCCAACTGTCTTACCTACTATACTGTTATTCCCAACTGTCTTACCTACTATACTGTTATTCCCAACTGTCTTACCTACTATACTGTTATTCCCAACTGTCTTACCTACTATACTGTTATTCCCAACTGTCTTACATACTATACTGTTATTCCCAACTGTTTTACCTACTATACTGTTATTCCCAACTGTTTTACCTACTATACTGTTATTCCCAACTGTCTTACCTACTATACTGTTATTCCCAACTGTCTTACATACTATACTGTTATTCCCAACTGTTTTACCTACTATACTGTTATTCCCAACTGGCAGAAGGTTTTAACATTCCAAGCGTTGACATATCTGGAACTTTTTAAAAGAATGACAACTAATGTATCTCCTTGTCTCTTTCCCAGGAGTCTCCATATGACAGTCCTGTAGCACAGCCCCACCCCCAGCTGCAGGTCCCAGATAGGGTGAGTCCTCTGTGCTGTGACAACGGGGCGCTGGGCCATAAGCTGGCCGCTGCAGAGCTGGAGGTCATCCACCTCAATGAGTTCCTCAAACAAAACACCCAGAAATACACAGAGGACATCAAGAAGCTGGAGGAGAAGGTGACCACAGTACACAGATCAACCTTAACACTAGCCTCAACCACAAACACCAGCCTCTTCACAACCCTAATCCTAACCCTAACTCTAATATAATTCATGTCCACACCCAGGATCATCCCCAGTCAAAATTCTAACCCTAATGAATGTAATCAACCATTTCTCCTGCCTTTCAGATGAAGACGCGCGACCGCTACATCAGTAGCCTGAAGAAGAAGTGTCTGAGGGAGAGTGAGCAGAACAAGGAAAAGCAGCAGAGGATAGAGACCCTGGAGAAGTACCTAGCTGACCTGCCCTCCCTCGATGAGGTCCATACCCAAGCCCAGCAGGTAGTTTTGTCTCCCCAGCCACAGGACCACCTCAGGGGGTCCCGTCTGGCTGGCTGACCGCAGGGGTTCTGCTCGCATCTCTACTGACATCTCTGCTATTATCTCTGCTAAGCTTCTTAGTTATTTGATGGCCATGTTAGAATATTTTTTGTTGTATTATTATGAGAAAGTACACGAGCTAGCCTGTATAATCTTGCTTTAGTTTTAGGGTTAAGATTAAAGTCACGGTTGTGGTGAGGGTTAAAGTTTAAGGTTAGGGGTCCATTGGATTTGTGGTCACTGGTCAGAAAGCTCCTTATTTCTGTCCTCTCTAGCGTTGCCAGAGAGTCAGACCCTGCTAGCGTATCTGCTAGTTAGCGTCTCCGTGCTAAGCTAACACCTGGTAATGGAGCGGGGGTGTCTCTTCATTACAGCTCTGTAATCTCATTAGACCTGATTAGATCAGCCATTTCAGGCTGCATTAGTGGTAGTGGTAGAGTGGGATGGGAGTTCAGAGTGGCTATTAACAGCCTCCGGTCAACCTTAAGATAATATGTCTCCTATTGTGTTTGCCTATCTTTACTGTGATGATAATTAAATCATTGTCAAATGTATTGTTGTTTAATGGTAAGCATGCAATACACCACCTTGCCACCAGAGGTCAATAAGAACCAAACAGTGTCAACTTTATTTAGTGGTTTGTGTATATTGGGTACTGATATTCCTTTGGCCAGGTCAGTCTTAGTTACTGGTCTTTGTGTACACATGTTCCTGTGGTGTTCTCTGAGATGTGGTTGGAATAGTCACAGATAGTGTGTGTATAGTCCTAATTTTCTTTTCCTGTATGTGTTCATCAGCTGGAGGACGGTCAGGGGAAGGCCCAGGGTCTGCAGGACACAGTGGCTTGTCTGGAGAAGCGTCTGGAGGAGGGCTGCGCCGTTCTGCAGGCGAAGGAGGACCTGATTGAGACCCAGTGCAAGCGGGAGAAGGAGCTGGTGGCTGCTGTACAGAGGTGTGTCGGAAATACAATCTTCCTCTGCAACTCCTCCTCCTCGTTGTAACAGTTTGTTAAAACAGTCAGAGCTGGTAAGTTGGGGTTGTGTTGATGACAGACGGTGCCCTAACGCTGTGTCTCTCCCTGGCTCCCCCAGCCTGCAGGAGAAGGTGGAGCAGTGTCTTGAGGACGGGGTCCGGCTCCCCATGCTGGACCTGAAGGAGCTGGAGGTAGAGAACGCACGTTTACAGGAGCAGCAAGCCACCACCACCGAGGTGAGACACAGAATGCATACAAACGCAGGGATGCATGCAGACACACACAAAGACACACACACACACTTAACGCTAAGTTAACGCCTCATCTAGTGTATCAGCAACAACCCAACTGTTTTGTCTACTATACTGTTATTCCCAACTGGCAGAAGGTTTTAACATTCTCAAGCGTTGACATTTGTTGACATATCTGGAACTTTTAAAAGACTGACAACTAATGTATCTCCTTGTCTACACCACAACACGCAAACACACACACAACACAAACACACTCAACACAAACACACACAGGGTCACTCAGAGAGATGAGCCAGGCTGCTACCAGACATTTACAATGCCCCTCTGCTCTTTTTCAGCTGATATACAATCAGAAGAACCAGATTGAAAAACTCACCCTTGAGCTGACGGTAAGACCCTGCTATTAGGGGCGTAACAGTTCACCAAACCCCACAGTTCAGTACGTGTTGCGTTTTCGGAGTCACGGTTCCATTTCTGATTCATAATACTTGATGAGGTCATCATCTGGAATAACAACAACTTTTCTGAAATGAAAACGCCCGATTACTCATCGACAACACTAAAATAAAGTGCAATATGCATGTAACCATGGCTCAGACATTGTATGCTATAGTGTTTTCTTACAAAGACAAAAATATGTGCACTTGTGTGACTCTCATAAAGTGGGCGTGTCTGTAGTACGGTACACTTCGGGGTAATGTGATGGGCTGTCACTGTTAAGTAGCTCTCTGCAGCCCTGGAGGTCCATCCATGTGTACGAAGCGCAACACAGAGTGTGTTGACCAATTCATTGACAACTACAGCTTTAGCTTGCTCTTATAGAGCGAGGGGGGAAAAGTTGTTAACGTCGCTCGAGCACTTTCACGAGGTGCTGAAACCCCCATTCTTCTTCACCATAGAGAGTAGGCTCATATCCGCGGCTGCGGCTGTAAACATACCTATCGCTCATCATGTCTTTGGCCTGGTCAAAATCAGCTGCCAAGGGCTGCTTGAATGCAGAGGGGAGACCGAAGTTGTGTTCTTTTTTTGCGTTTCCATCTTGCTCCGGTGGTAGGAATACTGGTGGGATGTCGGTAAATGTATCAACATGTCTGAGGTGTTGGCAGCTGCATAGACTATTCTCATTGGGCAGTGGAGACATACTCTCTCTGTCCGTCGTGTCCGTCGTCATTGTAACCTACTGGGAAGACCAACTGTTCCCAAACTGGAGGTTTAAACGATGATGGAGAATCCTCCTAGTTCATCCACCCCACCACTCACCATCATACAGAACTAGTTCATCCACCCTACCACTCACCATCGTACAGAACTAGTTCATCGACCCCACCACTCACCATTGTACAGAACTAGTTCATCCACCCCACCACTCACCATCGTACAGAACTAGTTCATCCACCCCACCACTCACCATCGTACAGAACTAGTTCATCCACCCCACCACTCACCATCGTACAGAACTAGTTCATCCACCCCACCACTCACCATCGTACAGAACTAGTTCATCCACCCCACCACTCACCATCGTACAGAACTAGTTCATCCACCCCACCACTCACCATCGTACAGAACTAGTTCATCCACCCCACCACTCACCATCGTACAGAACTAGTTCATCGACCCCACCACTCACCTTCGTACAGAACTAGTTCATCGACCCCACCACTCACCTTCGTACAGAACTAGTTCATCGACCCCACCACTCACCATCGTACAGAACTCATTCCTGGCTGCGCCCCACAAAAGGACCGTTTGAAATGCACCAATTAAGATTTGAATTTTGATTACAAGGGACGCATAGGATCTTGTTGTTTTAACGGAATAGCTTGAAAGAAATTCAGCTCAGATATACTCATACAACGCAGTGTCGGCATAACCTAGAGGTGTTATGAGAATTTTGTTATCAATGTTCTTTAACGTCAATTAATCTACTCAGTCTGCAACCCAGAGTTTGTAAGATTCTGGTTGAATGATACAGGCAAGAGTCCCAATTTACAAAAATCAAAAGTGTTTATTCGCGAGAACGTTCCAACATCAAAAATGCAAACCCAGTCTTTATAACACACACAAACGAGTTCAAATCTTAAGCTACGCATTGCTTAGACAGTCTGTGTTTTTCCACTACATAGATACATTGTTTAATCTGCAACATGTTTCATTATTTTCTGCCAGCCTAACTGTAACTCCCCTCCACGGGTGGAGACAGAATGTAAGGAACACAGTAGTCCAGCTTGTCTGTCGATAGCTTCTCTTATCATTTGTTTCACACTTGCACCCTGCTTACATACTAAAAAGGAACAAAAGGTCCTTGTTCTAATTCTGACTGAAACTACACACATCAAATTATAGTTTTATGATTCTAATACATTTCATACAATTGTATGGTTTCAGAGTGGAATTATTTAATCATTAGCTTTAGATATAAATTATTGTATCAATAGGCCTAGTGCTTTTATTTTTGGGTTCACAGTTTCGGACCGAATCGAGGTTGATACCAAATGGTTTCGGTACAAATATATGGACCGTTACACCCTTACCTGTCATTAGACTTCATTTGGATCAACAGTATGCTTCAATCAGCCGCTGTTGTAGTAGTTGTCATGTTGTGTGTGTGTCTTTATGTCTGTCAGTGGTGGGGATGACGATGAGTCATCACTGTCATCAGAGCATCATACAGTGTGTGATGCTGTCTCATTGTTCTGCTGCAGGCTGTAGAGCAGAGGCTGCAGAAGGAGCGATGTCTCTCCCAAGAGCTCCAGCAACAGCTGCAGGGCGAGGACCTGGCTTCACTCGCTGACACCCTTCATCAGGTAACCAGCCCCACGCTGCCTTTTCAGACATGTTGAAATAAAGAAGGCTACACAGGACTACTCCCACAGAAAGTAGGACTATTCTTGGGAGCAGACCTTTTTTTTAATTTCTCAGATTTTCCAACGGCTAGAGTGGTGTAGCTAGCTAGTATCCACTGTAGCTGGTAGCTTCCTCTCTCTCTCTCTCCCTCTCCACCCTACATCCTGACAGACAGTTTTCTCTGTCCCAGGTTTAGCTGGTGATGGAGAAGTCCATTCACCACCATTCTGTTCCTCTACAGGCCCTTTTTGTCCTCAGATCTTTTCATAGCAGCAGAGTCATGAATAACCCAATATGGCCCCTTCAGCACCCCCACTACCACACGGACCCAATTAGAATTCATGGTGTCATTTTTCAACTCTCCCGCCCGTCTCAAGGTGAGGATGAGCCTGGTGTTAAAAGGTTTGAATTCATGCAGGCGGTAATGTGTGTGTCCTGTACATAGGAGAGGTGGAGTACACACACACACACAGAAGGCTGACACCCCAGCACCATACATTATCCCTCTGACAGGGAAACAAAAGGCAATTATCAGCTGGAAGATTCCCCCGCCTGGCTCCCACAAGGGAAGGTCGCTGGTTTGGAGAGAGGGATGGGGGAGTGCTTGTTGGCTGACCTTGCCTGGCTCTGCAGTGACTCCCAGGAAGCTTGTGTCTGAAGGGACAGAGAGATATGACGAGATCGTCTACACAGCGCCCTGTCTAGGATCACTGGTTTTAATTTGACCGTGCTCTCCACTGCTCTGTGTGGCTCGTGAATGTTGGAGGCTGGGTATTTATCTGCACATATACTATGTTCTATCCAGCACCGTGTACAGCGATTGAGAGGGGAGGAGAGAGACTTGACTCCCAGCATTACATTTTTACATTCATGTAATTTAGCAGACGCTCTTATCCTGAGCGACTTACAGTAGTGAGTGCATACATTTTCATACTAGTCCCCAATGGGAATGGAAGCCACAATCCTGGCATTGCATGCACCATGCTCTCCCAACTGAGCCACATGGGTGGGTGCCTTTAGTAACATAGAGATGATACTGAGGTGAAATCGCCTCAATTTTGGGAGAGCAGGAAGTTGGATAACCTGCCCGAAAAGGACTTTGCAGCAACTTTGACTTTTCAGCCACCTCTGTGAGTGTTGCTATGATACCTTGTTATCTATTGAGTTATAATGATGGTGATTATTCTAATTTTCTCCTTGGTATTCTGTGAGACATTTAGAGACTCATTTGGAAGTGTATATTTTAACTCGTGTTTCAAAGCCCAGCCATGGAGAGGGTGTTGAAGTGTTGATGATCCACACAGGGAGACATACTGAGCTTTAGATGCCAGCGGCAGCTCTGCAGCAGTTCTCCCTCAAGTTCAGTTTTAATGTAAAAAGAAATATACACTCCAAGCCATAATGGACAAATCCACTTCTGTTCAGAAATAATTGTATGGCTGTCATGTTATAACACAAAATAATTTGAGTGTGGCTACACTCCCTCCAGCATTTTACAATGTGTATTTAGTAATAAATGCAATCTGGCAGCGACAGAGAATAATAATTAAGCTTTTCAGCACAAAAGGATTTAGCCAATGTATGTCTCAGTCCAGGAACACTTGATCTACTTTAAACTGCCGCAAAATTCTGATTTAAAGTTTGGGGGATTTTGTGTTTTACTGAACACTCCTGAGCGCTGCTGCATTAGCGTTTTGTTTGATAATAAATCCAGTGTTGGTCTCTAAGCTGTGTGTGTTTCAACAGAACCGAAGGCAGGTGGAGGATGGCGTGGTGATTCAGCAGGGCTGCGGGGGCCAGGTTCCAGAGGCAGGGCCCCTGCTGAAGGAGATGTCCTTTTGTCTGCTTGACCTCAAGGCCCTCTGTAGTATCCTTACCCAGAGGGCCCAGGGCAAGGAACCCAACCTGGCACTGCTACTGGGCATCAAATGTAAGTAGATACATCTGGTTTAATCCTCTTAAACTGGGATTCAAATCCGATCGCAGCTTTGGACAATGCGCCATTTCAAAGGTCATTTCCAATTGAGCCGACAATGCAGCATTTTACAGTGAATGTGGTCTCCACAAACGCAGAAACATTGCCTTTAAAACCCGCATTGCCGACAGAGCCTCTCCAACCTGCACACACAGTGAACTACTGCCATATGTAAACCCAACATTAGCTCCTCGGACTAGCCTATCTACTCAGTTATAGGCTTCTGAATAGCTACTTCATAGTTTTCGGGCATCAACAGTAATTCCACTGAGGAAGACATGACTTCTCTAACTACCTACCTTCCAGTTAAGACTTCCCAACCATCTTTGTGATGTCAAATTACTTGAACTCCTTTTGAATTTGATGTTTGGTCCCACCTATTCTTAAATTGTTTTCCTTATTCTATTCTGCATTTTCTGTCCACCTCAGTCGGCAGTAGGATGCACTTCTTTTCCCTAAGAAACAGAGGGGGAATTAGGCTGTCAGCTCACAACAAGCTCCTCTGAATACATTTACAGTCGTGGCCAAAAGTTGAGAATGACACAAATATAAATTTTCAAAGTCTGCTGCCTCAGTTTGTATGATGGCAAGTTGCATAGACTGCAGAATGTTATGAAGAGTGATCGGATGAATTGCAAAGTCCCTCTTTGCCATGCAAATGAACTGAATCCCCCAAAAACATTTCCACTGCATTTCAGCCCCAACACAAAAGGACCAGCTGACATGTCAGTGATTCTCTCGTTAACACAGGTGTGAGTGTTGACGAGGACAAGGCTGGAGATCACTCTGTCATGATGATTGAGTTCAAATAACAGACTGGAAGCTTCAAAAGGAGGGTGGTGCTTGGAATCATTGTTGTTCCTCTGTCAACCATGGTTACCTGCAAGGAAACACGTGCCGTCATCATTGCTTTGCACAAAAAGGGCTTCACAGGCAAGGATATTGCTGCCAGTAAGATTGCACCTAAATCAACCATTTATCAGATCATCAAAAACTTAAATTGTTGTGAAGAATGCTTCAGGGCACCCAAGAAAGTCCAGCAAGTCTCCTTCAGTCTCCTAAAGTTGATTCAGTTGCAGGATCTGGGCACCACCAGTGCAGAGCTTGCTCAGGAATGGCAGCAGGCAGGTGTGAGTGCATCTGCACGCACAGTGAGGCAAAGACTTTGAGGATGGCCTGGTGTCAAGAAGGGCAGCAAAGAAGCCACTTCTCTCCAGGAAAAACATCAGGGACAGACTGATATTCTGCAAAAGGTACAGGGATTGGACTGCTGAAAATTCTCTGATGAATCCCCTTTCCGATTGTTTGGGGCATCCGGATAAAAGCTTGTCCGGAGAAGACAAGGTGAGCGCTACCGTCAGTCCTGTGTCATGCCAACAGTAAAGCATCCTGAGATCATTGGGGTTGCTTCTCAGCCAAGGGAGTGGTGTCACTCACAATTTTGCACAAGAACACAGCCATGAATAAAGAATGGTACCAACACATCCTCCAAGAGCAATTTCTCCCAACCATCCAGGAACAGTTTGGTGACGAACAATGCCTTTTCCAGCATGATGGCGCACATTGCCATAAGGCATAACTAAGTGGCTTGGGGAACAAAACATCGATATTTTGGATCCATGGCCAGGAAACTCTCCAGACCTTAATCCCATTGAGAACTTGTGGTCAATCCTCAAGAGGCAGGTAGACAAACAAAACCCCACAAAATCCAAGCATTGATTATGCAAGAATGGGCTGCCATCGTGATGTGGCTCAGAAGTTAATTGACAGCATGCCAGGGCAGATTGCAAAGGTCTTGAAAAAGGGTCAACACTGCAAATATCGACTTTGTGCATCAACTTCTTGTAATTGTCAATAAAATCCTTTGACACTTATGAAATGCTTGTAATTGTACTTCAGTATTCCTTAGATATTTGTCAGATGTTAGACACTGAGGCAGCAGACTTTGAAAATGAATGTGTAATTCAACTGTTGGCCACGACTGTACCCTTCTTTCACTCTGAACTAGATAAGAGCGGTCACTTTCCCCCCTTCAACCTCACTGGAGTACCCCCTCCCCCCCACCCACTCGACAGGACCTGTCTCACAGCATGAAAAAAAAACATCTGACAGAGGATACACACACACACTCATCTCAAAACCTAGCATATTTCACACGATGCTCATTGACAGAATTCAAAGTCTTGCCATGGTAGATTTGAGCTAAAACCCCATCAGATTGACGGTGTATTTCTCTCCCTCTGACCCCCATAGCGATGAGCATGTCAGGGGAGGAGAAGGACAACTCTCTGGTGGAGGACAGCTTGCGGGCCAAGCTGCTGGAGGTAGGCCAGCTTAGGAAGGACATTGAGGACCTGCGCACCGCCATCTCTGACCGCTACGCACAGGACATGGGCGAAAACTGTGTGACGCAATGACACACCCGCAATGAGGGAGCACTGATGCCCAGCGACAGCGTGCCCACTCACCAAGGCTTCTGTGTCACAGCCAGTGAGGGTAGGAACAAATCCTGGAGGAAAACCAGGAAGAACAGTGTTAAAAAAGGAATAAGAAACTTGGTACTGTCAATGCTGTATTTTATTTCTATCCAGTTTTAAGTGATGGAGGTATCTAGCTCCAGCTTTCTGAATGTAGGATCAAGCTGTGAATCAAGTTTACAAGGAAGTTTTGATTTTTCAAATGTCAATTGCGCTTCCTGTGTAATAGAATGAATTCCTGCATGATCATGTACATTGCTTCATGCACAGAGACTTATACCTGGAGACCCTGCCCTCACAGAAGGGAGTATAAGTTTGGCCCCTCCCACACAATCTCACCGGCCAGTAGGAAACTGACTCACTGCTGCTTTGTCAAGTGCCTCTTGTGTGTGACAGCTTCTCCACGAATCTGCTGTCCTCTTCCGAAGTTGTCTCCAATGGCAACCCATAGTGCTCCTCTCACATCACCCCATGTGTTATCCAAAGACAAACTCCCCGAACTCTCAGCAGCTGCCCATAGTAGAGACTGCCTAGTGGCACTAGGCTCCACAACATGCCACACAAACTGGCCAACCAAGAGGCTGCTTCTGTTCCTTTTCAGCATTTCCGGTTCATTATGGGTGTTTCTTCTGTGTGCAAGTACGTCGCTATTTGGGATATGAATGGTTTTCAATAGAAGATTTCAGTGATGTGGATCACCCCAAACTGGTTATTTGGATAGATTTTTTAATGAAAAAACATGGCAATAACCCCTTTCATATTATTTGCTGTTGTGTTGAACATAATAGCATCAGGTAATATTCAGGTGATTTTCTAACAATTAAATTCAGGAATTGTTTTTACAAGTTCAGATTGACTAGTAAGATCAGGGCTTAATACTGCCCCATTATTTAAATAGGCAGCACAATTCCGATCATTTTTCCAATAATTGGTGAGCTGATTAGTCAAAAGATCCATTATTGAAATAAAAATAAAAATCAGGCTACTTGTGTAAACAGCCATAGACACCATTTGATTGAGACAAAAACTAATGCAAAACCACCACAGCAGCACTTCTACAGTATAGGCCCATATTACCTACTGGGACTTGACTCATTTGTATTAATCCATTGTCAATATAGTAGACACCAGTTACATCGAGTTGACTGACGAATATTCCTCCAACCTCAACCACAGAGGGGTCTCTAGATTAATGTATCCATGAAGTAATCGTTGGTTCACATTCTTCTGTTTTACTTTGATTGCTGTTCCCACTATTTGTCACAGGAACACTCTTGCTTCATCTCAAACTATTTGGAATGTGAATTTTAGCAAGCCGGTCATGACAACCAACACATTACTGTTTGCTATAAGGCAGGGTTTCAAACTGTCCTTGGGACCCCCGGTTTGTTTTCACCTAATGTGACACAGCTGATTCAAATGATCAAGCTTGATTTGAATCAGCTGGTGCAAAACAAAAACCTGCTATAAAGTGTTATACATTTTTACAGATAGTAATTTATCCTGGTGACAAGGTTAAAAAGAGGTACAGTTTAGAGCCAAGTATATTTTGCATGTCTCAATTTAGACTAATGTAAGTTGTAGAGTATTCTATTATACTGTTGTATTACCAATCTTAGATTCAAACCATACCACTGAAGAGCGGCATTGAAAGGTCATTTCCGATTGGGCTGACATGCAACTTTGACCATGATTACAGTCTGAGAAACTTTCCTTTAAAAATTGCACAGGTCTTCAGCAATATAGATTGAATCTAGTCCTAAGCCTTACATGGAAACTAATATGCAATGTCACATGCACCAGCTAACACCTCCCATTCAGTAGCAGATCTGAACTGTTATTCTTCTGTGCCTTTTAGTCTATGCAGCAGATAAGAGCTCCTGTTTCTCCCTATTGACAGGGTCTGGAGACAACTATTCTGCATCTTGTAAATAAGAGGCTACCCCTCACAATTATGCTAAGCCATAGCCACAAAATAAATAGTCACTCAGGTAAATTAAGGCCATAGCAGGCTCTTGTGAAACCTGAAGAATGTACTCCGATGCACAGCATCCATTGTGAGAGTATAGTGCTCATGTAGAGGGAAACAGGTGTGGTTGTCATGGCTGTCTGCACTGGACTAGGAGCCACTGGTTGGCTTTCCTGTACATAGGAATTTCTGTTTGTTACACTTGGTCTTGCAGCTAGATTTTATGAATGCCAAAAAGTTGATTTATATATGTTCCTAAAAGTATTTTTCCATTTAAGGCTTGATTGTCATTTGTACAGACTGCAAATAAAATATTTTTCTACAACAGTTTTAAGTGTTCTCTAGGCCAAGCTCTGCTATTACACTAGAGGTCGACCAATTAATATAGTTATAGCAGATTAATCATAGCAAAATCGGTAATCAACATATTTGGACACCAATTAGGACTACGTGGTAGGCTGACTACCTGTTACGTGAGTGCAGCAAGGAGCCACGGTAAGTTGCTAGCATTAAACATCAAAACAAACCTTGACATAATCACTAGTTAACTACACATGGTTGATATTACTAGTTTATCCTGCGTTGCATATAAGCTATGCGGTGCCTGTTAATTTATCATTGAATCACAGCCTACGCTGCCAAACGGGTGATTTAACATGAATTTCTTTTAACTCTGGAAAGTGTCACTTCTTGCGATCTGTGCAAGCAGAGTCAGGGTACATGCAGCAGTTTGGGCCGCCTGGCTCGTGACGAACTGTGTGAAGACCATTTCTTCCTAACAAAGACCGTAATTAATTTGGCAGAATTGTACATTATGACATAACATTGAATGTTGTGCAAAGTAACAGCAATATTTAGACTTAGGGATGCCACCCGTTAGATAAAATACGGAATGGTTCTGCATCTCACTGAAAGAATAAAGCGTTTTGACCATATTAAATGACCAACGGCTTGTATTTCTGCGTGTTATTATAATTAAGAATTGATAAGAGCAGTCTGACTAAGCGGTGGTAAGCAGCAGGCTCGCAAGCATTTGTTCAAACAGCCCTTTACTGCAGTTACCAGCAGCTCTTCAAGCATTGTGCTGTTTATGACCTCAAACCTATCAACTCCCGAGATTAGGCTGGCGATACTATAAGAACATCCAATAGTCAGAGGTATATGAAATACAAAATGGTAGAGCGAGAATTAGTCCTATATTAACTACAACCTAAAACCTTACCTGGTAATATTGAAGACTCATGTTAAAAGGAACCACCAACTTTCATATGTTCTCATGTTCTGAGCAAGGAACTTAAATGTTAGCTTTCTTACATGGCACATATTGCACTTTTACTTTCTTCTCCAACACTTAGTTTTTGCATTATTTAAACCAAATTGAACATGTTTATTTATTTGAGACTAAATTGATTTTATTGATGTATTATATTTAGTTAAAATAAGTGTTTATTCAGTATTTTCAGTACTTAGAATCGACAAATCAGAAGTAAGTTTGTCAGAGTTGTTTATTCATTATACAGCAACCCAGCACTGTTAGGTTTCTAGCCTGTTAATTGGACAAGAATTGTTAGGCTTTGAATAATACATTTACCATTTGAGAATGATTGAGCAATGTCATCACTTCAATGGCTTGCCCCAAATGTTGGCTGTAGAGTAATTACATGACAGCAAACAAGGTTTCTACAATGTACATCAATAGCCTACATTTCATTAACTATTGACAAAGATTCAAGTTTAAAAATTCATTTAAAATCTAGATTAATTCCAGCTCACCAGCTAAAATCTGAGTGGTGATAAAATACAGTAAAAAGTGATAAAAGCACTGGACACTGGATCCAGTAAAGAACAACGTGGTACTGTACATCTCGTAGAGGCTCTAAAACGGAGTGGTCAATCTGCGTTAGCCAGCTAGCTGACATGGGGCTGAATAGAGGCACCAGGGGAGAGGCTGCAGAAGTCCCCCAGACTGGCCTGAGCACACTGCAGCACAAGGCCTTTCACTGCCTCCAGGAATAGTGTCTGTCCAGAGTGGAGGTACAGCCACATCACCCTGCTCAGCTGGGCTGGCATGGAGTTTCCATGCAGGCTGTCTGTAAAGAGACACCGTATCAGACAATAGCCCTGCAGTCAGTAAGCATGAAAGCATTTGTGCAGCCATCCACAACAGGAAACCCTCCTAGGAACACTAATACAGTGAGTACCGGCAGTGTAAAAACAAAGGTTAGCTGCTGTGTGTATTTGAAGAACTACAGGTGCAGCATAAGGAACAGACCTGCAAAGCCATTATTTGAAGCTTGTAAACAAGACAAATGGCCCCTTTGGGTGTGTCAATCTATGATCAGGCCAATGGGTCACATAGCTGTTGGCAGGCACAGGTACTAAATCCTAATTAAGGCTTTTTACAGTGTTTTGACAACATGTCATGGCCAGGGCCAGTGATGGATGGCTGTAGCACAGCCCAGGTTAAATGTCAAACCATTTGCAGTCAATACCTCCCACCCTGAATGCATGGAGGGGGATTTCCCGATGTACAGGAGAAATGCATGCCAACCAAGAACATTTGTTTTGTCACTATCAAATACTGATTACAATCAATATCGTCATGTACAGCTCTATTCATTCTAAAGCGTTACAGAATGAGCTGACATGCAGTTTAACATGAATGTGGTCCAAAGCAGAAACATTGAAATTGAAAGGCAATGAGGCTGTAAACCTGAACTTCTGTAATGCAGAAAGAAAGGAGTCCTTCAAGGTTGAAAAAACCTGCCTCAATGGTACAAGTTAAACTATACTGAACTAAATAAAATGTTGGTCCCATGTTTCAACTAGGCAAATCAGTTAAGAACAAATTCTTATTTACAATGGCAGCCTACCAAAGGCAAAAGTCCTCCTACGGGGGGGGACAGGGATTAAAAATAGACAAATCACAATACTACACAAGAGACCTAAGACAACATGGCAGCAACACATTACATTCAATACACAAAATGCTTATTTCTCAAATTGTGCACAAATCGTTTAAAATACCTTTTAGTGAGCATTTCTCCTTTGCCAAGATAATACAGCCACCTGACAGTTGTGACATATCAAGGAACTGATTATTTATGTCTAAAGCCCTTTTGTTGTAAAATAACTTATACTGATTAGGTGGGCCTATGCCCTCCCAGGCACATCCATGGCTGCTCCACTGCCCAGTCATGTGAAAGCCATAGATTAGGCCCCAATTTATTTATTTCTATTGACTGATTTCATATGAACTAACTCAAAATGCAAATGCAATGACTTTACTAAGTATAGTAAGAACATAAATGAGAAAGGACCGCGTTGAAGAACTCAATAGAAAGAGGGAAAGCTAAGCGTCAGAGTCTCCAGAGAGCATTATGTGGATGATTCAGTGGTGGGGGGTATAAAGTGTACAAAACATAACACCTGCAATGACACCTCATTGATGTCGCTTGTTAAATTCACTTCAAATCAGTGTAGATGAAGGGGGAGGACAGGTTAAAGGAGGATTTAAGCCTAGAGAAATGTTTGAATGTGGGTCATTCAGTGTATATGGGCAAGACAAAAAAAATATTTAAGTGTCTTTGAACGGGTTATGTAGGTGCCAGGCACACCAGTTTGTGGCAAGAACTGCAATTAAATGCTGCTGGGTTTGCCACACTCAGTTTCCTGTGTATC
Organism: Oncorhynchus keta; assembly: GCF_023373465.1. Classification (NCBI taxonomy): domain Eukaryota; kingdom Metazoa; phylum Chordata; class Actinopteri; order Salmoniformes; family Salmonidae; genus Oncorhynchus; species Oncorhynchus keta. Next base: position 64,153,948 of record NC_068439.1, on the reverse strand, counting down.
AAGACTGGTCCACCACCCAAAGGACATCCAGACAACTTGACAAAACTGTAGGAAGCATTGAGTCAACGTGGGTTAGCATTCCTGTGGAACGCTTTTGGCAAAAGGGGGTGCAGCTCAATATTAGTAAGGTGTTCCTAATGTTTTATACACTCAGTGTATACTGGAGAACACAACCTTGTGGCTGATTGGATGGATATATACAGGGGAATAGAGGTTCTACTATACCTTGGGAGATCTTGGTGTCAAACTCCAGCAGAGGGTAGAGGTCCCCAGGCAGCAGCTGTCTGACCCAGGTGTTCTCCTTCATGAAGAACCAGTCATGGACCAGCCTCTTCCTGTGGAGGAAGCCCTGCACGTGGTCTAGGTAAACCATGTTGCCTGACACCATGTACAGCCTGAGGGATGGCCAGAGTTCAACACTTCAGTCATTTCTAATGGGCTTTGCTAAAATTCAATTCATATTAATCAATGACAGAATGCATGGAACTTCTAATGTTCCTGATAGATATTAAACAAGATGAAGTGAGACAGAAGGCAGATACTAATAGGTGGGTGGCCCTGAATTGAGACCCCTAAAAGTAACAAGGAAAGAGTATTCCGTTTCTTTGAGCAGCATTCTTTTAGAAGCAGGGACACATTTTACATGATCAAACCACAGAGGCTGGAAAATAGTATGTGCAAGAAAACAGTGAAGTGCTATGAAGGCAATTTCTCATCTTAGAACAATGAACTGTTCATTATATTCAACACCCAAATCACTAGGGACGTCTACTTTCAGAGAAAAGTGCTGTGGCCAAAGTAACTTTCAGAGAACGCAAGTTATGCTAACAACCCATTCTCTCCAAAGCCTTAAATTTGGGAGCAGATTATCAGAATATTAAATGACTCACCCAGCCAGGCTCTGAATACTAAGGGCATTTTAAATATTACTTTGATACCATTGTGAAAGGCTTTTTATTCTCAAGCAGTCATTAAATTGTCCTGCAGCCAGTCAGGGCTTTTTCAGCTCTTTAAGGCAAGGGAAAAACACCATTTGGAAAAATGTCATTCATCTCTGGGGTAAAAAACTCTAGCTCTGGGTTTGAGTGCTTCTGATGAACTTCACTGTATAGGTCGAGGGGATGAGTGGTCTTCAAGTTCAAACAGATCGACTGACAGTGGATAGCGCTGGGTGCTGCGCTGCAGGCACTGCGTTTGAAGCTACCAGCAGTGCCCCAATACTCACTGCTTTCCCCCCCCGGCTTCAAAGCCCTGTCAAAGAGCATACCAGCAGCACACCCCTCAAGTAGTCACACTCACTTTTAATAGAGTAGAATCGCTTTCTAGCTAATCACAACCTCACAGGCAAAATTCACATCAGGTAGCCCAGAATCAGCCAAACACAATGAGTCTTAAAATTTGGAAGGTTATTAAAGTCAAGCAGTGACTGCAAAGAGGTCAAGAGGCTTTTCTAGTTAACAATTTTCTTCCAACCCCAAACAGTAATCCCATATTCCCGCAAGAATCTGAAATCCCGATTATGCAGCCCAAACTTTAGAAGACACATACTTGTAGTAGGGCAGTGTTTCAGTCATCTTCCAGTTGACATAGTTTCCAGCAGTCTCCTCCAGGGTGCACACTCGGGTCATCTGAACCTTGGCCACCTGCCAGAACCTCTCGTGCTCCACCAGGGTCTCCTGCATCTCCCTCCTCAGCAGCAGGTACACACCCTCCAGCGTGTCCTCGTACACCTGCACTCAGGCAACACATAGTAACACTTAGCATGTAGTGTTGGCTGCTCTTAAGTTTTATTTCAGCCAGAAGCTGAAATACAAAAACACATGAGCAAACTGAATGTTTGTGGACAAACTTAAACATCTCATTCCAAAATCATGGGCATTAATACAGAATTGGTCCCCCCTTTGCTGATATAACAGCCTCCACTCTTCTGGGAAGACTTTCCACTAGACGTTGGAACATTGCTGCAGGGATTGCTTCCATTCAGCCACAAGAGCATTAGTGAGGTGGGGCGAATAGGCCTGGCTCGTAGTCGGCATTTCAATTCATCCCAAAGGTGTTTGATTCAGTTGAGGTCAGGGCTCTGTGCAGAAGCACAGAATATTCTAGAAAGTCATTGTATGCTGTAGAGTTAGTTTCCCTTCACTGGAACTAAGGGGCCTAGCTCAAACCATAAAAAACAGCCCCATACCATTATTCTACCAAATGTTAATTGGCACTATGCATTGGGGCAGGTAACGTTCCCCTGGCATCCGCTAAACCCAGATTAGTCCATCACACTCCGATGGGGGAGTGAGAGTCATCACTCCAGACTCTTATGGCGGTGAGCTGTACGCCACTCCTATCGCCACTCCTTTCAACAGTGCCACGTTGAAAAATCACTGAGCTCTTGAGTATGGCCAGTCTACTGCCAAAGTTTGTCTATGGAGATTGCGCTCAATTTTATACACCAGTCAGCAACAGGTGTGACTGAAATAGCCAAATACTATAATTTGAAGAGGTGTCCACATATCCCCTTTATTTTACAAGGTTAGTCTCAGATTATCTATTTTTCAAGAGAAAAGTCAAACATTTCATAGAAACACTGAAGTTTCAACATAAACACTAAGGAGGCAACAATTCAATACAACAGGCTAATAAGTGATCACATCATGAAGGGATTATGGACCAGGGGAGTTGAAACCAGTTTTGAAAGAATAATATGTCATTTAGGCAACAGTCATACATAAATTACAGTAGACTCTGTAATATGACAGACAGAAGGTAGACAGCAGTGTCAATTTTCACTACTAAAAGCATTGAAGCGTTGAAGCGTGGGGCTCAACTTCCCTTGGCTACCATCCTGTAACAGTGAAGAGAATCTGTGCACATGAGCAGATGCTGTGTGACAGAGTCTTGCATCACGCTCATCTCAATCGGAGGTGCTGCTCATGGCAACATGTCACAGGTGCTTTTCTATAGGTTAAACCAGATGAGAAAAATAATCTGGCATAATTGGTTACATAAGCAGTTTATGTGCCAATCTGATGTTACCAATTCTCTTGGTAACACCGTCCTTGACTATTGCTATGGAGTGCATTGTAGCAGCTTAGTTGGAGTCACAGGACATCACTGATATGTCTATAATACATTTAGCAGCCCATTACATAAGACTGCGAGCTTCCTGCTGCCCGTTCAATCTGTGACTTGTGAAACCACCAGCACAGAGCTAATGCTCTGGAGATGCACACTGATTGAATACTAACGACTACTGAATAGATGCCAAAATGTCATTTGTATAGAAGCAGTCTGAAGGTATCTCATTTTTTCAGCATGGTGCTAAAATCAGTGTGGGCAAAAACACTTCAGTGGGTACACTACTCACTTTCCCTGACACCAAGTCATTCACGGGCAGAATAGAAAGTCCTTTACCATACCTTTTTGCTTTTCAATCTGCCCCAGTCACGCCCTAAAATCCAGGCCACCAGGGATTTGCACATGGAGAAATAGTTTTCCACTGTCTGAATTCCTGGGAGGAAGGAGAATAGATACTTGACTAAAGCCAGCAGCCCTGAGAGCTCCATGCTGAGCCATTTGATCACAGGAGGCCTTGTACAAGACGTGTCAGTACAGAGCACCACAGGGTAACATTGCATGGAGAGGCTTATTCATTGACCTATACTCACCGGTCCAATTAATCATTTAAAGAAATTACACCGTTAGTTACAAATCAAGATGGTATGATATTCTTGAGGCATAGAAAATGAATATAAATACACTTCAGTCATTATGGTTATGACCTGAGTGGGCACTGTTCTAAAACAAATCCAGAACTAAAGATTTAATCCACTCCAAATAAGAGTGTGTGCCATGAATGTGCATAACATTAACACAAAGCAGAATTAAAAGTGGGGCGAGGAGCAATATCTGAAAGCGCTACTTACCCACAGTCTCGTCACCCTGGGCCAGCTTGCCCCGCCAGTAGTCGGAAGTGATGTGATGCAATGAGGCCAGGTACCTGATGTCACACAACGTGCCTCCCCAGGACACCACCTTCCTCTTGCTGTGCTTCTGCCACTGCAGGTAGATGGCCCTGAGCTGCCTGTCGAAGGGCACTGGCTGGCGGAACAACCAGTAGGTGAAGAGCCACTGGAACCGACACTGGCTGTACTGACTGAACATGGCCTCCAGCTCACAGTGGTCTGGTAGGGTAGAAGTCCACATCAGGGTAGAAACCTTTATCTCAAGTGGATGCACTGTGTCAAGGGGTAAAGTTGCATTTATGTTCCAATACATCTAAAGCTAGCTGAGCCCAAAAACATGACTACTTTATCGATGGACATCGATCAATGCCCGTCTGCCACTTAGATTGTAAGTACTTTGGTATCATAAGATACAAGGGAGGCCTGAAGGCCATTAGCTGCTCTACCTATAGGCTTACGCTGTTAGTTTAAGAAGGCATATGAAGGAAGGGCAGGGCTTAAGTCCAGAGAGTAGAACATGATTTATAATCCAGAGGGAGACAGCTCAGACTGAAACCATGCATCTAGTTTCTGCTCCCCATATCAGCTGAACCACTTTGAAGCAGATCAGCAGAGCAAAAATATATTTTTTTTTACCTTGATGTTTTCCATCATAAACCAAAACCCAGCAAGGGGGATATGGCTCAAAAAGGTATTTGAGTATAATGGCAATTTCGTGCTTCCCAGTACAACATTCAAGAGAATGGGTATGATGAGTAAGATCAAAGCTGTGTTTTGAAGATGAAGTAAAGTCATTGCTTATAGGTGTGGTGTCGACTTCAAAAAAAAAAAAATAACAGAACATTCTCTTTACACATTGGGAAAAGACATATTTCTGGCCAGAATTCACAAGTAAGTTGGCCATAGATACAGCACAACAATCAAGGAGCCTTCGTCTGCACTGGCAAAAAGTCAATCTGAATAACAATATGGCAGCAGGCTCATAGCTGGCAATAAAGGACAGAACCACCTTTGAGTCCCATTGCAGTCACCGTAAAGAGATTGGAATTCATAACTGGTTGTAGAAAGCAGACACATCTTAATTATTCAAGCAACAACCCACCTTTAGCAAATTAACAGAGTATTGACTGAACAAAGAGCACTAATGAAAAGCTAAAAGTGGTATGGCCCATACAACCTACCATTGCTCTGTTGGTTGAGAACATGCTGGAAAACCTTGGCAATGCTTCCATGGTGCTCAAGGGCCAAGGCATACAGCTCCTTCCATTCGAACTTCAGCATTCGGCCCTCATCCTCATCTTTCTCTGCCAAAGAACAAAACACTGTTGCAATATTAACGCGACCAACATTCCTCCACTACCTGACAAACTTTATTTAGATTCAGGGAGTTTAGTCACATGCACAGGGTTGCAGATGTACATGCAGGCTACAGTGAAGAGCCTAAGCGCCGAGCTGCAACAATGCAGGTCACAGGGAAGAACACATATACATATATTAATCTGCAACGTGTTAAATTACCATTGGGGTGGTGCAGGAAGGGGGACAGGGGAGCAGGTAGCCAACTAGTGGCAGCTATTCAGAAGCCTGATGGTCTGGGGGGGGGCAATTTTAATATCAAGACAAGGGGTGGCAATTCCTAGGAGCCAAACTGCTAATATGAATACGGCTTTACATCTTCCTAAAATAAATTAACTTACCTTGGACTTTACCTTCCAACACTTCCTTCTCAATTCCCCATAAGCTCTCTATGTCAGTGCAAGGCAGTCTCACAGAGGGCAGAGGAACAGTCTCTTCCAGAACCAGCCATTGGACCCAGTACTTGTGTGGCGGGAATGGGATCTCTGCAAAGAGCTTCTCCTGGAGAGACCGGTTACAATGTAGGTTTCTAAAGAGAGTTCGCCACATGAAGACCAAACGGAAGGCACTCTTGGCAGAGATGGAGCAGGTGGCGGTGGCAAACGGAACTCCAAATGAGGTCTACGTAGAGAGAAGAAAAAGCCTAGTGAACGTGCAAGGCTAGCTACAGATTGTTAGACCAGATATGATTCAACCAAAGACTTGGTATCCATTTACAGAACTCTTACTGTTGTAGCACAGAATTTGACTAGCCTTAGCTACACAGTCCTTATTCTCATTTCACAGAAACAGGAGTCTTTAAATGTCCATGTCGCATTGAGAAAATGCAAACAATATTTTGCACGAAGTAATCCAAAAACGTGTAAATAGTCTCATGACATGCAGCACATCGGGGTGGACACCCACTAGCACTTGATCATGGCTCAGTTCCATTACATTAAACATAAGTCATTGGACAATGGAGTCTTCTGTACAGGGGATTTTTGTTAAAGATGCACTATGCAAAATTCACACTGCCATTTCCTGGCTGCTGAAACTGTTTGCGACAAAACAAGTAAGATGGTCCAATGACTCTCCACTAAACCACTGTGAAATATTTCTCTACCCAGAACTAAGCCAAACTCAATGTAATGGAAAGCATAGAAGTAGCACAGAACAGATCTACCACTTCTTATACTTAATAAGACTGCGCTTTAACATTTGTGAATTTGGTCAGTCACCCAAAAAGTAACAAATTGCAGCTTTAAGACCCCTGACGCTGGCACTGAAGATTGACAGGCATTGCATGCAGTAAGGTTTGGAAAACATAACCTTGTTTCATATCAGAGATCATTACTATTCCCAAAACGGTTCAACTGACGCACCTTTACAGGGTTAGGGTTCCCACGCGGTCATATTTTCATGTTACAGCACTCGTTCACAGAAAACAGACCTGTGCTAATTAGCCATCTGCCTATCCAAAAGGACGCAGATGGATATTTACTACGAACGTGTTGTCACTGAAAGCTCCTGTCCGCTGCAACTTAAATTGTGAAATTATTTTAATGTGATCGAAAAGTAGAAAGGATGTATGTTATTAAAACTGTACAGAGATGACTGATTCACTTATTTGTATTGGCTTCGAGCCAATTCGCCGTTAAACGGAATATGTAAGGACCTTGGACAATAAGGAGTAACGTTAAGGCCTTTAGTCCGATATTGGGCTAGACTCAAGTCTCTTTCAATGAGAAAAGACTTGAAATAAACATCGCAACATACATTCATTGTTAGATTACTTAATGGAGAAAAGAAATGTACGGAGCATTTTCCACATTCAAAACAGATCCACTGCAAGTGGACAGACATTGACTCTTTCTGCGAATCGAGGGCAAAGGCAGTATCGCTAAAGTTAATCTATGTACTACACCATAGTAGTACCTATCCTTAAACTACTAGTAATATATATACACATGTTGGTTAAATTATATTACCTGTAGTTGGGGCAATGCATAGCCTACCAACTTCATTCAAAGGAGGATCCGCAAATTTCAGGCCTACATAAAAGAAAATACTAAAGTCTAATTAAATTTACATTACCTGGAAGTGTTTTGTCCACAGTGAGTTGCAGGAACAAACTCGAAACAGGGTTCGGCAGGTGCTTCCAACTCTCAAGAGAGACGTGGGATCCAGCCGTCGAAGGATGAGAATAAAGACTTCGTCACTTAAGTCTAGTATCCCCGTGTTGGAGCTTCCATGTGTGTCCTCACTTTCTTCTTTGACCTCGAATGAAGTAGCGGATAAAGGCGAGAACTGTCCCTGCAACTCATCCTCCCAACTATCCTCACGGAGTGCCATATTTGCCACCTGCCAAAGTCGGCCATGCTTGAGAAGAATTTAAAGGTTTAGGAACGTACCATTGTTGCAGTCAAACGGGAAATCACCAGGGAGTTTAATACCTAGGCACGAGCTTGCCTGGCGCACCGTGGAAGTGGGGTTCGCCTAGTGAGCTACCAAATGATGAATAGGCTTTTCCAAAGGGCAAACTAACCCGGTGCGATCTAAATCAAGCGCACCTATTCAGGTTGTACCATTCAATTATGTATATAGGTAGCCTACCATACCATTAGGTAAATTGTACTTTCCATCCAATTGCGTGGTGATCATCAGGATTTTACAGTTAATACATTACCAAAGCCAATCCATTTAGACAATGCAAATATCAAATGGTAATTTAACTCCTTCCCAGTGGAGACCTGTTTTGAGCCCCACATTTTTAGCAGAAAACAAGAGGATGTTGCATGTTTTGCATGTTATTTTGGCATGAATGTGTGCCACATATCAGTTTGCAAACAATATAAAACATTCATAAATAATTGAGTTCATAAAGCTGCAAACAAACATGGCCTCGTTTTTGCATTTTTGAATAAGGCAGCTCCAAAAAGCAGGTGTTTCAGCCGAGCTCAGTGCTTTCCGAGTGGGACAGCAGTCTAAGGCACTACATCTCAGTGCTAAGAGGTGTCACTGCAGTCCCTGGTTCGAAGCCAGGCTGCATCACATCCGGCCATAATTGGGAGATCCATAGGGCGGTGCAAAGTTGGCCCAGAGTCGCCGGGGTAGGCTGTCATTGTAAATAAGAATTTGTTCTTAACTGACTTGCCAAAGGTTAAATAAAAAAATAAAAAATAATAATTGAAAAATGTCAGTGGTGGGGCTGCCAACGGAAAATACAGAGCGTAGGGGTTGGTAATGTTCTCTAGCTGTGCTGTGATTGGCTCAGTGTTCTGTCACAGAATATTGATAGCACTTTATAGACCTAACATAAGACAGCAACTTTTCCTTTAAACTTTTGGCAATGTTATGATTGTGTATTGTATTTGAAGTGCAATGTACTATGCAAAGTAAGAGATAAATTATGTGGTTTCTCTGATATTCCATATACAGGTAAGTGCCAAAATAAAGGAAACACGAGTAAATTAGGGTTATAAAGTATATTGAAAGCAGGTTCTTCCACACAGGTGTGGTTTTCTGAGTTAATTAAGCAATTAACATACCATCATACTTAGAGTCATGTATACAAATGCCCAGTTGCCCATTATTTTGGCTACATCTCAGTGACTTTGAAAAATGTGTCTCAAAGGAGCATAGGGGTTTTAAAGGGTGTGTGTCTGTTTGTCTGTCTGTCTTTCTGTTACCAGATCTCAACCCAATTAAACACTTATGGGAGATTCTGGAGCAGTGCCTGAGACAAGGGTTTTGCACCACTATCAACCAAACGCCAAATAATAGAGTTCCAGATACTTGTAGAATCTATGCCAAGGCACATTGAAGCAGTTCTGGCGGCTCAACTCCCTATTATGACACTATGAGGGTGTTTCCTTTATTTTGTCAGTTACCTGTAGACTGATATTGTTTTAATATCTTGCTGCATATGTGTGGACCCACTTTAGCATATCATATAACGTTTTGAAAAAACCTACAGTACCAGTCAAAAGTTTGAACACACCTACTCATTCAATGGTTTTTCTTTATTTTTTAAAACTATTTTCTACATTGTAGAATAATAGTGAAGAAATCAGAACTATGAAATAACACATGGAATCATGTATTAACCAAAAAAGTGTGAAATAAATTCTTAAAAAGTAGCCAGCCTTTGCCTCGATGACAGCTTTGCACACTCTTGGCATTCTCTCAACCAGCTTCATGAGGTAGTCACCTGGAATGCATTTAAATTAGCAGGTGTGCCTTGTTAAAAGTTCATTTGTGGAATTTATTTCCTTCTTAATGCGTTTGAGCCAATCAGTTGTGTTGTGACAAGGTAGGGGTGGTATACAGAAGATAGCCTTATTTGGTAAAAGACCAAGTCCGTATTATGATAAGAACAACTCACATAAGCAAAGAGAAATGACAGTCCATCATTACTTTAAGACATGAAGGTCAGTATGCAGAAGATTTCAAGAACTTTGAACTTTCTTCAAGTGCAGTCGCAAAAACCATCGAGCAATGTGATGAAACTGGCTCTCATGAGAACCGCCACAGGAAAGGAAGACTCACAAGTTACCTCTGCTGCAGAAGATAAATTCATTAGAGTTAACTGCACCTCAGATTGCAGCCTAAATACAGTTGAATTCAGAAGTTTACATACACCTTAGCCAAATACATTTAAACAAAAAAAAATCGCAATTTCTGACATTTAATCCAAGTAAAAATTCCATGTCTTAGGTCAGTTAGGATCACCACTTTATTTTAAGAATGTGAAATGTCAGAATAATAGTTGAGAGAATGATTTATTTCAGCATTTCTTTCTTTCATCACATTCCCAGTGAGTCAGAAGTTTACATACACTCAATTAGTATTTGGTAGCATTGCCTTTAAATTGTTTAACTTGGGTCAAATGTTTCAGGTAGCCTTTCACAAGCTTCCCACAATTGGGGGAATTTTGTCCCATTCCTCCTGACAGAGCTGGTGTAACAGAGTCAGGTTTGTAGGCCTCCTTGCTCGCACCCGCTTTTTCAGTTCTGCCAACAAATTTTCAATGGGATTGAGGTCAGGGCTTTGTGATGGCAACTCCAATACCTTGACTTTGTTGTCCTTAATCCATTTTGCCACAACTTTGGAAGTATGCTTGGGGTCATTGTCCATTTTGAAGAACCATTTGCGACCAATCTTTATCTTCCTGACTGATGTCTTGAGATGTTGCTTCAATATATCCCAATAATTTCCTACCTCATGGTGCCATCTATTTTGTGAAGTGCACCAGTCCCTCCTGCAGCAAAGCACCCCCACAACATGATGCTGCCACCCCCATGCTTCACAGTTGGGATGATGTTCTTCGGCTCGCAAGCCTCCCCATTTTCTTCAAAACATAACGATGGTTATTATTGTCACGTCTGCCCCCCGGCACTTCAGGGCGCCAGGCTGCCCTGCTTCACTCACTCCTATCATCTATTACGCACAGTGATATTGGACTCACCTGGACTCACTCATCATCCGTTTATTTCCTCCCATATATTTGTCAGTTCCCTTGCTCTGTTCCCTGCAGATGCACTGATTGTTTTTTGTCTTTGTTTTCTTGTATACTGACGCTTCAATATTAAATGTTTGACTCCCCATACCTGCTTCGTCAACTCATGTGACAATTATGGCCAAACAGTTCTATTTTTGTTTCATCAGACCAGAGAACATTTGTCCAAAAAGTACAATCTTTGTCCCCATGTGCAGTTGCAAACCGTAGTCTGGCTTTTTTATGGCAGTTTTGGAGCAGTGGCTTCTTCTTTGCTGAGCGGCCTTTTAGGTTATGTCGATATAGGACTCGTTTTACTGTGGATATAAATACTTTTGCACCTGTTTCCTCCAGCATCTTCAGAAGGTCCTTCCTTTTCTGGGATTGATTTGCACTTTTCGCACCAAAGTACGTTCATCTCTAGGAGACATCTCCTTCCTGAGCGGTATGATGACTGCGTGGTCCCATGGTGTTTATACTTGCGTACTATTATTTGTACAGCTGAACGTGGTACCTTCAGGCGTTTTGAAATAGCTCCCAAGGATGAACCAGACTTGTGGAGGTCTACAATTTATTTTCTGAGGTCTTGGCTGATTTCTTTTGATTTTCCCATGATGTTAATCAAAGAGGCACTGAGTTTGAAGGTAGGCCTTGAAATACATCCACAGGTACACCTCCAATGGACTCAAATGTTGTCAATTAGCATATCAGAAGCTTCTAAAGCCATGAAATAATTATCTGAAATTTTCTAAGCTGTTTGAAGGCACAGTCAACTTAGTGTATGTAAACTTCTGACCCACTGAAATTGTGAATAAGTGAAATCATCTGTAAACAATTGTTGGAAAAATGACTTGTGTCATACACAAAGTAGATGCCCTAACCGACTTGCCAAAACTATAAGTAATTTGTGGAGTGGTTGAAAATAGTGTTAATATCTCCAACCTAAGTGTATGTAAACTTCCGACTTCAACTGTAAATGCTTCACAGAGTTCAAGAAACAGACACATCTCAACATCAACTGTTCAGAGGAGGCTGCTTGAATCAGGTCTTCATGGTCGAATTTCTGCAAAGAAACCACTACTAAAGGACACCAATAAGAAGAAGAGGCTTGCTCGGTCCATTAAACACGAGAAATGGACATTAAACCTGTGGAAATCTGGTTCCAATCAGCGTGTCTTTGTGAGATGCAGAGTAGGTGAATGGATGATCTCCGCATCTGGGGTTCCCATTGTGAAGCATGGAGGAGGAGGTGTGATCGTGTGGGGGTGCTTTGCTGGTGAAACTGTCAGTGATTTAATTAGAATTCAAGGCACACTTAGCAGCTTGGCTACCACAGCATTCCGCAGCGATACGCCATCCCATCTGGTTAGTAAGACTATCATTTGTTTTTCAAAAGGACAATGAACCAAAACACACCTCCAGGCTGTGTAAAGGCTATTTTACCAAGGATAGTGATGGAGTGCTGCATCAGATTGTCTCCACAATCACCTGACCTCAACCCAATTGAGATGGCTTGGGATGAGTTGGACCGCAGAGTGAAGGAAAAGCAGCCAACAAGTTCTCTAACAAGTGCTGATATGTGGGAACTCCTTCTTCATGAAGCTAGTTGAGAGAATGCCAAGTGTGTACAAAGCTGTCATCAAGGTGGCTACTTTGAAGAATCTAAAATCTAAAATATATTTTGATTTAACATTTGTTTTTTTACTACATGATTCCATGTGTTATTTCATAGTTGTGATGCCTTCACTATTATTCTCCAATGTAGAAAAGAGTAAAAATAAAGAAAAACCCTTGAATGAGTAGGTGTCCAAACTTTTGACTGGTACTGTATATAAATAAATATTGCAATCTGAAGTCCCTATGACCAAGGCGCATTTGCTCGGACTGCCAAAATGAATGTTACAATGTTCTACATACTGTATTCCAGAATATAATAAAAATGAACAACTAAATGAACAGTTGACTGTTTCAACATGACCTGCTCTTCTGCTGTTTTAGTTGTGGACCTGCACAGTGATGAGCTCCATCATGAATTGTGGATGATGTTATCTGTATATGCCCAACCATTCACTCAACAATATTCAGTTGCAAATAGTGCTCATGTTTCTGTGTTTCTTTGCGCGAATCTTCACCGAAACCCCAAATTGCTATGAAAATACTTTGAATAATGTTCCTGGTAACATGTTTTGAGTGGTGTGATTTTTCTTAAAACCGAATTCTCAGCGTTTCAGACAAAGATACTTTATTTTAGGTTTAACATTTCTGACAGCAAGTGCTCCAATACACCAAAATAAATCAAATATAATACAAAAAACAGGGAATAATAATACTTTGAAAGAAATCTGTTCCAAATCATTTCATTCATGTGCTTTGGATAAAATCCAGCAGGGAATAAAAAAGCAACACACTTAAAATGCAGTCCAGCAGCTGGACAATCAATAAAAGAGAACAGCACAATTCTGGAATGACAAGTGCATTGTAATCATCACATTCTTACAATCAGTTCTTATTTTTCTATCAACTAGAGTTCAGTGTACAGTACATATGAACAATGAACCAAATGTACAATAATCACTTCACTCCATTAGCAATCCTGATATATTTGTCTTTATACCCATTTGCCTCAAGAGATAATGGTTCCAACATGGAAAGTTGTCATATCTGTGGGTAAGTAGTTGTAAGGTCAGACTAAATGTACTGCAGAGAAGCAATCCACAGTGTTCTAAGTATAGTTTATTTAAGCAATTTTATTTATATATATTTTTTTAACTAGGCAAGTCAGTTAAGAACAAGGTCTTATTTACAATGACGGCCTACCCCAGCCAAACCCTAACCCGGACAACGCTGGGCTAATTGTGCGCCACCCTATGCAATAAGGCACAAGGAGGTATGGTATATGGCCAATACACTACGGTTAAGGACTGTTCTTAAGCACGACACAACGTGGAGTGCCTGGATACAGCCCTTAGCCGTGGTATATTGGCCATATACCACAAACCCCCCGAGATGCCTTATTACAAATTATAAACTGGTTACTAACATAATTAGAGCAGTAAAAATAAGAGTTTTGTCATACCCATGGTATATGGGCTGTCAGCCAATCAGCATTCAGGGCTCGAACCACCCAGTTTATAAATGAATATAACTGTAGGGGCTGCATCAGTATCCAATGTCCTCAGACAATGTTGGACAGGGAAGGGGCCATTTATAACGTGCAGCTCTAACACACAACAGTAATACATAGTAAGGCACTGACTCATGTTAAGTCTGTATATTACTTTATCGTACCTCTGGACATGATACTTTAACGGGGTAGTTTTACAAAAAGAGATCAATTTGAAGGAACAATTAAACACTGAAATAACCCACATCGCAAACTCAAAGCTTAAAATGCAATAACGTTTTGTGCTCATGTAAAAAAGGAGACAGTCACAATTGAGCATTTACACAAGTCTTAAGCACAAAACCTTCTAAACATGTCAAATGTACAGTACGAGGGAACGTGATGGGGTAACAGTATATTTCTATACATGAAACAAATCTTCAAAATCAGAAATAGCCACTGCTATCTATTCACAGTTTGCGATCACAGTGTACTTTTGCGTGTTTGCTACATGTTTTCGATCATTTTTTTAATCATTCAGTGATCCTTCTCTCTGTACAGAATCTGGGGAGGTGGGGCAGTGGATGATTAGGCCCCACCCTCTCAGGCCACCCTGATGCGAGGCTCCTCCTCTATCTCCTGCCTTAGGCTGGTATAGGTCACCGAGGGTTCCAGGGGCCCCAGAGTGGGCGTGTCCGTGATGGGGTGGCCGGCGTTGCGGAAATGCTTGTAGACGCGAGGGTCCTGTGCCACATAGGTGGAGGAGGAGGTGTAGAACACCAGACCCAGGATGATGATGACGAAGGACAGGAGGTAGAGCCCTGAAAACTGGAACAGACACACAAACACTCTCCGTAAACTAAGAAATAGTGAAAAATCTCTGTCTGATCAGATGTAACACAGAGGGCATTGTAATAGCAGACCAAGCAGAGATTCCAAGAGGCTGCCTTGTGGGCTACTCATGGCACAATTGTAGAAAATGCATCAAGTTGAAGCAGTGAGTTTGCATAGTGATGACTATGGCTAGAAACGTAAGTTAGGATATGGGAAAGTAATGAAATGCACGAGGTAATGAGCATTTTTAGAACAGAATGTCTACATTTGTCTTTCTATTTTTAGTGAACATCTATTACGAATCACACTGACGTCACATCCTTGGCAAAGCGGGAACCTATCATGTGACAAGTAAAAACTAGAATCCTGAAAGACAGGGTGATAATCCAAATTGTATTGGTCACATGCGCCGAATACAACAGGTGTAGATTCTACAGTGAAACGCTTACTTACGAGACCTTTCCCAACAATTCAGAGTTAAAAAGTTTTTAAAAAATAAAATAAAAACTTTTAGCAAAAGGGGAAAAAAGGAAATAGTAACACAATAACAATAAGGAGGCTGTATACAAGGAGTACCAGCACCCAGTCAATGTGCAGGGGTACGAGGTAATACCATCTTTTGATTGAATGAGGACAAACGACCATATTTCGAAACAGCCATTTTGTTTTCGAGATACACGGTAAAAATATCTTCCTAGACAGGATTGATGGGTTAAATAAACATAAATGTTTCTTCTGCGCTAAGTATGCGAGTAAAACAGATATTCTGGAATAATCCCTGTTATGATCCATACAAAACCAAGCAAGATGCTACAAACATGGCTTGACAGACATGGATTTACAGAAAAACATGGGTATTGACCCTAGAACTTGTGAGAGACGGAAAGTGTCACTCAAGTACCAACCAGTCGTGTGTTGACACAGCAAATAGGAAAATAGGCCAAATGCACACAGTACATCTAAGAATGTAAAGGCCCAAGGCTCCAATGAGAATGTTACATTACTCAGTCTGCATGTCAATGGAACTTAGTGTGATTCATACGTTCTATTCACACATATCAGTATGACAACACGACACATCAGGTCATATAGTACAGTGTTCCAATGAGAATTAGACAGAATTAGTGGCACAAGCTCAAAAAAGGCCCCTGACGGTGTGTTCTGATTGGTGTATTGAAGGGGGCGGTTGTTGAAATCAACTAATAACTCAACTGTAACTTTGAACGGGCAATGTTTTGAGGTATTATAATGAGACTACTACTACTGCACCACAGTACAGCTGGTTCTCTTTACTTTTTCCTTACTGGTAATGTATTGTAACCTCTAATGTAACGATTGACCAATGATTCGATTGGCCTGTTTCCCAGGTCTAAATCCCTGATTAGAGATTAAAGTTAGAGCTACTGTAAGATTGCTGCAGTGCAATAATAAACAATAGTATGATGCAACACCCCAAATCTAAAGCTTCCCAGCTGTAAACATTATTTGTTTAAAATCATAAGAAGAATCTGCTAACATCAAAAGGTAAGGCACTAGTTGTTCATGATGCCCATGTCGGTCCCCTTTCGCTGGGCAGCGTGCAGTGGGTGGCATCTCCTCCCCTGGGTTAACACGATTACCACACTGTTACCAAATTACACATGTCCCTGTGTTCTGAAGCTAGCTGCCATCAGGGATGTGGGAAGGCAGGGATGTTGTAAGACGGAGCAGGGAGACATGGTGTTATGGGATGTTAATTATTTCTGCTCCCCTTATTGGTGGGCTGAGCTACAGGTGGACACCCCCTGAGACTGTGTCTCTGACTGTCTATCTGACAATGTCCTAGCTGTAGTAGAGGCAGGCCATGCAGAGAGAGAGAGAGAGAGAGAGAGAGAGAGAGAGAGAGAGAGAGAGAGAGAGAGAGAGAGAGAGAGAGAGAGAGAGAGAGAGAGAGAGAGAGAGAGATGGAAAGAGATGCAGAGAAAGAAATAGTGAGTGAGGGAGGGAGAGAGGTGCGAGAGCGAGACAAGCAGGGAGAGAGGAGTGAGAGAGAGTCAAGCAGGGAGAGGGGAGCGAGAGAGACAAGCAGGGAGAGAGGAGCATGAGAGAGAATCAGGGAGAGTGAGGGAGCCCTCTATGTGTATTAATTAGTAAAGCCCATGCAGGTTTTATTAAGCCTTTTGCTGCAGCAATACGGAGCAATCGGTCCGGTGACCAGAAAATAGAAGAACTAGAAAAGATAGTCAAACTACAGTCAATCAAGGAACAAAACCGTTTCTGTCTCGGCACACTAACAGGACTACACAGAGAACATATCAAGAATAGAGCTTGAATTTTGACCACGCATTTACAGAAACAACACAAAATACCTGCAGGTAACACCAACATAGAGCTTAATAGGGCATTGGGCCACCACGAGCCTCCAGAACAGCTTCAATGTGCCTTGGCATAGATTCTACAAGTGTTAGGACCTCTATTGTACGGATGTGACACCATTCTTCCACGAGAAATTCCATAATTTGGTGTTTTGTTGAGGGTGGAAAACGCCGTCTTAGGCATCACTCCAGAATCTCCCATACGTTTTCAATTGGGTTGAGATCTGGTGACTGAGACACACACACACCTTTAAACCCCCTATGCTCATTTGAGACCTACAGTATCTTTCAAAGTCACAGATCTCTTCTTCTAGCCATGGTAGCTAAAATAATGGGCAACTGGAAATGTTATACATGACCCTAAGCATGATGAGGATGTAAATTGCTTAATTAACTCCAGAACCACAACTGCTTTCAATATAGGGTCCTTTGTATTCCTCATTTATGAACATTTACTAGCATACCACCATCCACATCGACGGGGCTGTAGTGGAGCGGGTCGAGAGCTTCAAGTTCCTTCGGTGTCCACATCACTAAGGAACTACCATGGTCCACACACACAGTTGTGAAGAGGCCACGACTGTGCCTCTTCCCCCCCAGGAGGCTGAAAAGATTTGTCATGGGCCCTCAGATCAGCAACAAGTTCTACAGCTGCACCATTGAGAGCATCTTGAATGGCTGCATCACCGCTCGATACGGCAACTGCAAGGTATTTTTCAAAGACTCCAGCCACCTAAATCATAGACTGTTCTCTCTGCTACTGCAGAGCAAGCAGTACCATTGCACAAAGTCTGGAACCAGCGGACCCCGAACAGCTTCTACACCCAAGCCAGAAGACTGCACAACAAGACTGCTAAATAGCTAATCAAATGGCTACCTGCTCCTGCTACGGTCTATTATATATCCTGTTGCCTAGTCACTTTAATCCTACATACAGTATACAGTGGGGAATAATTTGCAAATAAATTCATAAAAAAATCCTACAATGTGATTTTCATGTCATTTTGTCTGTCATAGTTGAAGTGTACCTATGATGAAAATTACAGGCCTCTCTCATATTTTTAAGTGGGAGAACTTGCACAATTGGTGGCTGACTAAATACTTTTTTGCTCCACTGTATGTACATAGCTACCTCATTTACCTAGTACACATGCATATCGACTCAGTACTGGTACTTTCTGAAACTTCGCATTTCGTCTCACTGAAATATGAATCATTGCCCTGACAACCGGGTATTCTCGCTCTCTGGAGGCAAATACACATGCCCCTATTGTAGAGTTGCGATACCTCACTCGCAGTGTTTCAATTTAGCGTTTGCTAAAGTAAACACTCCTGAGAGCAATATCAATGTAGAACATGGGAAACAAATTAGGCAGATAGCTCTGTCAAGAAGACTTTTATTAACATGTGGAGTAATGGGCCGAAGAAAGTGCTATTGCAGCGAAGGAGAATATATGAGAGGAGAAAGCAATAACTGGGAAACTGAGAGGAATACATTCTACTTAGCGTGGTGACATCTCCACATACTCATTTACATTCTCTACAGGAGCCACGGCTAGAGCCCTGCAAACTGGTGATGTCAGCCGCCTCAGAAGGAGACTTTCACCACCACTGTTCCTAATCTACTGTAGGAAAACCTTTGAGGAGAATGAAAATGTAGCCATTTTCTTTTAAGCAGATGGTGTGCTATGGCTATGTGCTCTGTTCTGATTAGATTCCTATCAGGTCATGGTTTCCTCCTACTGTGGTCATGGCAGGTAGAGATAGCATTACATTACATCAGCTACAGCTCATTTGAATGAGCTATAATGGCACGGGAGAGGATGGCTGCCGTTTCATCGGCTCTTAACCAACCATACTATTTTATTAGTTTTTTCGCATTTTTTGTACAAGCTAAATGCACGTATATCCTACCAACGGGACATTAAAAACGGTCATATCTTATGCTTCACCGAGTCGTGGCTGAACGACGACATAATTAACATACAGCTGGTGGGTTCCACACTGCATTGGCAGGATATAACAGCCTGCTCTGGTAAGACTATGGGTGGGGGTCTATGTATATTTATAAACAACTGCTGGTGCACGATATCTAAGGAAGTCTCTAGGTTTTGCTCACCTGAGGTAGAGTATTTCATGATAAGCTGTAGACCACACTATATACCTAGAGAGTTTTTACCTGTATTTTTCGTAGCTGTCGACATACCACCACAGTGGCCGGGGACTTAATGCAGGGAAACGTAATTATATTTTACCAAATTTATATCAGCATGTTAAACGTGCAACCAAAGGGAAAACAAAACTCAAGACCACCTTCACTCCACACACAGAGACGCGTAAAAAATCTCTCCCTCACCCTCCATTTGGCAAATCTGACCATAATTCTATCCTCCTGATTCCTGCTTACAAGCAAAAATGAAAGCAGGAAGCACCAGTGACTCGGTCAATAAAAAAAAGTGGTCAGATGAAGCAGATGCTAAGCTACAGGACTGTTTTGCTAGCACAGACTAGAATATGTTCTGGGATTCTTCCGATGGCATTGAGGAGTACACCACATTGTCACTGGCTTCATCAATAAGTGGATCGATGGTTTCGTCCCGACAGTGACTGTACGTACATAAATCAACCAGAAGCCATGGATTACAGGCAACTGAGCTAAAGGGTAGAGTTGCCGCTTTCAAGAAGCGGGAAATCCTGCTATGCCCACCGACGACCCATCAAACAGACAATACAGGACTACGATCGAATCATACTACACCGGCTCAGACGCTCGTCAGATGTGGCAGGGCTTGCAAACTATTACAGACTACAAATGGAAGCACAGCAGAGAGCTGCCCAGTGACACAAGCCTACCAGATGAGCTAAATTACTTCTATGCTCGCTTTGAGGCAAGTAACACTGAAACATGCATCAGAGCACCAGGTGTTCCGGACGACTGTGTGATGACACTCTCTGCAGCCGATGTGAGTAAGACCTTTAAACAGGTCAACATTCACAAGACCGCAGGGCCAGATGGATTACCAGGACGTGTACTCTGAGCATGCTCTGACCAACTGGCAAGTGTCTTCACTGACCTTTTACAACCTCTTCTTGTCTGAGTCTGTACCAACATGTTTCAAGCAGACCACCATAGTCTATGTGCCCAAGAACATTAAGGTAACCTGCCTAAATGACTATCGACCCGTAGCACTCACGTCTGTAGCCATAAAGTGCATTGAAAGGCTGGTCATGGCTCACATCAACAGCATTATCACAGAAACCTTAGACCCACTCCAACTTGCATACCACCCCAACAG
The DNA here is from genome assembly GCF_023373465.1 of Oncorhynchus keta. Taxonomy (NCBI): domain Eukaryota; kingdom Metazoa; phylum Chordata; class Actinopteri; order Salmoniformes; family Salmonidae; genus Oncorhynchus; species Oncorhynchus keta. Next base: position 64,133,567 of record NC_068439.1, on the reverse strand, counting down.
ATCCACAGATGAGGCAATCTTTATTGCACTCCACACTGCCCTTTCACACCTGAACAAAAATAACACTTATGTGAGAATGCTATTCATTGACTACAGTTCAACACCATAGTACCCTGGCCATGTGAGGCCAGGACAACAACCTCTCCCTCAACATGATCAAGATTAAGGAGACGATTGTGGACTACAGGAAAAGGAGGACCGAGCATGCCCCCATTCTCATCGACAGGGCTGTAGTGGAGCAGGTTGAGAGCTTCAAGTTCCTTGGTGTCCACATCACCAACAAACTAACATGGTCCAAAGCACACCAAGACAGTCGTGAAGAGGGCACAACAAAACATATTCCCCGTCAGGAAACTGAAAAGATTTGGAATGGGTCCTCAGATCCTCAAAAGGTTCTACAGCTGCACCATTGAGAGCATCCTGACTGGTTGCATCACTGCCTGGTATGGCAACTGCTCGGCCTCCGAGCGCAAGGCACGACAGAGGGAAGTGTGTATGGTCCAGTACATCACTGGGGCCAAGCTTCCTGCCATCCAGGACCTCTGTACCAGGCGGTGTCAGAGGAAGGGGCCAAAAATTGTCAAAGATTCCAGTCACCCTAGTCATAGACTGTTCTCTCTGCTACCGCACATCAAGCGGTACCGGAGCACCAAGTCTAGGTCCAAAAGGCTTCTTAACAGCTTCTACACCCAAGCCATACGACTCCTGAACATCTAGTCAATGGCTACCCAGACTACTTGGATTTCCCTCTTTTACATTGCTGCTACTCTGTTATTATCTATGCATAAGTCACTTTAATAACTCTACCCACATGTATATATTACCTCAATTACCTTGACTAACCGGTGCCCCCTCACATTGACTCTGTACCGGTACACCCCTGTATATAGCCTCACTATTGTTATTTTCCTGCTGCTCTTTAATTATTTGTTACTTTATTTTGATTTTCTTTGGTATTTTTCTTAAAACTGCATTGTTGGTAAAGGGCTTTTAAGGGCTTGTAAGTAAGCATTTCACTGTTGTATTCGGAGCATGTGACAAATAACATTTGATTTGATTAGATTTTAAAATGTGAGGACAGGAGCCATTTAGAGAATAGGAATCAAATATGACTGTCTGATGATAGAGGTAGAGGATCTGGGTTTTATGCTCCTGCTGCTCAGAGCCCGGTTAAACCAAATCATTAGCACCACATGCTTAGTATTAGGACTTTGTCATGATTGATGATTTTAACCGAAGACAAATCACTGATCACTAAGGAAAGATCATTTAAGGTGTGGGGTTGGTACTATTGATGTGATTTGTTCTGAGGACAAACATAGCCTTTCTAAAAGTAATTCCAGGACACCACTATCATTTCAACATTGAAATGTGCTACTGAGAATGACATTGTAAGCACATGTACCATAAAGTACATACTGTGTTGTGAACTGCTGACACAGGCATTCAGATGCATTCCTCATGCTGGTCTGGTTGGAGGCAAAGAGTAGCGTTGTGGTAATAGTGGTCAGGGAGCTAAGACTGAGTACAAAGCCAACAACTTCCCTGTTCCCTCACCTTTCCTAGCAGTTGATTTAAAAGTACAGCATTGATAAACTAACCAATCCTTTAGATATACAGTATTGCTGTTGTTAGTATCTGGAAGGAGAATAATATGGCATATTCATTCAAAGTGGCTCAGCTAAATGCTGCAAAGGTTTTAGCCAAAATACCAGCCAAGGCATTGTGAAACATCTTATTTCAGAATATTCCATCAATACTAAAACTAATTGGAGACCTTTGCAATATCCACTCCCCTCTTGATGCTTTCCAGTTTACCGTTTAATGCTATTAATATTAATTCATCCGCAACTGTCAATAATAGTACACAACTCCCTGCATCTCCCCTTAGGAGTTCAAAAGCAATTAGTTCAAGTGAGGAAAATAAATGTTTGTGTTGTTCTTAGGCAGTGGCGACCCCATCATTCAGGGCAGGTGGTGCAGAACCGTTTTGAGCCCCCCCTGTTTAGCAAAAAATAAAATGTTATTTTACTTCAATTTGCAAATATTTGCAAATAAATCCTTAAGTTAATAAAGCTGCATACAAACATGGTCTCTTTCTTGAGTAAGGCAGTTCCAGAATGCAGGTGTTTCAGCCTAGCTCAGTGCTTTCTGTGGTGGTGGAGCAGCCAGCGAAAATACAGAGCGTAAGCGTTGGTAATCTTCTCTAGTTGCGCCATGATCTGCTCAGTGCTCTGTCACTCATGGGGACACTATGTCACCGCTAAATGTACAGGTAGAGCTAGGCAGTTCAATCCCCATTGGGTGCTGCCATATATTTACATTAGAAGTATTGGCCACATACAAAATTACATCAAATCATGTTATATCTAACGTAGCTTTGATTGGACTGATCATGTCAATATCATACTTTTTCAAAGTCTAGCAAGTTAGCTAACTAGACAATATCCTTGCAAATCCTTTTCAATCCTTGAAAGTACCATACATCCAGAGAATGCCAGACCTTGATGACAAAGATTTATGACAAAGTTTGCCCACAAAACGGACTGCAGAGCCACCTTCCTGTTCAAGTGAACACAGCACAACAGCGAGTCTAAAAATATGTATTTTATGCTGCTGCATAAATGATGTAATATGCCAGGGAGATACAGTGCATTCAGAAAGTATTCAGACCCCTTCACTTTTTTCCACATTTTGCTACATTACTGACTTATTCTCAAACGGATTCATTAAAAAATGTTCCTCAATCTACACACAATACCCCATAATGACAAAGCGAAAACAGGTTTCGAGAAACTATTCAGACCCTTTGCTTTGAGACTCGAAAGTGAGCTCAGGTGTATCCTGTTTCCATTGGTCATCCTTGTTTCTACAACTTGATTGGACTCCACCTGTGGTAAATTAAATTGATTGGACATGATTTGGAACTGCACACACCTGTCTATATAAGGTCCCACAGTTGACTGTGTATTTCAGAGAAAAAAAAACAAGCCATGAGGTCAAAGGAATTGTCGGTAGAGTTCCGAGACAGGATTGTGTCGAGACAGATCTGGGGAAGGGTACTAAAAAATGTCTGAGGCACTGAAGGTCCTCAAGAACACAGTGGCCTCCATCATTCCTAAATTGAAGAAGTTTGTAATTATCAACACTCTTCCTAGAGCTGGCCGTCCGGCCAAACTGAGCAATCGGGGGAGAAGAGAAGGGCCTTGGTCAGGGAGGTGACCAAGAACCCAATGGTCTCGGTGACAGAGCTTCAGAGTTCCTCTGTGGAGATTGGCCAGACGGAAGCCACTCCTCAGTAAAAGGCCCATGACAGCCCGCTCGGAGTTTGCTAAAAGGCACGTAAAGGCTCTCACACCATGAGAAAAAAGATTATCTGGTCTGATGAAACCAAGAATGAACTCTTTGGCCTGAATGCCAAGCGTCACGTCTGGAGGAAACCTGGCACCATCCCTACAGTGAAGCATGGTGGTGACATGTGGGGATGTTTGTCAGCGGCAGGGACTGGGAGACTAGTCAGGACCGAGGGAAAGATGAACGGAGCAAAGTACAGAGAGATCCTTGATGAAAACCTGCTCCAGAGCGCGGTAGGACCTCAGACTGGGGTGAAGGTTCATCTTCCAACAGGACAATGACCCTAAGTACACAGCCAAGACAATGCAGGAGTGTCTTCGAGACAAGTCTCTGAATGTCCTTGAGTGACCCAGCCAGAGCCCGGATTTGAACCCGATAAAACATCTCGAGAGACTAGTTGAAAATAGTTGTGCAGCGACGCTCCCTATCCAACCTGACAGAGCTTGAGAGGATCTGCAGAGAAGAATGGGAGAATTTCCCCAAATACATGTGTGCCAAGCTTGCAGCGTCAAACCCAAGAAGACTCGAGGCTGTAATGGCAACTAAAAGTGTGTCAACAAAGTACTGAGTAAAGGGTCTGAATACTTAAGTAAACGTAACCTTTATTTTTTTCTTTGTAAAAATGCAAAAATGTTCGCAATTGTTTTTTTTATACTATTTTTGCCTTGTCATTGTGGGATATTGTGTGTAGATTGATGAAGAAAAAAAACAATTCAATCAATTTTAGAATAAGGCTGTAACGTAACAAAATGTGGGTCTGAATACTTTCTGATTAAACTGTATGAATACTGTTGCTAAGAAAGTAATACTAAATGTATGTTGTGTAGTAAGCTGTTAGTAGCTTACTACACTTAGGGTGTGTCTCAGCCTAAGAATTTGGTCCCTCTCCCCCTAACTTGGCCTACTCTTCTGTAAAAAATAAAAGTAACAAATAATTAAAGAGCTACAGTAAAATAACAATAGCAAGGCTATATACAGGGGTTACTGGTACAGAGTCAATGTGTGGGGTCACCGGTTAGTCGAGGTGATGGGGGAGCGATGCAAATAGTCTGGGTAGCCATTTGATTAGCTGTTCAGGAGTCTTATGGCTTGAGGGTAGAAGCTGTTAAGAAGCCTTTTAGACCTAGACTTGGTGCTCCGGTACCGCTTGCCGTGCGGTAGCATGGAGCCAAATACAGGACCATTCTGGAAGAAAACCTGATGGAGTCTGCAAAAGACCTGAGACTGGGACAGAGATTTGTCTTCCAACAAGACAATGATCCAAAACATAAAGCAAAATCTACAATGGAATGGTTCAAAAATAAACATATCCAGGTGTTAGAATGGCCAAGTCAATGTCCAGACCTGAATCCAATCGAGAATCTGTGGAAAGAACTGAAAACTGCTGTTCACAAATGCTCTCCATCCAAACTCACTGAGCTCGAGCTGTTTTGCAAGGAGGAATGGGAAAAAAATTCAGTCTCTCGATGTGCAAAACTGATAGAGACATACCCCAAGCGACTTACAGCTGTAATTGCAGCAAAAGGTGGCGCTACAAAGTATTAACTTAAGGGGGCTGAATAATTTTGCACGCCCAATTTTTCCGTTTTTGATTTGTTAAAAAAGTTTGAAATATCCAATAAATGTCGTTCCACTTCATGATTGTGTCCCACTTGTTGTTGATTCTTCACAAAAAAATACAGTTTTATATTCTTTATGTTTGAAGCCTGAAATGTGGCAAAAGGTCGCAAAGTTCAAGGGGGCCGAATACTTTCGCAAGGCACTGTATGTCACTTCCTTTGGTTCCTTCCCCAGGCGCTATTGTTTCTGTTTCAGTTTCATGTCTGTGCTTTGTCCGTGTTTTGTATTATGTTGCGTTTATTTATTAAAACACTCTCACTCCCTGAACTTGCTTCCCGACTCTCAGCGCACCTCGTTACACTGACTCACTGCAGCTACAATAAGGACATCAGATGAGTATGAATCTGTGTTTCAATCAAAGTCTGAAAACTGCTATGATTCATCTTTGAATAATGGCCATATACATTGGGTTAGTACAGTTGTCTCAGGTGTTGAATGGAATGCTTTCTTCTCTACAAAGACTGGCTACCTTCAGTGCAGCCAGGACAGACATATTGTACAACTCAATCACTTTCTTATTCTTTGTAGATTGGTTCTGTCTGGTCTGTAATAGCCCTTGCCTTCAAAGCAGCACAGACATTGTAAAAATGCATCTAGAGGCCAAGACAATCTGAAGTTCACTTCTCTTTCTTTCCATAATAACTGCCTGCAAGGCCAGATTACCCGAACAGGCACGCATGGCACGTGCCCCGGGGTCCATGACCTCCAGGGGGACACCAACCCCCCAGAATAAAAATATATTTTTAGGTCAGGGGGCCCCCAAATAGCATATTAACACGTTATAAGCAATAGCCAAATGTGTAGAATAGCAGGAATGTAGCTATAAAACTGCCACATTTTCTCTCTGCCTTATGACAAAATGTGTAGAATAGCGTTATAAAATTGCTAATTTTTCTCTCTGAAATGCAATGGATTACAGGTGCAGAAGAAGTCATCCATGCACAGTGGGTAGGGAAACATGGATTATAGAGAGGGATCACAATGGGCTGATTGGGGTGGTGGTCTGCAGTAGACATGGCTATTTGTCAACGCAGGACAATAATAGTAATATATACGACCAGGTAGAAAGAAGGCCTAATCATACTAGGAATGGTTTAAGCGTTCATTTCATGAATGGATACTTCCTGAATTCTGCTACCACTCGTAGCATTTGGTAATAATCTCTCCAGCCTTTCTGAGCATGGCACAATGAAGCTGTTTTACCCAAAACATGGGCAAGAATATAATTCATTATTCTCAAGGTCTGTAATACCCCATAGAATCTGGCATGGGGGCGAGTTAACACAAAGGAACTCACAACAAAACAGACTACAGGTTTAAACTCCAGTTGCACAATTAAAATGATCGGCGTGAATGATTTAGCCAAGTACACCACAGATCGTTCCATTGAATACTCCGTTTTCCTCTTGGATTGGTAACCTACATTAGACAATAGCCCACAATACCTGTTTTATCACATCTTTCCCAATAAATTGCTAGAACAAAACAAAAGCCTGTCTCTGCCCTGTGATTACATAGATAAATATTGCAAGGTCGACTCCCTCGTCTTACCCCATCAGAGTGATGATACAAGAACCTTTACCAACGTCATCTGCTCATCTCAGAGCTACCCTGGTCATGTCCAACTTGAGTGTGATTGGGGCAAAGTGATTGTGGGGAGGATGGAAACGAGGCCCCTTAGTGACAGCACAAGGGCCTGATTAAAACAGCGGACAGGGAACAGCCTTGAGCTGCTGAGAGTGCTAGCTACTATAGACCCTGCGCTCCACTTCACATTCTCCAATCACAGGGCAGGCTGGATGCCGTGACACAGACCCCAGGGCTTAATGGCATTTCTGGGCTGAAGGAAGCTGTCTCACACCCCGCCATGCTCATTGTACTGTATGTATTCAGGGGATTTCCACCCGAAGGAGCACAGTAGAAATAAAAGCAGTGGTGGGTTTCCTTTGAAGAAAGGACCTTATTCATGGTGGTATCTGACTCCCTTCCAGGTTACTTACAGACCTAACATGGACATATACAGTAGTAACCTTAAAATAAAGTGTGATCTGCCAGCGTTGTTGACTGCAATCTGCCAGCCATTGTCGATGGCATTATAAGCCATGGTTCACTTTGAAAAAGCTGCATTTTAAAATGTAACAAAGACAGGGGTGACTAAGACATACCAGTAAAATATTAGCAATGCCCAAATGCCCTCCTCAATTAGTGTCAACACAGTCAAGGTTTGCTGGGGTGGGAGAGAGAATACAGAGGTTTGCAGATGGGCAGTTACAAGATAACATGGCATAAAGTCATCCAATTGAATCTCTCTCTCTTTCTTTCTTTTGCAGCAGGCGGTAATCTGCACTACGTGAGTCAAATCTGGGTAAGTGATTAGAGGGCTTTATTTATTGTTTATTAAGGCGTGACTATTGGGCAGTGTTTGGTGGTCTAGCTGCTTTAACTTGCCCACCCGCCCAGTCGGGACGGAGGAAGATGAAGGCCCGCATGGTGTCTGTGGCCTGCAGATATACAGCCTGCTCCGCTCCGAGGTAACTGAAGAGCCTTTCGGGGCAGCGTGAAAGCTGAGATCGATCACTACCACGCAGCATGCAGGAAGAAAACGCCAAATAATAGGCAGAAAAACTAAAAGGCAATATGTGGAATAGGATTGTCTGAGGTAATAGCGATGTACAATATCTTACAATCTGAATCATCATGATAGATGAAAGAGCTTAAGGAGCAGGGTGTGTGTGTGTGTGGTACTCACCTTGTACTGGAACAGAAAGAGGCCGCAGAACAGGCTGTAGAGGTCAGCGGTCAGCAGAGAGAGATTGACCGACGTGGCGCTGGTCCTTCTAATGACCACGGGCATGAAGCTGTACAGGCCAAACATGCAGGCACTGAAGCCGATATACAGCAACCCTGGTGAAAGACATATACACACACATAGAGGACACACACACACATGATGAGTGACAGAGCTGCAGGGGCAGACTGGAGCTAATTAACAGCAGAGTGCTCACCAGAATACCAACTAGCCAGCAAAAAAAATAATTCACCTGCCTGTCTATCAATGCTTATATAGGATAGTTTTCTTAGTATTCTTGTGTCCATATAAAGATAGAAGGACCTTGATGACAGAGTAGGGAAGGGCTCATCTTCTCCATTTATCAACACATTTGCCTATTACAGGTGGTGGATCTTAATTTGATCACCTTGTTGCAGGATAACTTTCCAGGAGAACTTTCCACTTAGAAATGTCAGACTTGATTTTCACTTTTGAAAAATGTTTCAAATGTCCATTACTTAAAATCCACATTTCCTGTTGCTGCAAGATTATTTTCCTGCAGTAGCAAACTGACTCAAATGAATATCCTACATCTGTACATGTGCAGTGATTTGTCCAATGACCTAATATTTTGTTGGATCCTGTGACATTCTTTCTGCACACCAAACTGATAGAAATGGGAACATAGTCATGGCAGCATTTCCTCCTTCACCTTTAACCAAAAAAGGGAGAGGAGGAGGATGCAAATATCATTATATATATGCCATATACAGTCACTGTAAAGGTCAATGACTGTCAAACAACAGACATTGAGGAGAAAGTGGGCGACTGAGACAGAAAATCATGACATAAGGATGGGCATTTCAGAGAGATAGTTGTCATGTAGGGACTACGGACATTCTGATTATATTTTGTCATGCAGAAACACAGTAATGGGATTTAGTGTTACTATGAAATTAAATTACCTGCTCATCTAGTTTCAGGTTCATTTTGAAAAAAAAATGTATTTATGAAGGACACGACTTTTACGGCCCCAGATGAAATGACAACACAGACAGATAATGGTAATTTGTCTCAAAACAAAACGTAAACAGCACTTATCTGGCAGATTCTGCTCGCAGAGATGTTATGAATGCTGCCAGGGCCATTTCCCCTCTCCCTCATTCCACTAAAAGCAATCAGGATCCTCTTCAATCCCTTTTCATTGTCATAGATACATTACATCTCAGGGGAGTTGTCCTCAGGAGAGAATGCAAAAATATCCACCTGCTTCTCTGCAATGAGAAAGTACTGAAGGACAGCTGACAAGTGATAGGTGAAGAGTGGATAAGTCCAAACACTGTTTAAATACAGTGTAAATAACCAATCCCAATTCACAGTAGTCTCTTCATTGCTCCAGTTCACTGCTCCAGTTCACTGCTCCAACTATCGCTGAGCAACTATCTTCAATTACTCCCATTACAGCCGGTATGTACTTCCAAAAACGTTATAAATTAAAATGTACAAGCATTTATAACACAGCATAAAATAAAACAAACAAATAAAACCCAGAAGAAATGACTCATTACTGTCATGGACAGGGTCAGAAGTCAACAACAGCGCAATACATTGGCTTGCCGGAGAGTAATTTTTTCGGAAGTACATACCGGCCTTAACGGGAGCAAAGGAAGATAGTTGCTCAGTGAAACTCCATATTTGGTGAGTAATTAACACATTTTGACATTATGATGCTTGCAGAGCTGTCTAAAGGGAGTTTGAATCATCATAGATAATGAGGCAGCACTCACCATAACAGTCCCAAGCCATTGCATATATCAGAATCTGACTACCGAATATGTACTACGCGATATTAAAACCTCAAATATTGAAGATCTAAGCCCTACACTATAAATCAGGTTTGAGGAGTTAGCGAGGTAACTTTGGTCAACTCTGACTTTAACTCGGGGTAACCAGTACCATGAAAGTGGTACTCAGCCTGAAGGTGTGTTGACCAAGAACGAGAGTGATGGAGTGCTGCATCAGATGACCTGGCCTCCACAATCACCCAACCTCAACCCAACTGAGATGGTTTGGGATGAGTTGGACCACAGAGTGAAGGAAAAGCAGCCAACAAGTGCTCAGCATATGTGGGAACTCCTTCAAGACTGTTGGAAAAGCATTCCAGGTGAAGCTGGTTCAGAGAATGCCAAGAGTGTGCAAAGCTGTCATCAAGGCAAAAGGTGGCTACTTTGAAGAATTATTTTGATTTGTTTAACACTTGTTTGGTTACTACATGGTTCCATGTGTTCTTTCATAGTTTTGATGTCTTCACTATTATTCTACAAAGTAGAAAATAGTACAAATAAAGAAAAACCCTGAAATGAGTAGGTGTGTCCAAACTTTTGACTGGTACTTTATGTGTAATATTAGTTTGATTTAGAATGGACCATTATCATGCACTGGTCTCGGAACAGAGGCATGGAAGGAAAACAACGTGGTCATCTATGCACTTAAATAGCTAATGGAGGATGCTTTTCCCATGGTTCCTTTTCACGCCAGCCAGGTAGGCTGTACTGCTGTTGTAAAGAGAAGCAATGTGCTTAATATTAGAAAGTTCATAAATAAATAGAGTAGACCTAGCCTATAGAAAGCTGATGGGATCCTCCTCTTTTTAAAATTTTAAATAGAGGACATTAAATCTCTGTTTTATCACACAGTTGCATAGCATATAGAAATGTTGCGCAACATGAGCTCCTGGGCTCTCGAAGTGTTTTCGATCACATTTGCATTGATGTCAGAGTGATTAGAGGGACAATAGAGTGCTGAGTACCAGGCAGTTAGCAAGTTTGGTAGACTACTAATGACCATCAGCAGTATCAGAGCATGGAGAAGCCAAGTTACTGTGACTAAATGGTCACGTGCAATTGAACTGCTGACCATGACTTGAGACCGCCGGTGTGGCGGTAATACGGTCACTGTAACAGCCCTAAGCACAGCGCTACATTCTGGCGGTTGGTTACAATGCACTCACTGTATTCAGTATGCTTTTTTGAATCCGATCCACCCAAGCAAACATAGTACATTTTCTGCAATGGGCAAGCACACAGACTTCCTAACCCTTGAAGTTTCACTTGACTTCCTCACATGGTTTTCTCCAAACACTGTTGGTAGTCGGTTGAATAGCTGAACAGAGGGCCTCATGCATTATTCAAATGCCTTGTTTACTATGTCTGGCAGCATACACACCAGAGAGAAATATGGCCATCACCTGCTTTCCTTAACTAAGTTGAAGTGTATCTCCAGGCTAAGTTTTAATGGTGTAGTAGGATGATGATGATTTTAGAAACACGTCAGCAATCTGAACCCATGAATATTGAAATCTCTGTTATTAGGAAGGATATTTGTAGTCAATGATTACCACCCCAAGAGCATTATTCCCAGATACAGTACAGTGCCTTCAGAAAGTATTCACACCCCTTGACTTTTTCCACATTTTTTTGTTACTGCCTGATTTTAAAATAATTAAATTAAGATTCTGTCATTAACCTACACAATATTAACAATAATGTAAAAGTGGAATTATTTTTTTCTAAACTTTTACAAATTAATACAAATGAAAAGCTGCAATGTCTTGACTCAATAAATATTCAAGCCATTTGTTATGGCAAGTCTAAATAAGTTCAGGAGTGAAAATGTGCTTAAATGAGTTGCTTGGACTCACTCTGTGTTCAATAGTAGTGTTTAACATGATTATTGAATGACTACCCCATCTCTGTACCCCCCACATACAGATAATTGTAAGGTCCCTCAGTCAGTGAATTTCAAACACAGATTCAACCACAAACACTTTCCAATGCCTCACAAAGAAGGGCACCTATTGGTAGCTGGGTAAAAAAAAGCAGACATTAAATATCCCTTTGAGCATGGTGAAGGTATTAATTACACTTTGGATGGTGTATCAAAAAACCCAGTCACTACAAAGATACAGGCATCCTTCCTAACTCAGTTGCCGGTGAGGAAGGAGACTGCTAAGGGATTTCACCATGAGGCCAATGGTGACTTCAAAACAGTTATAGAGTTTAATGGCTGTGATACGAGGAAACTGAGGATAGATCAACAACATTGTAGTTACTCCACAATACTAACCTATTTGACCGAGTGAAAAGAATGTAGCCTGTACAGAATAAAAATATTCCAAAACCTGAATCCTGTTTGCAACAAGACAATAACGTAATACTGCAAAACATGTGGCAAAGCAATTCACTTGTTGTCCTGAATACAAAGTGTTATGTTTGGGGCAAATCCAATACAACACATTACCGAGTACCACTCTCCATATTTTGAGGTATAGTGGAGGCTGTATCATGTTATGCGTATGCTTGTAATCGTTAAGGACGAGGGAGTTTCAGGATAAAAAAGAAAGAGAATGGAGCTAAGCACAGGCAAAATCCACCAGACACTGGGAGATGAATTCACCCTTTCAGCAGGACTATAACCTAAAACAAGGCCAAATCTACACTGGAGTTTCTTAAATCTACTTGAAAATCTATGGCAAAACCTGAAAATGGTTGTCTAGCAATGATCAACAACCAACTTGACTAGCTAACCACCAGCTACTATATGCTGTACAATAGCACCCTGTCTGGCTTACTCCTACTAGCTAACCAACAGCTGCTATATGCTGTACAATAGCACCCTGTCTGGCTTACTCCTACTAGCTCACCACCAGCTGCTATATGCTGTACAATAGCACCCTGTCTGGCTTACTCCTACTAGCTGACCACCAGCTGCTATATGCTGTACAGTAGCACCCTGTCTGGCTTACTCCTACTAGCTAACCAACAGCTACTATATGCTGTACAGTAGCACCCTGTCTGGCTTACTCCTACTAGCTAACCAACAGCTACTATATGCTGTACAGTAGCACCATGTCTGGCTTGTTTGTAGCAAATCAACCGTTGATGTTATAAGTAAATAAAGTGCATCCATATATCAGTTAGACACCTTCATCTCCTACCTGTAATTCATGCAGCACAACAAGACCTTCGTAAAGGTTGACACCACCCCTTAACCGGCCTGTACACTTTTACTGTACAGCAGTGGCCCATCCATCTTAGCTCAGGGCCCCATCTCTTTGTCACCCCCACTTCATTTGCAGAGTGATCTTCCAGTGACACCCCTTACAGCCTAACTGATTGTGTGAGGAGGATCTGACACCGCAGTGGAGGGGAGGAGGAGGTGTGGGAGGGCATCTCCGCTCGACAGGATAATCAATTCCCCCTTTGACAATGTTTAATCATCCCTGTATCACCCACCGCCACTTATTTCCTTCCCACATGCACGCACTTCCCTTCCTCACACAAATACACACACACAGTAACAGTAGCTTACCAATCTGCCAGTCCCACTGCACCTTTAACAGCTCCTTGTGTTCCATGATGGCCCTGAAACAGAAAGAAAATTACACAATTCCTGTCAGGCACAGGTGAGATTTCAGAGATGGGGGGATAAAACAGTGTGAGTGATGGGGAGAGGAAAGTAAGACAGGAGGATCAAAAGTCTCTTGACATGAAGCTCAGTTTTGACAACTCAGCACCTGTGATTCTGACGAGGGACAAGACCGTCCTATCAGAGCGAGGTGGGGGTACAACCCTCTGACCCTACGGAATGGATCTTGGGAATTCTATTGAAGGAATCATCTGACTCCAGAGGGACAATAGAAACAACATGGTGGACCATTCACCCCCCGGTCTAAAAAGAAAACACCAGCAAGAGACAAGAGACGGGTCCCCATGCACCCACTGGCATGGGCGATGTCTCATAACCAGGGGGTTTCATCGTTCCCATTTAAGCCTCATAATGAGCTTATTAAAGAGTTAAAGAGTCACAATCTGATCTGGAGAGAGAGGCGTAATACTATAGAACCTGCTGGTGGGAGTATATGTTGAATATGGGGCATGTCTGTAGATATGTAGCTGGCATCAACGGCTGTATAAGATCAGATGGCACATGCTACAGAACGTATACACTAAGTATTCAAAACATTAGGAACACCTGCTCTTTCCATGACAGACTGACCAGGTGAATCCATGTGAAATGTATCATCCCTTATTGATGTCACTTGTTAAATTAACTTCAATCAGTGAAGGGGAGGAGAAAGGTTAAAGAATGATTTTCAAGCCTTGAATTGTGTATTTTTAAATTTAATTTTACCTTTATTTAACCAGGCAAGTCAGTTAAGACAATGACGGCCTGGGAACAGTGGGTTAACTGCCTGTTCAGGGGCAGAACGACAGATTTGTACCTTGTCAGCTCGGGGGTTTGAACTCACAACCTTCCGGTTACTAGTCCAACGCTCTAACCACTAGGCTACGCTGCCGCCCCCTGTATGTGTGCCATTCAGATGGTAAATGGGCAAGACAAACAAATTTAAGTGCCTTTGAACAGGGTATGGTAGTAGGTGCGAGGCGCACCGGTTTGTGTCAAGAACTGTAATGCTGCTGGGTTTTTCACGCTCAACAGTTTCCTTTGTGTATCAAGAATGACCCACCACCAAAAGGACATCCAGCCAACTTTACACAACTGTGGGAAGCTTTGGGGTCAACATGGAATGCTTTGGGGTCATCCCTGTGGAATGCCTTCAAGACTTTGTAGAGTGCAAAGCCCCAGCGAACTGAAGCTGTTCTGAAGGCAAACTCAATATTAGGAAGGTGTTCCTAATGTTTAGTATACTCAGTGTAGATGAGGTTAATTTAAGGGTTCCAGCTTGATAATGTTAGTGTTGGAGTGTAAAAGATATAGCACTAGAGTTCTGAGTTTCTACTGGCTGCTCTTGTGGTATCGGTGAAGAGAGATGCTCTGTCCAGCATCAGTGAGGAATGACACACTAGACCTGAGTTCAAATACAGTTTGAAATCTTTGAAACACTTTGACCGTTTGCCTGCCTTGAGTGACAGATTTTCAGAGTTTGCCATTTTGGGACTATTCTGTTGGTTCCATTGTACCAGACAAGCTCAAACAAGCTAAATATATTTGAAATGATTTCAAACAGTATTTGAAGCCAGCTCTGACACACACAAACACACTCACAGCTGAATGCCGCTGAAGAAAGAGCCGAACAGTCCCATCATACCCAGGAACTCCACCCTGCTCAGGTTCTTAACGATGAACTCCTCACACACATTAGAGATTCCATAGAGCATGGCACCTCCCAGAACCAGCAGGTCCCCCAGGAGCTTATGTTCCCCTAGGCAGACAGAGTGAGAGAGCGAGGAGGAAATGACTAGAGCACAACATTACAATAGCCTATCATATGAAAGAGCTATCCCTGAGTTATCCATGACAAATAGGTTATCATATGAAATGCTGTTCAGTAATATCAGACTAAGTGGCTAGCCTATAAAAACCCATTAGTAATGCATGACAACAAGGCAGTGAAAGACATTGGCTGATAAGAGAGGTACAGACAGCAACTGGGTTGCAGCAACTTTTCTTAATTGGAGTTAATGAACTAAGCAAATTTAAGATACTGTTCACTTTATTGGGTTTGAAATAACGCTGTTCTCCGTAACACTACTGTGTAGCTGGTAAGACAAATGGCCATTATTGATTGGAACCTGATACCAAAGTATTGCATTATCCCTTTGTCCCTGCATGTTTCGTGCATACTGAACGCAGCAATGGGTTTCGGTCATGTAGGGATCAACCGTGCCCAATCAAACAAAGAACTTACAGATACTCAGCACACATTTGAGATATAATATAACTATTCTGTCAATTCTGAGACAGAAATGAAACTCTAGCAGTTTGTTTTTAAAGAAACTCTAAACTCCTTGGATCCAGAACATGTAATATGATTTGGATTGTAACATTTATTATTCATAGTGAACCAACATTCTATCTACTGGAAATCCAGGGGGTAATTAATGCAATAATGAGAGGGGGACATAGATATGAAAGGCACACCGCGCCAGGGATAACACCGGGGAGCTGACTGTGTTGTTGCTAAAGGTACTGAGGATTAAACACAATGAGACAGTGATGGTGAACTGCTCAGTGAGGACCCTGTGTGTTGGGATGATCGGGATATTTGCGTGAAGGACACAGCAGACTGAAGGCCTCCAATGAGTCAGAGCAGTACACGTTTATTATGGGTCTTTGTAAATGCTTAATTAAATGGTTATTCAATAACACTGTGATATTGGCCCTTGGGGCAGGAAGGGTAATGTTTGTGTGTGTATGTGTCTTACCTAGGCCCTGCTGTCTTCCCACCAGGACATCTGCCCCCACCATGCAGCCGATGCCCAGCAGACACACCCCAACGCCCACAAAATGCACGGCCTTGTACCTCACCAGCAGGAAGAACCAGGACAGCAGCAGCACCACAGGGATGGTGAAACAGTCTAAGAGCTGAGAGGCAGAGGAGAGACATGCAGAGTTAGAACAGACACAATGAACTGTGGTTAGTAAAGACACAACAGAGAGGACATGGTTTTAAATCAGGGACGGGAAACTAGCTGCCATTTGTAGGCCCCCGGATCAATGTCCCCCTCCCCCAACATAGGAACTAAGTCGGGGTCTCAACTTAATGATGAGAGTTAGAATATACAAGGTGCAATTTTGAAATTTGGTTGTGCATCATCAGTTTCTTTCTTGTTATGTCACTCACAGTCAGTCACTCAATTACCTCATGTCAATGAAAATTTTTTAGATTGGTAAGTAAGTATAGACAGTCTAGACAACTTGCAGTAATCATTGTAGAATTACCGACCGGGAGGCCCCATTGATTTTATTAGTCACTCACTCAGATATCACCCCCGTCAAAGTTGCCCATTCCTGGTTTAAATGGAGTTCCAAGATACTGTATGCCACATAGACAAGAGAGACACACCTAGGGAGATGGTATCACAGTAGAGCTAAACACCGCCCCCACACAGAGGCAAGGGGCTGACACATAGGACACACACTGTATTAGAGGACAAGGTCAGAGGACAGTCCAACACTAATGGTGATGAGAAAGAATGAGGATGGTGATTTTTAGGGGTGGAGGATTTTGCGTCAGGCAGGAGAAGGGGTCATACGGGAGGGAGGAGAGGTAAGGTTTACGAGCCTTGGGGACCATCAGGCCTCCATTCCGGGAAGCCTTTCTGGCACTTAGTGATAGCAGTATGGGTTCACCCCCAGGGACAAGTAGTGCACAGGAGAACAAAGTGATAAATTGAACCGTAGGACAGCAGGCAGAGTACACAGAGGAGAAGAGAAGAGGTGGTGGAGTGGCTCTCCTGACAGCTCACAACAATTAATGTTTTGACACCTACAACAACCCTGGCACAATAATGTGTGGTTTAATCGATTTGTCTAAACACCAGCCCAGTATGTCTCAGTCTCTCTCATCAGACCAGTATGTCTCAGTCTCTTTCATCAAACCAGTATGTCTCAGTCTCTCCTCTCTCCTCAGACCAGTGTTTCTCAGTCTCTCCTCTCTCCTCAAACCAGTATGTCTCAGTCTCTCCTCAGACCAGTATGTCTCAGTCTCTCTCATCAGACCAGTATGTCTCAGTGTCTCTCATCATACCAGTATGTCTCAGTCTCTCATCAGACCAGTATGTCTCAGTGTCTCTCATCAGACCAGTATGGCTCAGTCTCTCCTCTCTCCTCAGACCAGTATGTCTCAGTCTCTCACCAGACCAGTATGTCTCAGTCTCTCTCATCAGACCAGTATGTCTCAGTCTCTCTCATCAGACCAGTATGTCTCAGTCTCTCTCATCAGACCAGTATGTCTCAGTCTCTCTCATCAGACCAGTATGTCTCAGTCTCTCCTCTCTCCTCAGACCAGTATGTCTCAGTCTCTCTCATCAGACCAGTATGTCTCAGTCTCTCTCATCAGACCATTATGCCTCAGTCTCTCTCATCAATCCAGTATCTCTCAGTCTCTCTTATCAGACCAGTATGTCTCAGTCTCTCTCCTCAGACCAGTATGTCTCAGTCTCTCCTCTCTCCTCAGACCAGTATGTCTCAGTCTCTCCTCTCTCCTCAGACCAGTATGTCTCAGTCTCGCTCATCAGACCAGTATGCCTCAGTCTCTCTCATCAGACCAGTATGCCTCAGTCTCTCTCATCAATCCAGTATCTCTCAGTCTCTCTCATCAAACCAGTATCTCTCAGTCTCTCTCATCAGACCAGTATGTCTCAGTCTCTCTCTTCAGGCCAGTATGTCTCAGTCTCTCCTCAGACCATTATGTCTCAGTCTCTCCTCTCTCATCAGACCAGTATGTCTCAGTCTCTCCTCTCTCATCAGGCCAGCATGTCTCAGTCTCTCCTCTCTCATCAGGCCAGCATGTCTCAGTCTCTCCTCTCTCATCAGGCCAGCATGTCTCAGTCTCTCCTCTCTCATGAGGCCAGCATGTCTCAATCTCTCCTCAGCCCAGTATGTCTCAGACTCTCCTGTCTCATCAGACCAGTATGTCAGTCTCTCCTCTCTCATCAGGCCAGCATGTCTCAGCCTCTCCTCTCTCATGAGGCCAGCATGTCTCAATCTCTCCTCAGCCCAGTATGTCTCAGACTCTCCTGTCTCATCAGACCAGTAGGTCTCAGCCCAAAGATTTGACTAAAACAATCATTTCAAACCTTGCATATATTTGTATACGACCACGTGTCTCTCTACTATGTGTGGGAAAACTTGGTAACAGATTCCCCAAATAAAAATAAATTGGAGTTTTTACAGCCTTTTATGTTCAACAATAAAAAATAAAACTGTTTCTCAGAAAACTTGGGGTCAAATTCGGGCCACAGGCCGCCACTTGGGGAACCCTGATGTAGGGTAACAATAACCATGAGAGAACCCTGAAAGTGAGTGAATGATTGAGGTTGAGTTCTGTGTTACTCTCATCTGTTCTCTCTGTGTAACAGCTATGGCAGGAAACTGACAATTTATACAGTGAGTTATTGGCAAAATAATAGACATGACATGGTAATGAAATCCTCTTTACAAATACCAGCAAACAAATGAAACCCCCGGCAATTTAGTCAGCCCTAATAAGACTCTCTGCTTAACTCTACCAAATACATCTTAATTTAATACCTCAGTGTGTTATGTCCCCAGGCTGGCTACCTGCATATCTCTATTATTATTATAACTGGAAGAGTGTGAATAGCAGTGAAGATAATGTCCCTAGCCAGCTGTAATAATGAGTTGATGAAGAGGAGTTTTCTCCAGATGTACCCACTGATCTCCTCATACTGGAGCCTAGCCAGACTCTACGACCATTCATAACAACTAATCATTTCCCCCTTAATGGGAAAGTCCTTAATAGCACTGTTTTATTCCTCGTTCTCTTCATGACGGAAATATTAATATTGATGAGGCATTGTCTAACATCGTTATAGTTTATTTAAAAAACTATTGAGAATTGTTGTGCCTATTTCTTTCCTCCACCCTCCCTAAAGAATCAGTGGGAGAGCCAATTAAATAAATACCAACATCTCCTGCACAGAGGAAAAGAAGTGTCTGACTTGGCCTTAAAGTGAGATGGTCCATTGATCAAGTCTCTTACTAACACCAAACTTACTTAATTTGAGTTGACCTGAGCTGCTCTGTTTTTCAGTGTTTTCCCTATATTCATTTAGCCTCTGCTTAACTCCATTTTATTTATTATATTACAATATGATAATATATAATTTATTTATTATAGTTGCCGCCTCTCCCCCCCAAAATAACAAATATAACTTAAATGACTAAAACCAGTTATAAAGCATGTAGACATTATAATGAAGCTATACACTCAGTGTTCAGTTTATTAGGTATACCCATCTAGTACTGGGTTGGACCCCCCTTTGCCTCCAGAACAACCTGAATTCTTCAGGGCATGGACATGTTGCTCAATTGGTAACATGTGCCAGGAAAACATTCCCCACAACATTACACCACCACCACCCAGTACCATTGACACCAGGCAGGACTGCTTACACCAAATCCAAACTTTGCAATCAGCATGATGCAACAGGAACTGGGATTTGTCGGACCAGGCTATATGTTTTGCCCACTGGAGCCACTTCTTGTTTTTAGCTGAAAGGAGTGGAACCCGGTGTGGTAGTCTGCTGCAATAGCGTATCTGTGACAAGGACCGACAAGTTGTGCGTTCTGCACACCACTGTTGTACTGTGCTGATGTTTCCTTAGACCTCTCATCATCAAGCTGTCATGGGGCCCTCATTGATTTTGTTACAATGTTTGAGTCATTCAGATGGCTTATGTCGTGTTCATATGCTATGACAAAAGGTGTAGAAGAGAAGAAAACTATTATACTGTTCTCTCCACCAATTTGTAGAATGACAGGAAATCGTAGGAAGAAAATCGTAGGGGAAACACTGCTCATTATCAAACCAACTTGCACAGCAGATCTGGAAAAAAATATATTTATTTCAAAATATTTGTACCAGTTTGAGTTATAGCTGTTTACTGAGTCAATATTTACAGTGATTCCTTGAGCGCACCTTCCTCTGAACGTTTAATCACCTTCACAATATCCTCAGACTGGGTTTACTTTGAAGAGAGAGTTACTGCTGTAGTCTGCTGCTCTCAAATATCCATCTCTTCACAGTGGAAGAGTCACCCTATCACTCTCCTCACCATGCGGATAGATAGATCCATCCCTGTGTGAACAGTTGCTGCAGGCCACCCGTGTGCTTGTCACATCATTACGTTGGGCTGCCTCTGGGTCAGCAAGGCATGGAGGTACTGATCAACTCGTCCATGCATCATCCAGTCTGTCTGCCTGTCTGTCACAGGGCCAGACCACCAATGAGGGGATTCTGTTACCTTTTACACTCGCCTTCCACCACTTCACTTCAGCAGAACAATCAGCACCCCACACCACTGGCCTTGACACTCTGTGAGACCGAGGTTCCATCCATTTGCAAGGAGGAATGGGAAAAAATGTCAGTCTCTCGATGTGCAAAACTGATAGAGACATACCCCAAGCAACATACAGCTGTAATCGCAGCAAAAGGTGGCGCTACAAAGTATTAACTTAAGGGGGCTGAATAATTTTGCACGCCCAATTTTTCAGTTTTTGATTTGTTAAAAAAGTTTGAAATATCCAATAAATGTCGTTCCACTTCATGATTGTGTCCCACTTGTTGTTGATTCTTCACAAAAAAATACAGTTTTATATCTTTATGTTTGAAGCCTGAAATGTGGCAAAAGGTCGCAAAGTTCAAGGGGACCGAATACTTTCGCAAAGCACTGTATGTGCCCTTTGTTCACCATGGTGCTGTCGATTATTGTTACAATGTCCATTGGTGCGTGTGAGTACCTGTGCTGTGTGTTTTGGGCTTTCGTGCCTTTGTGGATCGCACAGATGATTACGGGTCTGGTCCCGTGTGATAATCATTGTGCGCTAGTGTTATTTATTCTAGGTACTCCTTGGTCTTTTGTTTGGGTTTCAACTCTGTGTTTTTGTTACGCGTTTGTTTGGTCTTCGTCCCCGTGCCCTTACATGTTACGCCATAATTTGGGGTATAATAAAAAAAACAATTCCTGCACCCGTCTCCTGAATCATTCATGCCAACGTGACACACGAGCCGATAATAGACACATTTAAATATGTTTTTCTTCCAACTTCTTTCCACATGGCTCAAAATGCTGGATCTGAAGAAAGAATCAATCTATATTTATTCAGATTGTTGCTGATACCTTATATTCTCAGGCTATCGTAGACTTTAGGGTAAATCTATTTGAGATAAACGGTTGAGATTGATATAATTTAAAATCTTAACAGGGTTGTCAAACTATTTAATAATTTCTTTCAAACTTTTGTTTTTAAATAAAACGTTTTTTAAATATATTTTTTTACCTTAAAAGTCCATTCTAAACACATAAATTGTAGCTTAGACATATTTGACATTATCTGAGGTTTTTGTGTTGTACCCGCCATCAGCTGAGACAACATGCTCTTGAATATATATGAAAAAGATGAATAACATTCCAGCCATGAGGCCAAATAGGGGGCTTTTGGTCGTTGACTGCAGGGAAGGACTACTGAATGACAATGCCACCACCACACGTTTTATAGCCTATTTGACTGATATGACTGTATACACAAGTTATACCCATTATCACAACTTTGCAGCACTCTCATCTCAAATCAAATTGTATTAGTCACATGCGCAGAATACAACCTTACCACCGTGAAATGCTTACTTACAAGCCCTTAAGTGCAGTTCAAGAAATAGAGTTAAGAAAAGATTTACTAAATAAAATAAAGTAAAAATAAAAAGTAACACAGTAGAATTCCATAACAATAACACGGCTACATACCGAGTAAAGGTGCGGGGGTACAGGTTAGTCGAGGTCATTTGTACATGTAGGTAGGGGTAAAGTGATAGTCTGGGTGTCCATTTGATTAATAGTTCAGCAGTCTTATAGCTTGGGGGTAGAAGCTGTTAGGGAGCCTTTTGGACCTAGACTTGGCACTCCGGTACCGCTTGCCGTGCGGTAGCAGAGAGAACAGTCTATGACTTGGGTGACTGGAGTCTGACAATTTTGTGGGTCTTCCTCTAAGTGTCAGGACTACTAATAAAAAACTAATTGAAATAAAAACGAAAATAAAAGAGCAAAACTATAATAACCTGGGTCAGCAGGAAGTACCATAAAAGTCCAGGTAAGCCAGTGAATTACTAATAGTAGTGTCTGTTCTCGTTCAGCCCTGACTACTGAGAGAGGAGTGTTTAGGTGCCTGATTTAAGACTACAGAGGGGATACCAACACACTCCTCACTGTCTGTCTCCCCAAATCGCCCAGCCCTGGGGCCCCTGGATGGATCCTGAGTCCTGGCTGGGCTCCAGAGGGGTGGAGGGAAATGCCAGATTTAGCTGATATTCGATTTAGCTGAAATCCTGCTCTCAGCAGGACTCTCCTATAATCTTCCCTCTCTCCATCCCTCCCTCCACTAGCAAACTGATGCCTTTCGGGTGGATATGAGTAAGGCTCCTTTGGCACTAACCACATTTTAATGAAGATAAACTGACACACGGAACGAGAGTCAGCAAGTGCACCTTTAATTAGCCCCCTTATCATGCAGTCTCAACCAGAAGTGGATTCACAGCAGGGCCAGGCCAGGCAGAGGGCCAGCCAATCAAGATGGCTTTATTTATATACACTGCTCAAAAAAATAAAGGGAACACTAAAATAACACATCCTAGATCTGAATGAATTAAATATTCTTATTAAATACTTTTTTTTTACATAGATGAATGTGCTGACAACAAAATCACACAAAAAATGATCAATAGTGTGTGTGGCCTCCACGTGCCTGTATGACCTCCCTACAACGCCTGGGCATGCTCCTGATGAGGTGGCGGATGGTCTCCTGAGGGATCTCCTCCCAGACCTGGACTAAAGCATCCGCCAACTCCTGGACAGTCTGTGGTGCAACGTGGCGTTGGTGGATGGAGCGAGACATGATGTCCCAGATGTGCTCAATTAGATTCAGGACTAGGGAACGGGCGGGACAGTCCATAGTATCAATGCCTTCCTCTTGCAGGAACTGCTGACACACTCCAGCCACATAAGGTCTAGCATTGTCTTGTATTAGGAGGAACCCAGGGCCAACCGCACCAGCATATAGTCTCACAAGGGGTCTGAGGATCTCATCTCGGTACCTAATGGCAGTCAGGCTACCTCTGGCGAGCACATGGAGGGCTGTGCGGCCCCCCAAAGAAATGCCACCCCACACCATGACTGACCCACCGCCAAACCGGTCATTCTGCAGGCAGCAGAACGTTCTCCACGGCGTCTCCAGACTCTGTCATGTTTGTCACATGTGCTCAGTGTGAACCTGCTTTCATCTGTGAAGAGCACAGGGCGCCAGTGGCGAATTTGCCAATCTTGGTGTTCTCTGGAAAACGCCAAACGTTCTGCACGGTGTTGGGCTGTAAGCACAACCCCCACCTGTGGACGTCGGGCCCTCATACCACCCTCATGGAGTCTGTTTCTGACCGTTTGAGCAGACACATGCACATTTGTGGCCTGCTGGAGGTGATTTTGCAGGGCTCTGGCAGTGCTCCTCCTGCTCCTCCTTGCACAAAAGCTGAGGTAGCGGTCCTGCTGCTGGGTTGTTGCCCTTCTACGGCCTCCTCCACGTCTCCTGATGTACTGGCCTGTCTCCTGGTAGTGCCTCCATGCTCTGGACACTACGCTGACAGACACAGCAAACCTTCTTGCCACAGCTCGCATTGATGTTCCATCCTGGATGAGCTGCACTACCTGAGCCACTTGTGTGGGTTGTAGACTCCGTCTCATGCTACCACTAGAGTGAAAGCACCGCCAGCATTCAAAAGTGACCAAAACATCAGCCAGGAAGCATAGGAATTGAGAAGTGGTCTGTGGTCACCAACTGCAGAACCACTCATTTAATGGAGGTGTCTTGCTAATTGCCTATAATTTCCACCTGTTGTCTATTCCATTTGCACAAACAGCATGTGAAATGTTGTTGTCAATCAGTGTTGCTTCCTAAGTGGACAGTTTCATTTCACAGAAGTGTGATTGACTTGGAGTTACATTGTGTTGTTCAAGTGTTCCCTTTATTTTGTTGAGCAGTGTACATTACAAACAACAAATCAAATTCATTTATTTCATTTTATATATACGCATAACTTTAAGTACATTAATTAGATGTATAGTTTGTATTGTCTCCTGACGAAACAGAAATGTTGAAAAATGCAGTAGGAGGCTAATTTCTTTTATCGCAATCACATGGTACCACTACCCCCCCCACACACATGTACCTACTAGCATGCTAACTGTGGGGAAATTGTTTAGACCCTCTGCAATTCTTTGCTAATGCGAACTAGCGCTAGCCAGCTAGTCACAAGTTATGGCAAAACAAAGTTCACTCGTGCACTTTTTCAAAAAGCCACAGATGGAGGATGAAGAGTCATCTTCAGCCCATGAGGTTAGCTACTGCTTTGACTTCCACAGCCTAGCTCAACATCGCCCAGCCCGGCCTTGTCATGGTGAGCATGTCATCACGAGGCCACCTGCAAATTTGTCTGAACTGTAGTTGACGAACCAGCCACACAACCAAAGATATGAGTCATCCTCGTTTTGGAATACATTTTTTTAAACTTTATTTAACTAGGCAAGTCAGTTGAGAACAAATTCTTATTTACAATGACGGCCTACCCCGGCCAAGCCCTAACGCGGACGACGCTGTGGCAATTGTGCGGTGCCCTACGGGACTCCCAATCACAGCCGGTTGTGATACAGTCTGGAATCTAACCAGGTCTGTAGTGATGCCTCAAGCACTGAGATGCAGTGTCTTAGACCGCTGCACCACTCGGTATGGACAGTTTTTTTTAGCTGGCATACAGTTCGACAAAGCACGCTCTTTTCTGTAAAACTGCGTACACATTTCTCCGAGGCCACTATGGAAGGCTCATTTGTTAGAGACATATATAAAGATTGGAAGCATCTTTGCGAGGCATGCTTCAACACCAGGCTAGCAAACCCCACTCATTTGCACTGGATAAATGTGAAGGCTATAGTACAAAGCCATCACAATCAAAGCCAGGGTAATGTTTTAAACTTACCCGCAAGTTCATAGCACTACATAGAGAAGAGTGAAGAGGCCCTTAAAAAGTGCAACTTTTTGAAAATTTCTACATAAATAACCAAATATGACCCCCAAAAAATCTAAATAGTCTATAACAGCTGCCCAAAAATGCTAGACTCATCTTCTGGAACAGACAGCTGACTGAGCTGCATACCCGGTTCCAGGAGGATCAATATGGAGGATCAATATGGAGTAGGGCTGTCTCAATATGGAGTAGGGCTGTCTCCGACAAAAAAAAATCTTAGTTGACCGAAAGTAGTTTGTTCTTTCGACCAATAGATTGGTCTAAATTTGTTAACCTGTATTTTTCCATATATAGATACACCCTATGTGTTTTAATAAAATAATCTACAGTGGCAAGACAAAGTATGTGAACCCTTTGGAAATACCCAGATTTCTGCATTAATTAGTCATACAATTTGATCTAATCTTCGTCTAGGTCACAACAATAGACAAACACAGTCTACATAACTAATAACACACAAACAATTATACGTTTTCATGTCTTTATTGAACACACTGTGTAAACTTTCACAGTGCAGGGTGGGAAAAGTATGTGAACCCTTGGATTTAATAACTTGCTGACCCTCCTTTGACAGCAATAACCTCAACCGAACGTTTCTGTAGTTGGGGATCAGACTTCCTCTTTACAAAACAGTTCAGCAATATTCTTGGGATGTCTGGTGTGAACTGCTCTCTTGCGGTCATGCCACAGCATCTCAAATCGGGATGAGGTCAGGACTCTTACGGGCCACTCCAGAAGGCGTATTTTCTTCTGTTGAAGCCATTCTGTCGTTGATTTACTTCTGTGTTTTGGGTCATTGTCCTGTTGCGTCACCCAACTTCTGTTGAGCTTCAATTGGCGGATAGATAGCCTAACATTCTCATGCAACAAAATGTCTTGACAAACTTGGGAATTCATTTTTCCGTCGATGATAGCAAGTTGTCCAGGCCCTGAGGCAGCAAAGCAGCCCCAAACCATGATGCTCCCTCCACAATACTTTACAGTTGGGATGAGGTTTTGATGTTGGTGTGCTGTGGCTTTTTTTTCTCCACACATAGTGTTGTGTGTTTCTTCCAAACCACTCAACTGTAGTTTCATCTGTCCACAGAATATTTTGCCAGTTGCGCTGTGGAACATCTAGGTGTGCTGTGGAACATCTAGGTGCACTTTGTTTTTTTGGACAGCAGTGGCTTCTTCTGTGGTGTCCTCCCATGAACACCATTCTTGTTTAGTGATTTATGTATCGTAGACTCGTCAACAGAGATGTTTGCATGTTCCAGAGATTTCTGTAAGTCTTTAGCTCACACTCTATGATTCTTCTTAACCTCATTAAGCATTCTGCGCTGTGTTCTTGCAGTCATCTTTGAAGGACGGCCACTCCAATGAAGAGTAGCAATTGTGCTGAACTTACTCCATTTATAGACAATTTGTCTGAACATCAAGGCTTTTAGAGATATCTTTGTAACCCTTTCCGACATCATGCAAGTCAACAATTCTTAATCTTAGGTCTTCTGAGATCTCTTTTGTCCGAGGAATGGTTCACATCAGGCAATGCTTCTTGTGAATAGCAAACACACATTTTGTGAATGTTTTTTTATAGGGCAAGGCAGCTCTAATCAGCATCTCCAATCTCGTCTCATTTATTGGACTCCAGGTTAGCTGACTCCTGACACTAATTCGCTTTAGGAGTAGTCATTAGCCTCGGGGGGTTCACATACTTTTTCCAACTTACACTGTGAATGTATAAATTATGTTTTCAATATAGACAGGAAAATTCAATAATTTGTGCGTTATTAGTTTAAGCACACTATGTTTGTCTATTGTTGTGATCTGATGAAGATCTGATGAAGATCAAATTTGATGAGCAATTTATGCAGAAATCCAGGTAATTCAAAAAGGGTTCACATACTTTTTCCTGCCACTGTATGCATTGAGCTTGTCTGATGCTTAAAGCTTACAGTTTGATTAAATAAGACAAATGCCTCAAGAGGGCGCCAGAGATCTAGATAACCAGAATAAAAAACCTGACCTAACTATTCACCTCTCGCAGATTCTGCCATTACTCTCCTGAAGTTGCCAATAATAGGCTACACAAGGAGTCTGCAACCTTTCTCATGTGGAATGCCAATGTATCTTCCCATTTCTACCGATCTGCATGACAGTTTTTATATGTACATTTTCATGAAACGCTTCCATTTAATTTATAATAATGTCTTCATATCTCAAAAATTGTGTTGTGGTTAATCCAAATTTTATCCAAATCTAAATGAAAATTATACAAACCTAAAAAGTAACTTCTATTGTCAACTATGTAAACACATAACATTGCAGCCTGCAGGTAGAAAATATCCAAATAAAAATAAATATCCTATAAATCACATTGGCTACTGTCACGACTTCCGCCGATGTCAGACCCTCTCCTTGTTCGGGTGGCGTTCGGCGGTCGACGTCACCGGCCTTCTAGCCATCGCCGATCCACTTTTCATTGTCCATTTGTTTTGTCTTCGTCTTACACACCTGGTTTCAATTCCCAAATTACTTGTTCATTATTTAACCCTTTGGTCCCCCTTTGTTTGTTTGTGAGTAATTGTTCGTATGTAAATCGGTCCGTTATAGGTAGCTTGCTTTATTGTATTACATTTGTCTATTTTGAGTAAATTACGTTTATTTACTCATATCTGCTGTCCTGCGCCTGACTCCTCTACACAAGCTACACACAGACCATATTACAGCTACACATGGCCTGTCTGCAATGAACTTGAAACATTGCATCAACTATTAACTTGGGCCCGGCCCGAAGCTTGCAATAGCATTGTATAAAATATTCTGTCCATTAGAATTTCCAGCGCCAGTGAGCTCAGGACAGACACAGTTGTAGGCTATTTGTGCAAGAGATAAGAAACACACCGAAGCTGAGTACCAGCACCTCAAATTTTCTACTGCTTGAGCTCATGTTCCTCTTATAGAATATTAGCTTAACAGTATTGTGGAGATCCTGCACCTAAATATAAACAGTACCAGCACCCAAAATGAGTATATATTTCAGTCCAAGTCAAGCACTGATAAGAGTTTATGAGGTAGGCCTATTTTATGACGTTTCCACTGGATCAGAGCATGACATGTTTCCCTTTCACGCTAAGTAGTTATCGAAAGGGAGAGAGCTGGAAAGATTGTAATTCTGAATGGATGTAAAACCAGACTTTGCTTGCTGTTTGAGGTGAAGAAAATATGACTTTGAGAAGCTCCATAGGTCACTAGTGGTGGTGCATTAAGCCAATCAGAAATACTATCAGATCCCCAAATTAGTACATTTATATGCTTACATTTGTGCGCAGGCCAGGTAGCCTATAGGCCTACTTCTATGCGTGTGTGTCCTTACTCAACATTGACAGGAGGCTCCAAACAATAGACCAAGACTAAATTGACACCTCGTAAATGGAATGAAATAAACCAAAACTTGTTTCTCACAAATGTAGCATTGGTTTTGCATTCTGCAACAACAACAAAAAAGTGTCCACTCAGACAATGAGAATGGGAATACTTGAATAATAATATTGAATGCATTAAAATAAATTACCATAACCAAATTAACAACATTGTAGATTAGAAATTATGGGAATTAACCGTAAATGTACTAATGGCGATGTATGTAATGGGGAATTGATCTACACTAACAAGCAAAGCAAACAATTCACACAATGAAGTTATGAAACAATGAATGTGCACATGATCAATCCCACATCTGCATTGGCCATGCAGCAGTTATGGTGATATGGCCTCAACAGAAGTAAAGGCATTCATACTTCCTGTTTGGCCCTGTCCGGGGGTGTCCTCGGATGGGGCCACAGTGTCTCCTGACCCCTCCTGTCTCAGCCTCCAGTATTTATGCTGCAGTAGTTTATGTGTCGGGGGCTAGGGTCAGTTTGTTATATCTGGAGTACTTCTCCTGTCCTATTCGGTGTCCTGTGTGAATCTAAGTGTGCGTTCTCTAATTCTCTCCTTCTCTCTTTCTTTCTCTCTCACCGAGGACCTGAGCCCTCGGACCATGCCCCAGGACTACCTGACATGATGACTCCTTGCTGTCCCCAGTCCACCTGGCCGTGCTGCTGCTCCAGTTTCAACTGTTCTGCCTTATTATTATTCGACCATGCTGGTCATTTATGAACATTTGAACATCTTGGCCATGTTCTGTTATAATCTCCACCCGGCACAGCCAGAAGAGGACTGGCCACCCCACATTGCCTGGTTCCTCTCTAGGTTTCTTCCTAGGTTTTGGCCTTTCTAGGGAGTTTTTCCACCGTGCTTCTACACCTGCATTGCTTGCTGTTTGGGGTTTTAGGCTTCGCTGAGCAGTGCAGAGCTGTTTTCAAGGTAGTGAGTTTGTTTATATACAGGTGCTACTGCCCCAACCTACCATTAACTAATTATGCTAATGCAGAGCTATACAGAGCCCTCTGCATTGTTACAAAATTTGGGAGGAGCAAGAACATGCGGTACGGTGCTTGATTTGGCCTCTGCATGTCTCTGGAGGCTCCACATTTGTGTCACACCATCCCTATGGAGCATCCGATTACATTTTTTTTGGATCAAACATAAATTGGCTTTTAGTCTAGGCCTCCACAATGGACTAGTTCACTGAGATGGCCGCAAATATATATATTTTTGTTACTGCACGACGACAACAATTAAGGTCGACCAACAGCCTTATGACCAAACAATTTGCCAGTCACCTAATTGGGGTCAGACCTAAATGAAAGCAGTAGCGCCCTGTCTGCCAGGGTCTAGGACTTTTCCACTGAAATAATCACTGCTGGCCCCATGTGGTCACTATCATATCTCTGCTGAAGATGCTGAATGAAGCGTGTTTATGAGGTCAGGAATTCCCATCCCTTATTGAAGGTTTAGACAGCTGTAGCCCTGACATTTCTCCTAATATCAATAGACAACTAAGGAACATCACACTTCCTATGACTTACTGTTGAGAGAGACTTCTCCACTTGCCTGGCTACGCGGACTCCTTGCTCTGGCCAAACGCCACACAAACAAACGTTAGTTTCTTCTCCACAATGAGTCTGGATCTGAGTACCGAATGTGAACACGGGGCAGTCTGATTGGTCCAGAAACCGATGGGTTGGGCCAGAGCCAGAACACATGAACACACACAAAGTGGCAGTTTAAAAATGTTTTAAAATATGTCATTAGCTTTGATATTCTGATTGTTTAGAGACAATCCAATCACTGATGCCTTTGTTTTGTACAACCCCCCTTCCTGCCCCTCTTCACCACAAATGACTTCAATGATGGCAGTCTCAGACTAATGTATGTAGCAAACGACAGAACAGTGGAAGAATTTTGTGCAACTGGTCAGGCCAATTTTTTCACTACAGGCCATATCAAAACATCCATCAGATCTTGCATGCTGACTGCCCGTCTCAACAATTGTAGCCTGGTGGTCCTTTGAAACGGAACTCAGGGACTTTTTGGACTATGGTGATATAATCTCCACCTTCAACACCATGCCTAGGCATCTACACTTGTGCTGTAAAATGTGAAAGTTAAGTTTTATTTTTATTTCACCTTTATTTAACCAGGTAGGCAAGTTGAGAACAAGTTCTCATTTACAATTGCGACCTGGCCAAGATAAAGAAAAGCAGTTCGACACATACAACGACACAGAGTTACACATATTTTCAATTTAGTCTAATGTTTTCATGCCTGCCTTGGTAGGTCAGGCCTATGTATTTGATTCAAAGTGAGCTACTGTATTCATACCCACCGTGATATTAGGCTATGTATGATGAGTTCATGTTTTAATGCCTGCCTTGGTAGGCCAGGTTTATGGTTGCGGATTCAAGTGAGCTGTTGTACTCATACCCGCTGTGGTATTATGCATAATGATTTCATGTCTGAATGTCTTTAGAGTAGCGTTTGCTTATTCAAAGTGAGCTATTAATTTCATACCCATAAGTTTCATAGCCGTACAGTTCAAGATATAGGCCTAAAGTGTTTGTATTGTGTTGTGCGTGGCTGTTTTCATATGGCAAAAAGTGGGCACTTTTGGGCTTTTGAGTACCATACGGGCAGGTAATGCTGAGCCCGCAAAAGTCTAATCAAATATTTCAGCACCAGACAGCTCCGCCCTCCACTCTGCTCTCTGACTCCTGATATTCGCATTCACAATGAGAATGAGTCACATTCACAATGAGAATGATTCACATTCACAATGAGAATGATTCGCAGTCACAATGAGAATGAGTCACATTCAAGATGGCGAGAATCTGTCTCCTCACCACGCGCTCTCACCACTGGTGTCCCCCAGGGCTCTGTTCTAGGCCCTCTCCTATTCTCGCTATACACCAAGTCACTTGGCTCTGTCATAACCTCACATGGTCTCTCCTATCATTGCTATGTAGACGACACACAATTAATCTTCTCCTTTCCCCCTTCTGATGACCAGGTGGCGAATCGCATCTCTGCATGTCTGGCAGACATATCAGTGTGGATGACGGATCACCACCTCAAGCTGAACTTCGGCAAGACGGAGCTGCTCTTCCTCCCGGGGAAGGACTGCCCGTTCCATGATCTCGCCATCACGGTTGACAACTCCATTGTGTCCTCCTCCCAGAGCGCTAAGAACCTTGGCGTGATCCTGGACAACACCTTGTCGTTCTCAACTAACATCAAGGCGGTGGCCCGTTCCTGTAGGTTCATGCTCTACAACATCCGCAGAGTACGACCCTGCCTCACACAGGAAGTGGCGCAGGTCCTAATCCAGGCACTTGTCATCTCTCGTCTGGATTACTGCAACTCGCTGTTGGCTGGGCTCCCTGCCTGTGCCATTAAACCCCTACAACTCATCCAGAACGCCGCAGCCCGTCTGGTGTTCAACCTTCCCAAGTTCACTCACGTCACCCCGCTCCTCCGCTCTCTCCAATGGCTTCCAGTTGAAGCTCGCATCCGCTACAAGACCATGGTGCTTGCCTACGGAGCTGTGAGGGGAACGGCACCTCAGTACCTCCAGGCTCTGATCAGGCCCTACACCCAAACAAGGGCACTGCGTTCATCCACCTCTGGCCTGCTCGCCTCCCTCCCACTGAGGAAGTACAGTTCCCGCTCAGCCCAGTCCCAGTTCGCTGCTCTGGCTCCCCAATGGTGGAACACACTCCCTCACGACGCCAGGACAGCGGAGTCAATCACCACCTTCCGGAGACACCTGAAACCCCACCTCTTTAAGGAATACCTAGGATAGGATAAAGTAATCCTTCTCACCCCCCTTAAAAGATTTAGATGCACTATTGTAAAGTGGCTGTTCCACTGGATGTCATAAGGTGAATGCACCAATTTGTAAGTCGCTCTGGATAAGAGCGTCTGCTAAATGACTTAAATGTAATGTAATGATTCACAATGAGAATTGGGCATTTTTTCATGTCTCAGAAATTCTACAGATTAGCCTCTTTATTTTGCTTCTCGATAGAAGAACTTTAGGTTCAGGCCAGAGGACCAGACTCAATCGGTTGCGATCATCAGTTCCCCTGTACATGAAATAGCCTAGGCCTACAGAAATCAAGTGGCAAGACTAAAGTATAAAAAGGTTATACACAAATAGTAATATTAGGGTAGGAATATGTGGAAACCATGGTGTATGGAATTTAATGTAGCCTAAGCCTTTTTTTGTAATCCATAAATGTCCTCCAGCAAAACATACAATACAGAGATGAATAAGTAACGACTAGCATCCGCTTATCTGGACCCTTAACCTTACATATCAGCCATAAGGGCCTTTTATTTCATTCTGGATATCATGGTGGATGTATTTTGCATTGCCATGATTGTAGGTCATTCAGAGTAGCCTACATCTGTTTTTCATAGAATTCTTTTACACAGTATGCCCATTCATTCACCAGGCAGGCCGTTTGGGAAATATTTTCCATGCACCATGACTACACCACTGATGTCTATGTATTTCTGCTAGAAAATGTTAGCCCAGTCACTTTTACTCAGGCCCAGCCACACGGCAATTTCTGCCTACGCCTCTGGACTCAAAGGCCATTGCTGTCTTACCGTCTTCTGGCTGACCAGTCAGGGGGATGTCTAGGGACCGGCAGAATAATATAGTAGACACAAACACCTACACACACGTTTGTATCCACGCACCCATTGCGCACACACACACACACCTATGGGTTCAGATGTGATAGACGTAAACAGACTCACCTGTACGCTTGCTAGTGTGGTGTATTGGTAGGCTTTGATAACCAGGTAGTTAGCCTCGATGTCTATTAGTCCCAGAATCATGTACTTCCACCATCGCCTCTTCAGTATTGCCAGCAGATTCTCCTCACCTGTGAAGAGAATAAGAGAGACATGTTATAACAACGTCTGTTCCCACAGGGAATATAACTGTAAGCTCATGAGATATTGTGGGTGGATATACACTATATAATCCAAAAGTATGTGGACACCCCTTCAAATTAGTGGATTTGGCTATTTCAGGCACACCCGTTGCTGACAGGTGTATAAAATCGAGCACACAGCCATGCAATCTCATAGACAAACATTGGCAGTAGAATGGCTTTACTGAAAAGCTAATTGACTCTCAACGTAGCACCGTCATAGGATGACTCCTTTCCAACAAGTTAGTTCGTCAAATTTCTGCCCAGCTAGAGGGCCCCGATCAATTGTAAGTGCTATTATTGTAAAGTGGAAATTTCTAAGAGCAACAAAAATTGTCTGTCCTGATTTGCTAAACACTTACTACCAAGGTCAAAATTGCCTCTGGAAGCAAGTTAGCACAAAAACTGTTAGTCGGGAGCTTCATGAAATGGGTTTCCTTGGCCGAGCAGCCGCACACAAGCCTAAGATCACCATGTGCAATGCCAAGTGTCGGCTGGAGTGGTGATAAGATCGCCACCATTGAACTTTGAAGCAGTGGAAACACGTTCACTGGAGTGATGAATCACGCTTCACCATCTGGCAGTCTGACGAGTCTGAGTTTGGCGACTGCCAAGAGAACGCTACCTCATTGAAATATTGTATATAAGATTTCCCTTTCAGCTTCAGTGCATGGCTAACATTTCAAAATTAATTACAAGACAGATACAACAAAGGAAGCAATTAACATGACAAAACAAACAGATAAACGAAAACCACCCTTGAGAGAAGTCAGCCTCTTCCCAAGGATCGTGGGAGGAAAAAAAACCCTCCCCTGCAATCTCAATAGAACAATGCGGTTAACTAGTTATTTGTTTTCAGTTATTATAGCTAGCACTGTGTGCAGTAATCTCTTAGCACAACAAGCCCAACATGAGAGCATTCTAAAATGTCTGCTTTTTTTAATGATCATAATTGGCAAAAGAAAGCTCTCTGGGATCAGAGTGTGGGTAGAGTGAGAGAAAAAGAGAGTCAGGCCAGAGAGGAGGAATAATTGGAGACAACAAAGAAGCGAGTTCAGACCTTCAGCACAACACTATTTACAGAGGAGCAGGTAGGAGGCATCCAAAAGCTAATTATTCATTCATGCTCAAAAACATCAAACAGTTCGTTGGGGTTATTACTACGGTAGCTACAGTATAGTCTTGTACACTGATACCGTTAGAGCACTGATAAATGTGCTGGAACTTTATGCGAAATCTAAGCTAATACTGTGCTTGAATAATTATATAAACTTGTAACAGATGCACTGAATTTAATTGTCAAATTACTATGCATTTGCACATATTGACAATCTTTCTAAGTACACAGAGATATGCCACCAGTTGTACAGATTCCTGGAGTTAAACATTTGTAGGGAAAAGGTTCAAAATGGCTTCCTTTCCTTGACTGGCAGGATTGCAGAGTGCAGTGCTGTGATGGGGAGCTGTTTCCTTTCCCAGACTCTGAATGGTTCTGTGCTCTACTATAGGCCATTACAATCACCGGGTAACGGTCACACAGCACAAAAAACAGCCAGCCTGCCACTGTTCACGGAGAAATGTTGTTTCCTAAAAGTACAGGTGTATTTACCTAGTTTTATGTCCATAGCTTAGCGTTCAGCTTCAAGAGCAGGTTATCTGTTAGGTTAAACAGGGATGTCACTGTGTTCTTTCTCTACACATACGTCTAAGGACCAGGGAAGTCACCAGGATCTGGCTTTCGGGGGTTTAGTCCTACATGATTTTGGGTCATCCCCAAATCTTTTGTCCAGCTGCGATGGTGTAAAAAGTGGTTTGAGATAAAACTCCCAAAGTCATCCAACCGTTATAAATCAGGGGTGCAGTGCCACCTCCATGCTCCGCCACTTCCAGAATGGTGCCATGTCTTAGAAGATCACGTTATGATTCATTAGTATTCTACATAACAAACCAAATAATAATAGCATAGATAATGTTAGGCTACTGTCATACCAAAAACACCACATCATTTCTGATGAAAATTTAGGATGATTGTGCTGAATTTTTTTTTCTTTCTCATGTGGACAGACCTCAACAGCAGGTTCCATTGGCTAAAATATGCTTTGATTGAAACAAATTCCAGGTGGCTGTGTTTAACTCCATCTGCTCTAAAATGAGATTAAACAGCTATTCTACTCAGCCTACGTCATTCAAGATTATCAAAATGCATATTTCCATGAACCTGAAATTGGGATCAAATGGTTGGCATGCATGTAGCATGAACGTTTCACCAGTAAAACATGAATAATTATCATTCACAATTGACAGTGATGATGGCCTAATTTATAATAAGGTAGGCCTAATTTATAATAAGG
The DNA here is from genome assembly GCF_023373465.1 of Oncorhynchus keta. NCBI lineage: Eukaryota > Metazoa > Chordata > Actinopteri > Salmoniformes > Salmonidae > Oncorhynchus > Oncorhynchus keta. Next base: position 64,097,486 of record NC_068439.1, on the reverse strand, counting down.
TAGGCCTAATTTATAATAAGGTAGGCCTAATTTATAATAAGGTAGGCCTAATTTATAATAAAGGTAGGCCTAATTTATAATAAAGGTAGGCCTAATTTATAACGAGGCAGGTCTAATTTGGTGTTTTAGAATTTTAAACATAGAACATTTTCATTGAGACACTTATGTGTAAGCATAGGCAATCATGCAACTTGGATGATATAGGCCTATTGTATGTAAAGGGTCAAGAAGTATGTGAACCCTTTGGAAATACCTGGATTTCTGCATAAATCGGTCATGACAGTTGATCTGATCTTCATCTGGGAATACATTTTTCCATCGATGATAGCAAGCTGTCCCTGCCCCGAGGCAGCAAAGCAGTCCCAAACCATAATGCTCGCTCCACCATACTTTACAGTTGGGATGAGGTTTTGATGATAGTGTGCTGTGCCTTTTTTTCTCCAAACATAGTGTTGTGTGTTCCTTCCAAACTACTCAACTGTAGTTTCATCTGTCCACCAAATATTTTTTCCAGTAGCGCTGTGGAACATCCAGCTGCACTTTTGCCTACTACAGATGTGCAGCAATGTTTTTTTTGGACAGCAGTAGCTTCTTCTGTGGTGTCCTCCCATGAACACCATTCTTGTTTAGTGTTTTACGTATCGTAGACTCGTCAGAGATGTTAGCATGTTCCAGAGATTACTGTAAGTCTTTAGCTGACACTCTAGGATTCTTCTTAACCTCATTGAGCATTATGCGCTGTGCTCTTCCAGTCATCTTTGCAGGACGGCCACTCCTAGGGAGATTAGCAACAGTGCTGAACTTTCCCCATTTATATACAATTTGTCTTACCTTGGACTGATGAAAATTAAGTCTTTTAGAGATACTTTTGTAACCCTTTCCAGCTTTATGCAGTCAACAATTCTTTAATCTTAGGTCTTCTGAAATCTTTTGTTCAGGATATGGTTCACATCAGGCAATGCTTCCTGTGAATAGCAAACTTGTGAGTGTTTTTTTATAGGGCAAGGCAGCTCTAACCAACATCTCCAATCTCGTCTCATTGTTTGGACTCTAGGTTGGAGAAGTCATTAGACTAGGAGTTCACATACATTTACAACCTACACTGTGAATGTTTAAATCATCTATTAAATATAGACAAGAAAAATACAATAATTTGTGTTATTAGTTTAAGCACACTGTTTGTCTATTGTTGTGACTTAGATGAAGATCAGATCAAATTTGATGACCAATTTATGCAGAAATCCAGGTAATTCCAAAAGGTTCAAACACGTTTTCTTGCCACTGTATATTCTGACCTATTGCCTTCAATAGGCTACATGTAGGTACCAACTTTCATTCAGAAATTATGAAGTAATTATATAAAATGTGTGGTCAACTGATAATTCCAGCTCCCTTTTGATTGGGACAGAGTCATTGCTGCTTTGACAAAAGCATTGGAACCTCTCTTGATAAATCAATGTCAGATCTTTCTTTTCACTGAATCTCCGTTTGAATATTAGGTTACAATTATGCTGGGAAATGTTAGCTAAGTTGAGGTGAGTGCTCATGATCATTGGTCTAGCAATTGAAAGCAATGCACATCTTCTCTACACACACATTTGGCCTCTAGCCTCCCTGATGAGCTTCCCTGGTGTTTTCATGAACCTGATGCATTTCAGTCACTTCAGACAGCTTACTGATGCGAATACACATTTTTTCACTTTTTCCATAGGCTATTCAAGTAATTTGACATATTCTCTTATTGGTTAAAAAGGTCATAAGGCCTACATAGTTTCAACAACAATATAGCTGAAACCACTAGCCTATTGGCTTCATTCATTTATTGAATTTATTATCTTGTAATTGTAGGCTAGGCTACTTGCTGATATATTATTTAAAATGTTATTTTAACATTATACCCTCTCTGTGTGTTAGTTCAGCCGGGGCATGACATTATACCCTCTCTGTGTGTTAGTTCAGCTTGGGCGTGACATTATACCCTCTCTGTGTGTTAGTTCAGCCTGTGTGTGACATTATACCCTCTCTGTGTGTTAGTTCAGCCTGGGCGTGATATTATACCCTCTCTGTGTGTTAGTTCAGCCTGGGCGTGACATTATACCCTCTCTGTGTGTTAGTTCAGCCTGGGTGTGTGTGTGTATCACCACTAGGCCATATATTAATCTTAGAGGTGTGGGGGTACAGCGGGCGGGGTGTCATAATCAGATTATTTATTATCTTGGCCGACACGTCTGTTTGACTTTCACGGGATTGTCTCACATACTGAGTGACTGTGTGTTGCAACTGAGGTAGTTCAGGTGAAATGGGAATCCTCAAGGGCACTGTGCGTGTGTCCCAGCCTTCTTCCTCCAAACATCACATCAGACACAATGCAAACAGAAGGCCAGGTGATTGGAAGCCAATGATCTGTGTGACTTTGATGGGCTCTCTCCCTCCTATGGCTCTGTGCGTAAGCAATGATAGTTTATTTGCACACCTCGGGCAAAGAGCAGCGCCTTCATTAAGTGGAACTTCCAGTGTTTGAAATGACAGCATGGGCGGCCCAATCTCTCCTCCGTTTTGAGACACTAATCACACTAACACTAAGCAGAAAGACACCTCTCTAATCTTGGATGATGTCGAAGTGTGAGTTTGCAAGGCGAGATTTGTTCGTTTTCTTCAACACTTGAGCTAGTACTAGAAGTTCCTTCTATTCTGAGTACCCTTGGCAGATGCAGGGGGGAGGGGCTTGAATGAAACATTAACATCCAATGGTCTCGTTATTCCTCATCCAATTATAGGACTGGCAGTACTTTAAGTGGTAGAGTAAGTTAAATGCAGAGCACTGCAGGATCTATTCCTATAGTAGCATTATTCATTGTTTTTACATGGCCAATCAGTGTGTGCGTACCCAGAGAAGCTCCAGGGGACCTGAGCTAGCTAGCTTTATTTGCACTCCGTCACTACCCAGACAGGCTAATGTTCTCTTATTCTGGCCTTGTTAAAAGCTGCTGACTGCTACATATCCTGCCTCATATACTCATCTCCTCTGCATCTCTAATCAGGTCTGGAGATGTTTTCTGATTTCCCCGGATACATTTAAATTGCTTTTCGGTGTCTGAAATGGGGAAAGGGGGATACCTAGTCAGTTGTACAACTGAATGCATTCAACTGAAATGTGTCTTCTGCATTTAACCCAACTCCTCTAAATCAGAGAGGTGTGGAGGTTAACTGCCTTGCTCAGGGGCAGGATGACATATTTTTACCTTGTCAGGATTTGATCTAGCAAACTTTCAGTTAATGGCTCAACGCTCCTACCCGCCAGGCTACCTGCCATCCCTTTTAGGCTACCTGCCACCCCTAATCAATACCACTCGATCCAGACTTAATGGAATCATTGATTTCATTGGTGTAGGGCTTTCTTCATTGGCCTAAATCTAAATCAAGACGCCTATTTTCATAGCTCTCAAAACTCTCTCAATATAGCCACGTGTGTGGTTAGATAGGCGAGAGTAGGCTAGTTGCTCTCTGCCTCCCCTACTTCCTCCCTCAACCCTAGTACAGACATACCTTATTACATTATTGATTATGTGCCTATTGGGACAGAAGCACAATCCAATGCATGTACATCAGCGGTAAGAATTCTGTTGTGACCATAGTTGTAGCTCAGTGAGTCTCCTCTGCTGTCAATAGGCTGGGATGAGCAGAGCCTCCCTCCCTTCTAAAAAACAATAAAAGAGCTCTCAGAGGCAATCACCAACTGGGAGGACAAAGGTATTGACCTGACCAAGTACCTGCAGGCTCCTGAAGGAAAATACCACAGGAGATATTGAAGAGTACTGACTCGAGACAACTTCACCAAACTGTCACCAAAACACACACACGGACACAGTACCAGTCAAACGTTGGCACACACCTACTCATTCAAGGGTTTTTCTTTATTTTTTATTATTTTCTACATTGTAGAATAATAGTGAAGACATAAAAACTATGAAATAACACATATGGAATCATGTAGTAACCAAAAAAAAATGTTAAACAAATCTAAATATATTTTAGATTTTAGATTCTTCAAAGTAGCCACCCTTTGCCTTGATGACAGCTTTGCACACTCTTGGCATTCTCTGAACCAGCTTCATGACATAGTTACCTGGAAAGCATTTTTAATTAACAGGTGTGCCTTGTTAAAAGTTCATTTGTGGTATTTCTTTCCTTCTTAATGCGTAGGGGTGGTATACAGAAGATAGCTGTATTTGGTAAACTACCAAGTCTATATTCTGGCAAAGAACAGCTCAAATAAGTAAATGGAAACGGCAGTCCATCATTACTTTAAGACATGAAGGTCAGTCAACACGGAAAATATCAATCATTTTGAAATCTTCAACCACAGTCACAAAAACCATCAAGCGCTATGATCAAAATGGCTCTCATGAGGACCGCCACAGGAATGGAAGACCCAGAGACACCTCTGCTGCAGAGGGTAAGTTCATTAGTGTTACCAGCCTCAGAAATTGGAGTCCAAATAAATGCTTCACAGAGTTCAAGTAACAGACACATCTCAACATCAACTGTTCAGATGAGACTGTGTGAATCAGGCCTTCATGGTCAAATTGCTGCAAAGAAACCACTACTAAAAAGGACACCAAGAAGAAGTGACTTGCTTGGGCCAAGAGATACGAGCAATGGACAATAGACCAGTGGAAATTTGTCCTGTGGTCTGGAGTCCAAATTGGAGATTCTTGGTTTCAGCCACTTTGTTTTTGTGGTGAATGGATGATCTCTGCATCTTCTGTAGCTCAGTTGGTAGAGCATGGCGCTTGTAACGCCAGGGTAGTGGGTTCGATTCCCGGGACCACCCATACGTAGAATGTATGCACACATGACTGTAAGTCGCTTTGGATAAAAGCGTCTTCTAAATGGCATATATTATTATTATTATATTAGTTCCCACAGTAAAGCAAGGAGGAGGTGGTGTTATGGTGTGGGTGTGCTTTGCTGGAGACACTGTGATTTATTTAGAATTCAAGGCACACTTAACCAGCATGGCTAGCACTACATTCTGCAGAGATACACCATCCCATCTGGTTTGGGCTTAGAAGGACTATCATTTGTTTTTCAACAGGACAATGACCCAACACACCTCCAGGCTGTGTAAGGGCTATTTTACCAAGAAGGAGAGTGATGGAATGCTGCATCAGATGACCTGGTCTTCACAATCCCCAATCTCAACCAAATTGAGATAGTTTGGGATGAGTCTGACCGCAGATTGAAGGAAAAGCAGCCAACAAGTGCTCAGCATATGTGGGAACTCCTTCAAGACTGTTGGAAAAGCATTCCAGGTGAAGCTTGTTGAGAAAATGCTGAGAGTTTGCAAAGCTGCCATCAAGGCAAAGGGTGGCTACTTTGAAGAATCTCAAATATAAAAATATTGAGATTTGTTGAACACTTTTTTGGTTACTACATGATTCCATATGTGTTATGTCATTGTTTTGATGTCTTCGCTATTATTATACAAAGTAGAAAATAGTAAAAATTAAGAAAAACCCTTGAACGGAGTAGGTGTTCTGAAACTTTTGACCGGTAGTGTATATATACAGTGCCTTCTGAAAGTATTCAGACCCCTTGACTTTTTCCTCATGTGGTTACTTTACAGACTTATTCTAAAATGGATTACATAAAAAACAAATCCTCAGAAATCTACACACAATAGCCCATAATTACAAAGAGAAAACTGTTTGAAATTTTTGCAGATTTTTGTAAAAAAATAAAACAGAAAGAACTTATTTACATAAGTATTCAGACCCTTTGATATGAGACTCTAAATTGAGCTCAGTTGTATCCTGTTTCCATTGATTATCCTTGAGATGTTTCTACAATTTGATTGGAGTCCACCTGTTGTAAATTCAATTGATTCTACATGATTTGGAAAGGCACACACATGTCTATTTAAGGTCCCACAGTTGACAGGGCATGTCAGAGCAAAAACCAAGCCATGAGGTCGAAAGAATAGTCCGTAGAGCTCCGGGACAGGATTGTGTCGAGGCACAGATCTGGGGAAGTGTACCAAAATATTTCTGCAGCATTGAATGTCCTCAAGAACACAGTGACTTCCATCATTCTTAAATGGGAGAAGTTTGGAACCACCAAGACTCTTCCTCGAGCTGGCCACCCGGCCAAACTGAGCAATCGGGGAAGAAGGGCCTTGGTCAGGCAGGTGACCAAGAACCCGATGATCACTCTGACAGAGCTCGAGAGTTCCTCTGTGGAGATGGGAGAACCTTCCAGAAGGACAACTTATCTGACACTCATCAGTAAAAGACACATGACAGCCCGCTTGGAGTTTGCCAAAAGGCACCTAAAGACTCTCAGATCATGAGAAACAAGATTCCCTGGTCTGATGAAACCAAGATTGAACTCTTTGGCCTGAATGCCAAGTGTCACTTCTGGAAGAAACCTGGCAACATCCCTACAGTGAAGCATTGTGGTGGCAGCATCATGCTGTGGGATTGATTTTCAGCGGTAGGGACTGGGAGACTAGTCTGGATTGAGGGAAAGATGAACGGAGCAAAGTACAGAGAGATCCCTGATGAAAACCTGCTCTAGTGCAATCAGGACCTTAACCTGGGGGCGAAGCACACAGCCAAGACAATGCAGGAGTGGCTTCGGGACAAGCCTCTGAATGTCTTTGGGTGCCCCAAACCAGAGCCCGGACTTGAACCCAATCGATCATCTCTGGAGAGACCTGACAAAAGCTGTGCAGAGACGCTCCCCATCCAACCTGACAGAGCTTGAGAGGAGCTGCAGAGAAGAATGGGAGAAACTCCCCAATTACAGGTGTGCCAAGCTTGTAGCATCATACCCAATAAGACTTGAGGATGTAATAGCTGCCAAAGGTTATTCAACAAAGTACTGAGTAAAGGGTCTGAATACTTTTTTAAATGTGATATTTGATACATTTTTTGTAAATTAGGAACATTTCTAAAATCCTGTTTTTACTTTGTCATTATCGTGTGCAGATAGTTTCTTCCCCTCATCAATTTTAGAATAAGACTGTAACGTAACAAAATGTGTGAATACAACTAAAAACACTATTGTACAATGCCTGATAAAGTGACTGACAAAAACTAAAGTCAAGAGTCGACAGTCAAGGACATTCGGGGGAGATAAGGAGATGTTGATGAAGGCTATTTGTCCAATTGATTGCTTGAATATTCCATAGAGAAATAAAGTTAAAACCTTGATGAAAAGAAGAGGTAGGCTGTGGGTATTGCCACATTGTAATAGAAGGGAATTAAGTCATTGCAGGTGTATTGCATCATTCAGCCTGCAAAGTCAGTTTTTTTCCCTTCTAACACTTTATTACGGTACACACAGAGTGAATAATGCTGTGTTAAGGCTATTTCTGAAGAGAGCTAACATCTGTACCGTAGCAGCCATGTCATTAAAGTCCCTCTATGTCTGTGAAAATGTGGCAACTGAATAGCTGTTAGAGAATAGCATACCCCACAGATAACACGTACCATCACCTGGTCGGTCACCATACAGTATGCAGTATATTAGTGAATCCATTACGACCTTGACATTTCATCTCTGTCTGTGTTTCTATAGAAGAGACCATTAGTGGAAGCGTTCCCAGCTTTTTAGCCTTCATGGTAAATACATCTATTTCAATTAAAAATATATGCATTGAATTTCACTTAGAGGTGATTAATTAGGTAAAGGTCTACATGAATTTAAAAAATTAATACAAAAAAAATGTATATTCTTGGTTTTCATCGTGAATATATCTGTGAACTATTAACAGAGAAGAGGATGATGCTTATGGTTCCCTGACTGCTTATTTTCTGGGCACAAGTTCAACCAGTTCAGCACAGATGGACGAGACAGGGCAAACACAAATAGAAATAATGTTTCTGCACATTTCTCCCCCCACCCCAACCCAGTCCTCAGGTTCTCCGCTCTGCAACGGTTTTGAGAGTTTCAGTGATTCTAACCATTATGGCTGTTCAGTCATTTCTTTTGGACAGGCTCCACCTGGCAAAGCCTGTCCCGCTCTCTCTGCTCTGACAGATTGGTACAGACGAATGCTGGCAGCCATTCCCATTAATCTGTGAATCCTGAAAAACAATGGCTTAACCTGCTGGGCCATATGCTTGGGAGACATTATTGTGTTAGAGAAGAGAGAGAGAGAGCCTTCCAGGCATGTTGGTCCCCATGGTGGCAGATGGGAGATTCTGACACAAGGTGGCATTTGCTGTGTTGGGTCTCTGTGTAAACATAGGAGAAATTGGCGTGCTTAGCTCAAATGTTTGTAGTGACAAAAGGTCTTCGGGTGCCAGGTTCAAAAAGCATATATTTGAAGAAAGGAAAATACTCACCCAATGAAATATTATTTAAGTTAAGGTATTTTTTTGCCTCAGAGGTCAAAAACAGACAATAGGCATTCACCCATATTTATAGATGATGTCACATTGCAGTACTGCATCTTTCTTTCTTCACAATGATTCTTTACATACATTATTTACAGACATTTTCTACTATTTTCCACAAGAGCTTCAAGATAAAAATGACAATAAACAAAGAAAAAGGCACCTTGTTGCTCACAGGAAGCACCTTAACAGAAGTTCTTCATTCAGGACTCTTGGGCTCTCGGTAAGACATGGATTTACAATCTCCCTCTGTAACAGCAATTTATCACCTACTATTGAACATGCTGACCACACCGCTCGCGTCCTGTGCATTGCAAAATACATTTACACGTAGCCAAATACATTTAAACCCAGTCTCTGCCTTAGGTCAGTTAGAATCACCACTTTATTTTAAGAATGTGAAATGTCAGAATAATAGTTGAGAGAATGATTATTTCAGCATTTATTTCTTTCATCACATTCTCAGTGGCTCAGAAGTTTACATACACTCAATTAGTATTTGGTAGCATTGCCTTTAAATTGTTTAACTTGGGTCAAATGTTTTGGGTAGCCTTCCACAAGCTTCCCACAAGTTGGGTGAATTGGGTGAATTTTGGCCCATTCCTCCTGACAGAGCTGGTGTAACTGAGTCAGGTTTGTAGGCCTCCTTGCTCGCACACACTTTTTCAGTTCTACCTACACATTTTCTATAGGATTGAGGTCAGGGCTTTGTGATCGCCACTCCAATACCTTGACTTTGTTGTCCTTAAGCCATTATGCCACAACTGTGGAAGTATGCTTGGGGTCATTGTCCATTTGGAAGACGCATTTGCGACAAGCTTTAACTTCCTGACTGATGTCTTGAGATGTTGCTTCAATACATCCACATAATTTACCTACCTCATGATACAATCTATTTTGTGAAGTCCACCAGTCCCTCCTGCAGCAAAGCACCCCCAAAACATGATGCTGCCACCCCCGATGTTTCACAGTTGGGATGGTGTTCTTCGGCTTGCAAGCCTCCCCCTTTTTCCTCCAAGCATAACTATGGTCATTATGGCCAAACAGTTCTATTTTTGTTTCATCAGACCAGAGTACATTTTTCCAAAAAGTGTGATCTTTGTCCCCATGTGCAGTTGCAAACCGTAGTCTGGCTTTTTTAATGGGTGGTTTTGGAGCAGTGGCTTCTTCCTTGCTGAGCGGCCTTTCAGGTTATGTCAATATAGGACTAGTTTTAATGTGGATATAGATGTATATACCTGTTTCCTCCAGCATCTTCACAAGGTCCTTTGCTGTTGTTCTGGGATTGATTTTGCACTTTTCGCACCAAAGTACGTTCATCTTTAGAAGACATGCATGGTTCCATGGTGTTTATACTATTGTTTGTACAGATGAACGTGGTACCTTCAGGCATTTGGAAATTGCTCCCAAGGATGAACAGACTTGTGGAGGTCTACAATATATTTTCTGAGGTCTTGGCTGATTATTTTAGATTTTCCCATGATGTCAAGCAAAGAGGCACTGAGTTTAAAGGTAGGCCTTGAAATACATCCACAGGTACACCTCCAATAGGCTCATTGACATCATTTGAGTCAATCAGAAGCTTCTACCTGACATCATTTTCTGTAATTTTCCAAGCTGTTTAAAGGCACAGTCACCTTAATGTATGTAAACTTCTGACCCACTGGAATTGTGATACAGTGAATTATAAGTGATATAATCTGCCTGACAATTGTTGGAAAAATTACTTGCATCATGCACAAAGTAGATGTCCTAACCGACTTGCCAAAACTATAGTTTGTTCACAAGAAATTTGTGGAGTAGTTGAAAAACTAGTTTTAATGACTTCAACCTAAGTGTATATAAGCTTCCGACGTCAACTGTACATGTTATTCAATCATTGCACCCACACTGCTCACGCATGTCAACAAGCGTCTGCGTAGCCAGGCACTAAAATATTGGTTCTATTTGTGACATTCAACTAGCTGCAAGTCCTGCCTCTCCCATCTCCTCATTGGTTTTTAGTAGCAAATACCCACGTGTGTGATTGAAAGATGAACTGAGGTCCACACTCCAATCCAGTTGGTTGTGGTAATGCACCTTAAAGTTGGTTGCCAACCTCCATATAAAGTCAGAAGAAGAAGAAGCCCGAAGGAGGAGAGATTACTAGAAAAAAACCTCTGTTTACCATTTTACCTGTGGAATAATTGTCGGATTAGAGGACCTTGTGCATTTCAGGTAAAATAACAAACAAATGTTTATATACCATGACAAATTAGCTAGTAACAGCAAGCTAACTTGATAAATTGCCATAAATGTTTAATGCACTTCGACCTGTCCCCAAATTAATAGAATTGGTACAGTGTTTGTTTTGATATTTCAACCTGCGTGTGCTGATCACTTCTGGTGTGGGTGGACAAAATCAACTTGTGCGTGGTCTGGTCAGCATGTAATACCTGTTAGGTGGCTGTACAACGTCTATGCCCTGGAACCTCAGTTGGCACACATTATGTGTCTGGACACAGGGGACTTATCATCACCAGTTCTGATGTTGCTCTGTAATTAAAACTTTGAATTCTCTCTCAAACTTTCCAACTTAATAATTGCCACCGGGACACTTAAGCAAAATAAACAACAGATTTAATTTGATAAGAAAGGTCTTTGTGTAAGTCACATTAGCACCCATGGAGTCAGTGGAGGGATGGTTTCACGGGCACCCTCATAGAGATCATGCAAACCGACTTGCCCTCTAAATACATCTCTGCTGTTTTCAACCAAGATCTCAGCGATCACTGCCTCATTGCCTGGTTCTGTAATGGGTCTGCGGTCAAACGACCACCCGTCATCACTGTCAAACGCTCCCTAAAACACTTCAGCAAGCAGGCCTTTCTAATTATCCTGGCCCGGGTATCCTGGAAGGATATTGACCGCATCCCGTCAGTAGAGGATGTCTGGTTATTCTTTAAAAGTACCTTCCTCACCCTCTTAAATAAGCATGCCCCATTCAAAAAATATAGAACCAGGAAAAGATATAGCTTTTGTTTCTCTTCAGACCTGACTGCCCTTGACCAGCACAAAAACATCCTATTGCCTTTTGCATTAGCATCGAATAGCCCCCGTGATATGCAACTTTTCAGGGAAGTCAGGAACCAATATACACAGGCAGTTAGGAAAGCTAAGGCTAGCTTTTTCAAACAGAAATTTGCATCCTGTAGCACAAACTCAAAAACGTTCTGGGACACTGTAAAGTCCATGGAGAATAAGAGCACCTTCTCCCAGCTGCCCACTGCACCGAGGCTAGGACACACTGTCACCACTGATAAATCAACTATAATTGAGAATTTCAATAAGCATTTTTCTACTGCTGGCCATGCTTCCCACCTGGCTACCCCTACCCCGACAGCCCTCCACCCCCTACAGCAACTCGCCCAAGCCTCCCCATTTCTCCTTCACCCAAATCCGGATAGCTGATGTTCTGAAAGAGCTGCAAAATCTGGACCCTCTCTTTCTAAAATTATCTGCCGAAAGTGTTGCAACCCCTATTACTAGCCTGTTCAACCTCTCTTTCGTATCGTCTGAGATTCCCAAAGATGGGAAAGCTGCCGCGGTCATACCCCTCTTCAAAGGGGGAGACACTCTAGACCAAAACTGCTACAGACCTATATCTATCCTACCCTGCCTTTCTAAGGTCTTCAAAAGCCAAGTTAACAAACAGATTACTGACCATTTCGAATCCCACCGTGCCTTCTCCGCTATGCAATCTGGTTTCAGAGCTGGTCATGGGTGCACCTCAGCCATGCTCAAGGTCCTAAATTATATCCTAAATGCCATCGATAAGAGACATTACTGTGCAGCTGTATTCATCGACCTGGCCAAGGCTTTCGACTCTGTCAATCACCACATTCTTATCGGCAGACTCAGTCTCTCAACAGCCTTGGTTCCAACAGCCTTGGTTTCTCTAATGATTACCTCGCCTGGTTCACCAACTACTCCTCAGACAGAGTTCAGTGTGTCAAATCAGAGGGCCTGTTGTCCGAACCTCTGGCAGTCTCTATTGGGGTGCCACAGGGTTCAATTCTCGGGCCGACTCTCTTCTCTGTATACATCAATGATGTCGCTCTTGCTGCTGGTGATTCTCTGATCCACCTCTACGCAGACGACATCATTCTGTATACCTTCTTGCCCTTCTTTGGACACTGTGTTAACTAACCTCCAGACGAGCTTCAATGCCATACAACTCTCCTTCCGTGGCCTCGAACTGCTCTTCAATCTAAGTAAAGCTAAATGCATGCTCTTCAACTGATCGCTGCCCGCACCTGCCCGCCCGTCCAGCATCACTACTCTGGATGGTTCTGACTTAGAATATGTAGACAACTACAAATATCTAGGTGTCTGACGAGACTGTAAACTCTCCTTCCACACTCACATTAAGCATCTCCAATCCAAAATTAAATCTAGAATTGGCTTCCTATTTCACAACAAAGCATCCTTCACTCATGCTGCCAAACACACTCTCATAAAACTGACAATCCTACCGATCCTCGACTTCGACAATGTCATTTACAAAATAGCCTCCAACACTCTACTCAACAAATTGGAAGAAGTCTATCACAGTGCCATCCGTTTTGTCACCAAAGCCCCATATACTACCCACCACTGTGACCTGTACGCTCTCGTGGGCTGGCCCTTGCATCATACTCGTCGTCAAACCCACTGGCTCCAGGTCATCTACAAGTCTCTGCTAGGTAAAGTCCTGCCTTATCTCAGCTCACTGGTCACCATCGCAGCACCCACCCATAGCACATGCTCCAGCAGGTATATCTCACTGGTCACCCCCAAAGGCCATTCTTCGTTTGGCCGCCTCGCATTCCAGTTCTCTGCTGCCAATGACTAGAACAAACTGCAAAAATCACTGGAGCTGGAGACACATATCTCCCTCACTAGCTTTAAGCACCAGCTGTCAGAGCAGCTCACAGATCACTGCACCTGTACATAGCCCATCTGTAAATAGCCCATCCAACTACCTCATCCCCATACTGTATTTATTTATTTATTTATCTTGCTCCGTTGAACCCCAGAATCTCTACTTGCACATTCATCTTCTGCACATCTACCATTCCAGTGTTTAATTGCTATATTGGAATTACTTTGTGTTAGGTGAGAATTGTCTGTTAATTGAATGATTAGAATATTCCGCCCTGAAACATATAATTGTATGGAATTGATTAGAATGTATAAAATCATAATCAATAAATGTGTAGTCCTAGTCAGAATTAGGGTAAAGACAATGTGTCTTTATGGTATTATAAACAGACTGTCTGAGCTTGGTGCCGACCTGACTAGAGATTGGGAGAGAACAGGGAGTACGTGTCAAGAACAAGGTCACAAAGCTCTGGTGGCTGGGTAGCAGGACATGTGTGTGCGTATGGCTGTGTGGACGTGAGAAGTCAGTATAAAATGAATTGTTTCGTATTCTTGACTTTAGAACATTCTCTGAATAAATGGTACTAAACTTTTGTATAAGCTGAGTCTTTGACTAATTATTATTATACCCATGGTCTTACAAACCTCAGGAATTGGTCAGAGCTATTGATTGATTGTTATTTTCATTGGGATTGGAAATTCTCTTATTACTTTGCCACCATGGCCTATTTATTGCCTTGCCTCCCTTATTCTACCTCATTTGCACTCACTGTATATATACCTTTTCTACTGTATTATTGACTGTATGTCTGTTTATTCCATGTGTAACTCTGTATTGTTGTATGTGTCAAATTGCTTTGGCCAGGTCGCAGTTGAAAATGAGAACTTGTTCTCAACTAGCCTACCTGGTTAAATAAAGGTGAAATATTTTATTTAAAAAAAATCTAATTTAAAATTCAGTTTCTTACTGTGCTCACCAAGACCTGTTCTGTTTTCATCTACAGTGAGCACAAAACATCTCTCTGCAACAATAAAATCTCATTGTAAAATCAATTTGACATTGGATGACATTTCAAATAAAACTTCTGCTCTAGATCGTCATCAGTTACTCGAGTTAATAAAATGCTAAACGCATTCTTTGGCACATTAGAGCTAGCTCTGTCTGTGTGTATTTAATATCCTTCCCAATCAGTGAGGTTCAGTGCTGGGTAATTGCTGTAAAATGAAGAGGGAGAGGCAGCCACCACTGATGGTGCAGCCTGAGAAAAAACCTGCTATCAACCATCAGCATTAACTCAATGTAATTAATAACCAGCTCAGCGTATTAATATGAATAATCACCTCGCCTCACTTCCTGTGATAAGTGATGCACTTGAGAGTGGGGGAAGGAGAGAGAGAGGCGAAGAAAGAGAGAGAGAAGCCTTGGGGGAGTGCCAGCTCGGCCTTCCCGCTGACCCCAATTCAGCTAGGCCACAGCGTAAATCGAATATGAGTGGGGACGAGGGGGCCAGGAAGCCTTATTGGGAGCAGGGATGAAGGACAGTGAAAAGCTACCTAGCTGCCGGCGGAGAGGAGCTGAGCAACAATTCATTTCACAAGTCAGGAATAATAGAGTAGAGGCGCTGCTGCTGCTTACCCTTACACTTACAGTAGGTGGTGGTCAGAGCCAAAGGTTAGGAGGAAACCTGTGGACTAGTGGATAGTGAATTCAGTTAATCCCCCCAAAAACAGTGGGATGGTGGGTTGTAAAAAGCACTATGAGGTCAAAGCTGTTGCAGTTTAAGCACTGTTGATTAGGCTATGCGTTTGTTGTCAATGTTTTGTTTTTCAGCGCAGCTCAGAATAAACTGGTGGCTTGATCAAAAAACATTGTTGGTTATGAGAGGGTTATTAATGTATTCATATTTGTAGTCTCCCTTCCAGTAAGGCACTCAACCATCACTATTCATTCTGTGCATGGTCATGCTTACCGCTGCTCCCTATTACAGTCAGACTGTCTATGGCCTTACACAACAAAGAACGGGAGCAATTTGGCAGAGGTGCCTCTTGGAAAAGTAGCCACGCTGTCTAACAGTGAGCAGCTTGCTCGGAAATAATATGTTTGTATATTTATAATGATGTATATTATAACTACTGACAATGTCACACCCTGATCTGTTTCACTTGTCCTTGTCTCCACCCCCTCCAGGTGTCACCCATCTTCCCCACTTATCCTCTGGGTATTTATACCTGTGTTTTCTGTCTGTCTGTGCCAGTTCGTCTTGTTTGTTCAAGTCAACCAGCGTTTTTGTCTCAGCTCCTGTTTTCCCCCAGTCTCTCATTTTCTCATCCTCCTGGTTTTGACTCTTGCCTGTCCTGACTCTGAGCCTGCCTGCCCCTGACCTTGAGCCTGCCTGCTGCCCTGTACCGTTTTGGACTCTCGTTTTGCCCTGGCAATGAACGCTTGCCTTTCCCTGACCTGCCTTTTGTCTATCCCTTGGATGGTAAAAATACCGGAGCTCAAACCATCTGCCTTCTGTGTCTGCATCGCGTCTCGCCTTGTGTCGTTATAGACAACTGCATACAGTACCAGTAAAAAGTTTGAACACACCTACTCATTCAAGGGGTTTTTCTTTCATATTTTCTACCTTGTAGAATAATAGTGAAGACATCAAAACTATGAAACAACACATATGGAATCATGTATTAACCAAAAAAAGTGTTTTTAGATTCTTCAAAGTAGCCATTCTTTGCCTTGATGACAGCTTTGCACACTCGTGGCATGCGCGAGCAGTGTGGGTGCAATAATTTTATAATATAGAGTTCTAAATGTATTTTGCAACACTCGCGGTGTAGTCAGCCTGTTATAGGAATGCGCTCACCGACCAAGAACACGCACTGTTGTGGATGCAGGGTCCGATCACTTCTGAAACCAATGTAATGAAACAGGCAGGGAGCAGGTCTCGAACCATCGACCTTCTAGCCTGAAGTCCAGCGCACTATCGACTGTGCCGCAAAAGCATGCTCCAGCGGCACAGTCGATAGCACGCTGGAGTTCGGGCTAGAAGGTCGAGGGTGTCTGTCATTACAATAACACACATACATTAATTATTAATTTTGGTTGCCTATCCTGACAAAGTATTTGACTCTGAACTTGCAAAATTCTGACCGGATTACATAATGAAGCGTCCGTTGCTATGCTGGTTGCTTGGCTCTATTTTACCGGGTAGCAGCTGCAAAGGAAGGAGGACGCGGGCAGTTCTAGTTCTACTTAACTCAGGAACGCTCGCTCAGTCTGAGCAAAATTATTACCATAGAATTACTCTCCAAGGACTGTATTTTTGACGGTGACTACCTGCTGCTTCAGAGGACCAACCAGACTGGAAAGAGAACACTCTTTACCATATATAAGTAAATATTGTTAAATAGGAATAAATTATTTAAGTGTTTTTAGATTGAAGTTGTTAGCTACTTGCTGCCTAGTCAGCTAACTAGCTAGCCAACCAGACAGTTTAATTTAGGTAACGTTAGCTAGCTAACTAGCTACTGTAACTGTTATTGTATTGTAATTTCTGCCAATTTTTTAGTTTTTGATTTGTTAAAAAAGTTTGAAATATCCAATAAATGTTGTTCCACTTCATGATTGTGTCCCACTTGTTGTTGATTCTTCACAAAAAAAATACAGTTTTATATCTTTATGTTTGAAGCCTGAAATGTGGCAAAAGGTCGCAAAGTTCAAGGGGGCCGAATACTTTCGCAAGGCTGTATCTGGACGGATATAACTTTGTACAACCATTTTTCATCTAGTTAGTTGGTAATCTACAGTACATGTTGCTAGCTATACATATAGTTCAGTGGAGGCTGCTGAGGGGAGGATGGCATCATACATGTGGTTTCCATGTGGTTGATACCATTCAATTGACTCCATTCCAGCCACCCCCTCAGCAGCCTCCACTGATGTAGTTATATGTCTGTCATATTGAGGTATCTAGCTATAAGTTAAACCTGATCAATCAAATGGATAGGTGTTAGCAAGTATGGTGATTCCAAATGTCCTTAAATGGGTGTCTTCACTAGACAGGGAGAGAGAGATGGGAGGGGGAAGAAAGTTTTTTTTAAAGGATGAAAGTGAGAGAGAGGGAGAGAGGTGGGAAGAGTGGAAGACAGAGAGAGAGAGATGGAGAGAGAGAAAGACAGCAGTTCAAATGTATTTAATTTAACTAGGCAAGTCAGTTAAGAACAAATTCTTATTTACAATGATGGCATATGTACTTAGACTTAAGTTATTGTGTGTAACAGTGATAACACCAAGTAAAACTGAAATGATAACTTAAAAACACAAAATATAAATATTCAATAACAAACTTATAGCTTATTAGACACATTTACACTTCCTATTTCAACAACTCTTCTCTTACAACTTGTTAGGCAATCATATGTACCTACAGGGGAAGGATGGTCAGCCACATAGGACGGTGATTTTTACTATTGAGGAGGCCGTGCTGACCGAGATCCATGCTGGTCATTTTGGAGTGAAGCACATGACTGCCAATATCAACATACACTTCTTCTGATGGGGAATTGTCAAGGAGGTGGACAGCTGGGCAAGTTAAATAACCTTTTGTTTATCAATCACATTCTGTTTGTCACACCCTGATATGTTTCACCTGTCTTTGTGCTTGTTTCCACCCCCCTCCAGGTGTCGCCCATCTTCCCCTGTGTATTTATACCCATGTTCTCCGTTTGACTGTTGCCTGTTCGTTTTGCTTGTGAAACCTACCAGCGTTGGTTCCCTTGCGCCCGTCTGTTTCTTGCTCCTGTATCCTAGTCCTTTTGACCCTTCTGCCTGCCTTGAGCCTGCCTTCCATTTCATTCCTTGGCCCACCTCACTGTATAATTGACCCCTGCCTGCCCTGACCCTGAAACTGCCTGCCGTTCTGGACCCTTTACCCCTGCCTGCCCTGAACCTGAAACTGCCTGCCGTTCTGGACCCTTTACCCCTGCCTGCCCTGAACCTGAAACTGCCTGCCGTTCTGGACCCTTTACCCCTGCCTGCCCTGAACCTGAAACTGCCTGCCGTTCTGGACCCTTTACCCCTGCCTGCCCTGAACCTGAAACTGCCTGCCGTTCTGGACCCTTTACCCCTGCCTGCCCTGAACCTGAAACTGCCTGCCGTTCTGGACCCTTTACCCCTGCCTGCCCTGAACCTGAAACTGCCTGCCGTTCTGGACCCTTTACCCCTGCCTGCCCTGAACCTGAAACTGCCTGCCGTTCTGGACCCTTTACCCCTGCCTGCCCTGAACCTGAAACTGCCTGCCGTTCTGGACCCTTTACCCCTGCCTGCCCTGAACCTGAAACTGCCTGCCGTTCTGGACCCTTTACCCCTGCCTGCCCTGAACCTGAAACTGCCTGCCGTTCTGGACCCTTTACCCCTGCCTGCCTGCCCTGAACCTGAAACTGCCTGCCGTTCTGGACCCTTTACCCCTGCCTGCCCTGAACCCCCCTGCCTGCCCTGAACCTGAAACTGCCTGCCGTTCTGGACCCTTTACCCCTGCCTGCCCTGAACCTGAAACTGCCTGCCGTTCTGGACCCTTTACCCCTGCCTGCCCTGAACCTGAAACTGCCTGCCGTTCTGGACCCTTTACCCCTGCCTGCCTTTGACATGTCGTTTGCCTGCCCCTGTACTAGAAATAAACTGTTTTGTTTCTTCAACACTGTCTGCATCTGGGTCATACCTGAAACGTGATACTATTATGTCTGAAATTATTATGATTTCAATCAATGTCATCTCAAAGAGCATACAATGTTTCAATTTGTCACTTTCTACTTAAAAAGGTCAGTACCCTGTCTAGCCTGCCAGGGCAAAGACTGTGGCGCCGGTGTTGAAGCCTATCAAAGTTGTTTCACCATGGCACATGATCGGTAAGTGTCCCAATTCTAATTTTAAAATGATAAGTTGCTTTATTTGACCACAGCAGAGTTCAATATTATGTGTGTGTGTCAATATCCTTACAAATATGCACTAATCAAATCAAATCTTCACCGTAAACCTTTGTTTACTTGTTTACGTCTGTCTTCTACCCTGTTCCCTTTAACCCTGCTGCTGTTCTCCAGGACCTAGGGGTTCTGCCCAACACCCAGACATGGATCTACCTGATGTCCTCCATTACCTGCTCTCCAGGACCTAGGGGTTCTGCCCAACACCCAGACATGGATCTACCTGATGTCCTCCATTACCTGCTCTCCAGGACCTAGGGGTTCTTCCCAACACCCAGACATGGATCTACCTGATGTCCTCCATTACCTGCTCTCCAGGACCTAGGGGTTCTGTCCAACACCCAGACATGGATCTACCTGATGTCCTCCATTACCTGCTCTCCAGGACCTAGGGGTTCTGTCCAACACCCAGACATGGATCCACCTGATGTCCTCCATTACCTGCTCTCCAGGACCTAGGGGTTCTGTCCAACACCCAGACATGGATCCACCTGATGTCCTCCATTACCTGCTCTCCAGGACCTAGGGGTTCTGTCCAACACCCAGACATGGATCCACCTGATGTCCTCCATTACCTGCTCTCCAGGACCTAGGGGTTCTGTCCAACACCCAGACATGGATCCACCTGATGTCCTCCATTACCTGCTCTCCAGGACCTAGGGGTTCTGTCCAACACCCAGACATGGATCCACCTGATGTCCTCCATTACCTGTTCTCCAGGACCTAGGGGTTCTGCCCAACACCCAGACATGGATCCACCTGATGTCCTCCATTACCAATCACCCTCCAACTTTTCATTATATAATCTACAGCTACTGTTATTGTCATGTTGTCATCTGCCAAGAAAGTTTATGCTCTATCATACTGGGCACATAATGTGACATACACATATAAACACTGAGGTCTCCCTCTTCAAATCCCCCTTCTGAGACTGGATGCCTGTTGAGAACAAGTGACAGACAGAACCTCTCACCCACACAACAACCACCTGCTCTACACACCAGAATTCAGTATTTTAGTCTGATTGCCATGTGAGTGTAGAAAAGAAATCTCTGAAAATAAATTAAATTACACCGTATGTATTAAAATCTTAAATATTGCCAGTTTGGTTTTCAAAGCTGTTCATTATTGTAAGTTATCCTTTGATTGTATTTATTTGCTCCACATTATTCATTGTTGTGTCCTAGGACCTACTAGATACGTGTATATTCAAACACAAGGGTTTACTATATATTCAAGTGTTATGTGAGATTGAAAAAATATATCATAAGAGAGGACTACTGAAAGTATATTATTTCAGTGTAGATAAGAGACTGGGCAGGTTGAAATGAAAACATGACAGCCAGACAAGCCAGCGTATGAATCAAACGGATTGGACTGGAAATGAGCTGACTTTGTGTTCTGTAAGATAAGTAACTTTAAAGTGTCAAGCAGATTACACATTTTCTTTGCCATTTCAAATCAAATGTATTGGTCACATACACATATTTAGCAGATGTTATTGCGGGTGTAGCGAAATGCTTGGAACACTGCACTCATCCGTCAAATTTACAAACCGTAACATTTAAAGACATGGATTTCATGTAATTGTCAACAAGGTACCCAAAAGTAGTTTGAAGTAATGTTTTCATTTTATTAGCTCAACAAAACTTGTTAAAACAGTCAAATTATCACGGAAATCAGCCTTGTTTGCATAGCGATGATGAAAGTCAGATAACACAAACCCCAGCTGCAAACTGTCTCCAGTTTATACAAGTCCTTTCCTGTCCAATTCATCTCCAGCTCGTATCCCATTAAGCATAGCAAATATATCATGTAATCTAGTTTGATTAGATGCACCGAGAGGACAGGGTTTTTACAATAAACAGCCTTCAGAAAGTATTCACCACCCTTGAACTTTTCCACATTTTGTTGTGTTACAGCCAAGATTTTGTCACTGGCCTACACAATAAATACCCCATAATGTCAAAGTGGAATTCTGTTTTGACAAATTACATAAAAAAATGTAGACCTGAAATGTCTCGAGTCAATAAGTATTCAACCCCTTTGTTATGGCAAGCCTAAATAAGTTCAGGAGTAAAATAATGACTTTAATGGCTGTGATAGGAGAAAACTGAGAAAGCAATCCTGTACAGATGAAAAAAATATTCCAAAACAGAAAAAAAAACTCAAAAACAACCTCACCCGAGCATCCTCCTCAAACTCCTGCTGACTTTCGCAGATTCTGCCTTTAATTTCCTGAAGTTGCCGGTAATAGGCTACAATTGGAGTCTGCAACCTTTCTCATGTGGAATGCCAATTTATTTGACAATTTCTACCGATCTGCATGCCAGTTATGGTTTTCATATGCACATTTTCATGGAACAGTTTAATTTCATTTATAATAATGTCTTCATATCTCAAAATCATTGTCATGTGGTTAATCAAAATTCTATTGAAATCTAAGAGGTCTGTCCATGACATCTACAGTGCTTTCAGAGAGTATTCATACCCCTGGATTTATTCCACATTTTGTTGTGTTACAGACTGAATTCAAAATGGATTAAATATACATTTTTCCCTCACCCATCCACACACAATACCCCATGAAGATCAAGTGTAAACATGTTTTTACACGCGTGTTCACACCCCTGAGTCAATACATGTTAGAATCACCTTCGGCAGCGATTACTTCTGAGTCTTTCTGGGTAACTTTGTATTCAGTGCATAACGTTAATTTCTTTGCTACATTTTTTTGCAGCTTTACTTTTAGTGCTTTAATGCACAAAGGATGCATGTTTTGGAATATTTTGTTTTTCCTTCTTTTCACTCTGTAAATTTGGTTAGTTTTGTGGAGTAACTACTACAGTTGATCTATTCAGTTTTCCCCTATCACAGTCAATAAACTCTGTAAGTTTTAAAGTCACCATTGGCTTCATGGTGAAATCCCTGAGAAGATTACATCCTCAGTTAGGAAGGACGCCTGTATCTTTGTAGTGACTGGGTGCATTGATACACCATGCAAACTGTAACTAATAACTTACTTCACCATGCTCAAAGGAATATTCAATGTCTGCTTTTTTATATTCCCATCTACCAATCAGTGTCCTTCTTTGCTAGGCATTGGAAAACCTCCTGGTCTTTGTAATTGTTTGTAATTCAATGCTTGACTGAGGGACCTTTCAGCTAATTGTATGTGTGGGGTACAGAGATGAGGTAGTCATTGAAAAATCATGTTAAACAGTATTATTGCATACAGAGTGAGTCCATGCAACTCATTATCTGACATTTTCACTCCTGAACTTATTTTTGGCTTGCAATAACAAAGGGGTTGAATACTTTTTGACTCAAGACACTTCACAGCTTTTCATTTTTTATGAATTTGTACAAATTTCGAAAAACATAATTCCACTTTAACAATACAGCGTATTGTGTGCAGGCCAGTGACAAAAAACGACATTTAATCCATTTTAAATTCAGGCTGCAACAAAGTCCAGGCGTGTGAACACTTTCAGAAGGCACTGTAAATGAACCAGACAGGTCCTACAGGCCCTTTTGTCACACCTGGACTACTGACCAGTTATGTGGTCATGTATGGTAAAGAAGGACACACAGTTGAAGTCGGTTGTTTACATACACTTGGAGTCATTAAAAGTCACTTTTCAACCATTCCGTACATTTCTTCTTAACAAACTATAGTTTTGGCAAGTCGATTAGGACATCTACTTTGTGCATGACAAGTAATTTTCCCAACAATTGTTTACAGACAGATTATTTCACTCTATCACAATTGTAGTGGGTCAGAAGTTTACATACACTAAGTTGACTGTGCCTTTTAACAGCTTGGAAAATGTCATGGCTTAGAAGCTTCTGATAGGCTAATAGACCTAATTTGAGTCTATTGGAGGTGTACCTGTGGGTGTATTTCAAGGCCGACCTTCAAACTCAGTGCCTCTGTGCTTGACATCACGGGAAAATCAAAAGAAATCAGCCAAGAAATCAGAGAAAACAATTGTAGACCACCACAAGTCTGGTTCATCCTTGGGAGCAATTTCCAAACGCCTGAAGGTACCACGTTCATCTGTACAAACAATAGTACGCAAGTATAAACATCATGGGACCACACAGCCGTCATTCTGCTCAGGAAGGAGGCGTGTTCTGTCTCCTAGAGATGAATGTACTTTGGTGTGAAAAGTGCAAATCAATCCCAGAACAACAGCAAAGGACCTTGTGGAGATGCTGGAGGAAACAGGTACAAAAGTAACTATATCCACAGTAAAACGAGTCCTATAATGACATAACCTGAAAGGCCACTCAGCAAGGAAGAAGCCACTTCTCCAAAACCGCCGTTAAAAAGTCAGACTACGGTTTGCAACTGCACATGGGGACAAAGATCATAATTTTTGGAGAAATGTACTCTGGTCTGATGAAACAAAAATAGAACTGTTTGGCCATAATGATATTTATGTTTGGAGGAAAAAGGGGAGGCTTGCATGCCGAAGAGCACCATCCCAACCGTGAAGCACGGGGGTGGCAGCATCATGTTGTGGGGGTGCTTTGCTGCAGGAGGGACTGGTGCACGTCACAAAATAGATGGCATCATGAGGGAGGAAAACTATGTGGATACATTGAAGCAACATCTCAAGACACCAGTCAGGAAGTTAAAGCTTGGTCGCAAATGGGTCTTCCAAATGGAAAATGACCCCAAGCATACTTCCAAAGTTGTGGCAAAATGGCTTAAGGACAACAAAGTCAAGGTGTGGAGTGGCCATCACAAAGCCCTGACCTCAATCCTATAGAAAATGTGTGGGCAGAACTGAAAAAGCGTGTGTGAGCAAGGAGGCCTGCAAACCTGACTCAGTTACACCAGCTCTGTCAGGAGGAATGGGACAAAATTCACCAAACGTATTGTGGGAAGCTTGTGGAAGGCTACCCGAAATGTTTGACCCAAGTTAAACAATTTAAAGGCAATGCTACCAAATATGAATTGAGTGTATGTACTTCTGACCCACTGGGAATGTGATGAAAGAAATCAAAGCTGAAATAAATCATTCTCTCTACTATTATTCTGACATTTCACATTCTTAAAATAAAGTGGTGATCCTACCTGACCTAAAACAGGGGATTTTTGTTTGGATTAAATGTCAGGAATTGTGAAAAACTGAGTTTAAATGTATTTGGCGTAAGGTGTAAGTAAACTTCTGACTTCAACTGTAGGAAGATTAAAGTTTGACCAGAACAGAGCAGCACGAATTGCACTTAGATTTACATGGAGGGCAAATGTCAGTGGTATGCGTGTCAATTTCTCCTGGCTCAAAGTTGAGGAGAGACTGACTGGTCTTTGTCCGAGGTGTTGATGGGTTAAAGGTATCAAACTGTCTATTCAGGTTCAGACACTCATCGGTACCGCACAAGACTTGTAGCCAGAGGTCTCGTCACAGTCCCCAGATCCAGCACAGAGGCTTGGAAACGCACAGTATTAAATAGAGCCATGACTATATGAAACTCTGCCAGCCCAGGTAACTCAAGCTAGCATTAAAACCAGTTTTTAAAAAATGATAAAAGAACACCTTGCTGGGTACTGTGAAGAGACAGACATTTTAAATATTTTGTATTGTATTTTGCATTATATTATGTAGTGTTATGTATATTATTATTTGTGTTTGGACCCCAGGAAGAATTGGGGAACATAATAAAATATTGTGTCTGTGTGTGCCTGCATGCGTGTCCAGTGTTGTACCTTGCCTGACGGCGAGCGTGGTGGTGTAGACTAGGAACAGCAGGATGTAGTTGAGAAAGCTCTGGAACACGGGCGTGTTGGCGTGGTATTCATGAGCCAGGTACTTGCTGGTCAACCCGATGCCACAGACGAGCAGAGACAGGACCTGGCCCAGAGCCAGAGTTACCAGAAGTTCCCTGGAGAGGAGAGGCAGGATAGAAGACAGTGTTACTACACACTGGCATCACAGTACAGCTACTAAACCATAGACTGGAAAGGGCATTGGAACGCAGCTTGTGCACTACAGTACATTCACATAGGATGCATTCGGAAAATATTCAGACCTTGACTTTTTCCACATTTTGTTACGTTACAGCCTTATTCGAAAATGTCTGAAATTGTTTTCTTACTTCAATCCACACAATACCACATAACGACAAATCCAAAACAGGTTTTTAGAAGTGTTAACAAATTCATAAAAACATCAAAAAATATCACATTTACATAATTATTCAGACCCTTTACTCAGTACTTTGTTGAAGCACCTTTGGCAGCGATAACAGCCTCGAGTCTTCTTGGGTATGACGCTTGTCGTGGTAATTATTCTAATCAAAGGAGAGACTTTTAGATTTCTTCAAAACTAGCAAACTTTATTAATAATTACTGCAGTAATGGAGCGTTAACGTTCACCCAATGTTGTAAAGTTAAAGCCCAAATAAACAGGGTTAGGTTACAACATATGTAGAAATATGTAGAAATTATACAAAAAAGGTACATTGTCCTCTCATTCAACAGACATAAAGATTTAAATTACACCAAATATTCTGTTTCTAGTTCATTTACTGCTTGTTTATACAGAAATACTAAGGTAACATAGGATACTAGGCCCTTCCCTCAGAATAATGGAGTCCAGTATTCATCTGCCATGTGGGAGAAATAAACTGGAGGGAGGGTCTGCCTGGCACTGGCAGACAGGCACACAGACACTAATCATAGAATGGAATGCAGTCTTCAGCTTATCACCAAGCCATCATAAAACTACTTTCAGCGTTAAACCTCAGAGGCTCCCCTCAGAAAAACAGACCATGAATATACTCATATACATTCTAATATGAAAGTAATGTGATTAACATAATGTTGTAATTCTACAACACGCTACAACCTTGGCATACCTATATTTGGAGAGCTTCTCCCATTCTTCTCTGCAGATCTTCTCAAGCTCTGTCAGGTTGGATGGGGAGCATCGCTGCACAGTTATTTTCAGGTCTCTCCAGAGATGCGCGATCGGGTTCAAGCTGGGCCACTCAAGGACATTCAGAGACTTGTCCTGAAGCCACTCCTGTGTTGTCTTGGCTGTGTGCTTAGGGTCGTTGTCCTTCTGGAACGTTCTCCCATCTCCACAGTGGAACTCTGGAGCTCAGGAGTGACCATCAGGTTCTTGGTCACCTTCCTTACCAAGACCCTTCTCCCCCGATTGATCAGTTCTTCCATTTAAATGTTCTTTCCATTTAAGAATGATGGAGGCCAGTGTGTTCTTGGGGACCGTCAATGCTGCTAAAAAATGTTGTTACCCTTCCCCAGATCTGTGCCTCGACACAATCCTGTCTTGGTGCTCTACGGACAATTCCTTCAACCTCATGGCTTGGTTTTTCTCTGGCATGCACTGTCAACTGTGGGACCTTATATAGACAGGTTTGTGCCTTTCCAAATCATGTCTAATCAAAATCCAATCAAAATCCTATCAAGTTTTAGAAACATCTCAAGGATGATCAATGGAAACCGGATGCACCTGAGCTCAATTTCGAGGGTCTGAATACTTCTGTAAATAAGGTAAATAAGGTATTTAAAAACCTGTTTTCGCTTTGTCATTATGGGGTATTGTGTGTATATTGATAAGGAATTTTTTTTATTTAATACCTTTTAGTAAAAGGCAAAAACGTAACAAAATGTGGAAAAAGTCAAGGGGTCTGAATACTTTCCGAATGTACTGTAACCGCATGGCCAGTGAACAGAAGGTTCTTGTCTTTAATTTAAAATATTTGAAAGTGTGTATTCAAGTGTGTATTCTTCCTTATGCCTGTGTATTTAGGCTTCCATGGTCAGGTGACATGGTCTGGTAAAAACTCATGGCCCTAGCTACAACAGCAGATCAACATGTGTCCATATCAACCACAGACCAGTCTCTCCATCCCACTGTCTCCCACAGAGTTGTCACGTTCTGAACTCATTACAACTTAGCGTTTCCAGCTGTGTGAGGCACATCCAGGTCTTCCAGTCTGATTTATATTAGGACAGGATTTCCAAACACCCTCCATCTGTTTCACCTGGTCTTATGATTGCTTCACCTTCTCCAGGTGTCACTTATTTTCCCCAGTGTATTTATCCCTGTGTTTCCTGTCTCTCTGTGCCAGTTCGTCTTGTATGTTTTCAAGTCAACCAGCGTGTTTTCCCGTGCTCCTGTTTTCTATTATTTTTTTCTATTCTTCCCGGTTTTGACTCTTGCCTGTTTTTTCTGGACTCAGTACCCACATGCATGAACATTTTGCCTGCCCTGACATTGAGTCTGTCTGTCACTCTTTGCCTCTTGGACTCAGAATCTGGTTTTGACCTTTTGCCTGTCCACGACCATTCTCTTGCCTTCTCCTTTTGGATTATAATTAAACTACAAAGACTCTAACCAACTGCCTCCTGTGTCTACATCTGGGTCTCGCCTTGTGCCCTTATACCATCAGCCATTGTGACACTTAGCCTGGCTTCCTCTCCTTCTTCAACAGGTGGTTCGGGACACTGAGCTTCCTCACTGGGCTTACTGTACAGTGAGGTCTCAAATGAACCCCCATTCTCCATAAAATGTACTACTTCTGGCCAATGACATCCTCCTTTATTCCCATATGGTGCTCTACTATTCGCCTACAACACTCTATTTCCTTGTTTTGGCCCAAGCCTGAACACACACCACCTCTCAGGCCACCTGTGGAGTCTTTGATTGTGTATGTGGTGAAATACAGTACCTGTCAGTCCTGGCTGAATATGAAAGGGATTAAGAAAGAGCTGTCAATCAAGTCTAAACACACACACACACACACAACCCTCTCCCCCCGTAGACAGACCACAGTGCACAAATCAGCCCCTTCACTGCTCCCTCTACATCTACACACAGGCACAGGGACCAGGGAGAACACGCATGGGCACACACACACACTGGAAGAGACATGTGCAAATGTAAAGCAGCTCCAATGTAATATCTGCATATCCAGTACAGAGCTGTAGTAAAGGACCAAAAAACAGGCATACACGCAATCCAGTCGATTTACATTAATACTTGTTCCGTTGACTCAGTTAATTTAAAATCTCATTCGGAATGACTGGGAAATAATAGGAAGTGTGTGTGTCCTTATAGAGGAAAAGGCCAAAGAAACGAGGTACACAATAATATGATACAAACATGAAGAGGTAAACCAGACAGATGCACAGTCAGCTCAGGGAAACCAATTAGATCCACTGCTACCCCTGGAGCCTGGACTGCATTTCAGCAGGAGGGAATTAGCATGCAACATTTTCAGTGCCACAGACAAGTTATGATATTAAAAAAGGACAAGCACCAACAGTGACCTGATCTGAGTGTTTCATCTTAGTAAATATTCAGAGGTACTGCTTATGAGACACACTACAGGTGGTGTTGATATCATTGACTATACTTATTTTTTGTATACCCCCTTTTTTCCCCAATTTTGTGGTATCCAATTGGTAGTTACAGTCTTGTCCCATCGCTGCAACGCCGTACGGACTCGGGAGAGGCAAAGGTTGAGAGCCGTGCGTCCTCCGAAACACAACCCAGCCAAGCCACACTGTTTCTTGACCCTCTGCTTGCTTAACCCGGAAGCCAGCCACACCAATGTGTCAGAGGAAACACTGTACACCGCCACAGGAGTCGTTAGCGCACGATGGGACAAGAACATCCCTGCCAGCCAAACCCTCCCCTAACCCGGATGATGCTGGGCCAATTGTGGCCGCCCCATAGGTCTCCCGGCTGCGACAGAGCCTGGACTTGAACCAGGATCTCTAGTGGCACAGCTAGCACTGCGATGCAGTGCCTTAGACCACTGCACCACTCAGGAGGCCTGACTATACTTTATTTTGCTTATCACATAACAGTGTTCTTACAATGTTCTCCCTGTACACTAAGTCAGAACTGTAGAATAAATAAAGGGGGCATATAAGCAGCCAATGACATTTCTTACAATAGTTGATGATTACATTTCTCTAAAACAGGTTCTAGGCTACATGTGCTCCACCAAGTCAGAACAGTAGGTGAAATTAAGAGGGGTAAAAATATCAAATGATTAGGGTGAGGCACACTGGCTTCAAATATTTTACTACACAACATCAAATCAAATGTTATTTGTCACGTGCCAAATACAACAGGTATTTCACCTTACAGTGAAATGCTTACTTACAAGCCTTTAACCAACAATGCATTTTTATGATAAATAAGGCTATATACACAGGGTATTTAACATACAGTTAAGTTAGTATTACTTTCTTAGCTACAGTATACATATCTCCCTGGCATATTACATCATTTATGCAGCTGCATACAATACATTTTTGCACTCACCTTGCTGCGTTGTGCTCATTTGAACAGGAAGGTGGCGCGGCGGTCCTTCGAGGGCAAATTCTGTCATCAAACTGTCATCCAAGTCTGCCATTCTCTGGATTTACGGCACTTTCAAGACAACTGGGATCTCGGAAAAAAACAAGGTCAAATCATGATGACGTCAGTGATCTTCAGGTCGTAGCTTTAGAAAGAAGCCTGAGTTCCCGACTTAAAATTCAGAGTAGGATTACCGTTAAAAACGTATTTTCCTTGTCGGAGCTCATCCCCCCACCCCGAGTTCCCAGTTGTCTTGAACTCACCGAAGTCCGATTTCCCAGTTAACAGTTTTTTGAGCGCAGCAGAAATCATGCTGGATTGACAGCATGGCCAATGTTGAATGTTTATCATTTTAAGCTTGGAAAAGAGACCCTTAAACCCTACTTGGGACCACACAGCCACACTACTGAATAGCAGGCTAGTGATTGCTTTGCCATGTTTGCACTTAGCCACTAATTCCTTCCAAACCATTCATTGTTGAATTTGCGATTTCCAACTTGTCCACTGGCCAATGAGCACCGATACGTTTTACCTATAATTTCTCTTCATTATTTATTTTCATAATGACAAAGATTAAAAAGCATTTGCCAGTAGATTGTCATCTTGATTCATGATGATGACTGCTAGCTAAGATTTTGAAAGTATGGTGTTGACATGATCAGTCCAATCAACGCTATTGTACTTATAACATGATTTGACGTCATTTCATCTGTTGCCAATGACCTTGAGCCTTCTTGGATGGGCACTTCTAATGTAACTCTATGGCAGCACCCAAGGGGCTTGAATTTTCGAGGACTACCCTTAGATTTGACGGTGACGTAGAGTAACAGAACACAGCCAATCACGGCACAACTAGAGAACATTACCCAATCATGACGCAACTAGAAAACTGAAGCACCTGCATTTTGGAGCTGCCTTACTCAAGAAAGAAAAGACCATGTTTGTATGCGGCTTTATTAACTCAATTATTTGTTATATTCTTTGCAAGCTGATATGTGACACTGATATGTGTATTAATGCCAAAATAACATGCAAAACAGGCAACCCCCCACAACAACAACAAAAGGTGTTTTTATTTTACATTTCTAATAGAAATGTGGGGCTCAAAACACCTGCCCGGAATGACGGGTCACCACTGCATACACTTGACTCAGTTGATATACATTAATATTGGTTCCCTTGACTCAGTTCATTTAAAATCTCATTAGGAATGACTGGGAAATAATAGGAAGTATGTGCGTCCTTAGAGGAAAAGGTCAAATGCCAGCGTTTGAAATTAGGTACACAATAATATGATACAAACATGAAGAGGTAAACCAGACAGACGCACAGTCAACTCAAGGAAACCAGTTAGATCCACTGCTACTCCTGGAGCCTGGACTGCATTTCAGCAGGAGGGAATTAGCATGCAACGCTTCCAGCTCCACAGACAAGTTGATATTAAAAAACTGAGACGCTAAGGACAAGCCACAACAGTAACCTGACCTGAGTGTTTCAACTTAGATAATATTCAGAGGTGCTGCTTATGAGACACACTACTTAAGGTGTTGATATCATTGACTATACTTGCTCTGCTAATGTTAAATGTGACCAAAAACCCTAAACATCAAATACTTCATGCTCATCTCTCTGTGCTGAAATGCAAAGCAGTCTCACCACTCCCACATTTGGTTTACTATTCAATTACTACTCAATTGATGTGTAATGTAGAGTTTCTCAACTCTTCACGGGTTCCACCAAGGCTGTGTTGGTGGGTAATTCTGAGATAACGACATTATCTGATGGAGCAGAGATATCCAACTGCTCCAAGCCTCTCTTTCTTCCTCTGCAGCTACATAAGCCTATTGTGGAGAGTTTATTTTCCAATTTTCTCCCAGACACCTTTAATTACAGCTGTAGGCTGTGAGCATTTATGTGTGGAGCCAGATTCATAGCACTAGGAGAAGCAGAGATGAGAGTCTGGGAGGGCAATGTAATGTTTGTTAGCTTGCTTTATCTAGCTGAGCGTCAAAGGGCTTTAGTGTACATAAACAGCTGTGCTGATCACACTGTACTGCTAGGCCATTAGCAGCTGCTGATGATGGGATTTCCAGTCACATTGGCTTAAATCTGCAAATGCACAGGTAGGCCTACACAGGCCCGTAGAGTTACGCTCTGAACACCTAAACCAGGGGTAATCCACACTTACCCTACGAGGTCTGGAGCCTGCTAGTTTTCCGTTCTACCTAATAATTAATTGCAGACACCCTAAATCAGTCCCTGATGGGAACAATGAAAAAGGGTCCAGGTTTGAGTTTAAGGGACCTAAACGTACAGTATTCACTTTAAAGAGCAAATTGAGAAGTTCATACTACGGATGCATGAGATAGGTGAACATATCAGAATCGGATGATATTAGCTAAAAGTGCCAACATCGGTATCGGCCAATGTGCAAAACCGATGTCAAAGCTGACGTGCATACCTATATAATGTAGGTACATGATGTGCAACACAGCATTCCTATCCCACAATGTCTGCTGTGTGAATCGAGCAGTCAACAAGTCGAGCAGTCATTTGAAAGAGTAGCAACATTTCAGCGAGACAACTCAAAAGGCGAAATCCATTTAAGGCAAGATCATGGAATTCATTGCCCTTGACAATCAATCGTTCTCTGTCGTGGGTGATGTTGGCTTTCACCGACTGGTCAAGCACCGGTACACACTACCAAGTGCATTATTTTTCAGATGTTGTCCTACCGGAGTTACACAGTAATAGCATCACTGCTTTTAGCTTCACAACATACATACTATGGAATGCTGTTTGGGTCTTTGCGTGTCAAAAAAGATACAGTAGCATTGTCAAAGCTGAACAAAAAAGTCTGCAAACACCTGCCACGAACGATGTGTTTACAATACCACGTTGTAATAAAGAATAATTTGTTTGACTGTAACTTCTGGTGTAGCTAGCTTTAGCTTGGTACCTAGCTAGCACCAATACAACCAGCCTGAAAACAATGACCAGTAGAACCTGCAGTAATGTTCATTATTTTTAGCAATGATTTAGGAATCATGGTGAGTAAGTATTAGTATTAGTATTATAAGAACTGTCTTATAAATGAGGGTTACTTTAGATGATGACACCTAGCTATATAGTTAGCTGATACTGAAACAGATGTAGTGTATCTTTTTTGATACACAAAGACCCAAGTGGCGTTTCATAGAAATCCTGGTTGAGAATGAAACGACTGAACAAATGAACAACAAAACAGCAAAGCAAGTAAGTGAAAGAAATAGGTTTTGATTCGGTTTTACTGGTAATGGGGACATACGAAAATGCCAACAAATTAACTTTTTGGTCAGTGTGGTGTGTAACCTTTATTTAACTAGGCAAGACAGTTAAGAACAAATTCTTATTTACAATGATGGCCCGGACGACACTGGGCAAATTGTGCGCCACACTATGGGGACTCCCAATCACGGCCGGGTGTGATACAGGTGCACATTTATGCTTGGTTTCATTGCACTAAAGAAATAGAGATTTGCAGTTGAAGTCGGAAGTTTACATACACCTTAGCCAAATACATTTAAACTCAGTTTTTCACAATTCCTGACATTTAATCCCAATAAAAATTCCCTGTCTTGGGATCACCACTTTATTTTAAGAATGTGAAATGTTAGAATAATAGTTGAGAGAATGATTGATTTATTGTAGCTTTTATTTCTTTCATCACATTCCCTGTGGGTCAGAAGTTTACATACACTCAATTAGTATTTGGTAGCATTGCCTTTAAATTGTTTAACTTGGGTCAAACGTTTCGGGTAGCCTTCCACAAGCTTCCACAATAAGTTGGGTGAATTTTGGCCCATTCCTCCTGACAGAGTTGATGAAACTGAGTCAGGTTTGTAGGCCTCCTTGCTCACACACGCTCGCACAGGGCTTTGTGATGGCCACTCCAATACTTTTACTTTGTTGTCCTTAAGCCATTTTGCCACAACTTTGGAAGTACGCTTGGAGTCATTTTCCATTTGGAGGACCCATTTGCGACCAAGCTTTAACTTCCTGACTGATGGCTTGAGATGATGTTGCTTCAATATATCCACATAATTTTCCTACCTAATGATGCAATCTATTTTGTGAAGTGCACCAGTCCCTCCTGCAGCAAAGCACCCCCACAACATGATGCTGCCACCCCCATTCTTCACAGTTGGGATGGTGTTCCTCTGCATGCAAGCCTCCCCCTTTTTCCTCCAAACATAACAATGGTCATTATGGCCAAACAGTTCTATTTTTGTTTCATCAGACCAGAGGACATTTCTCCAAAAAGTACGATCTTTGTCCCCATGTGCAGTTCCAAACCGTAGCATGGCTATTTTTGTGGCGGTTTTGGAGAAGTGGCTTCTTCCTTGCTTCTTCCGGCCTTTCAGGTTATGTCGATATCGGACTCATTTTACTGTGGATATAGATACTTTTGTACTTGTTTCCTCCAGCATCTTCACAAGGTCCTTTGCTGTTGTTCTGGGATTGATTTGCATTTTTTGCACCAAAGTACATTCATCTCTAGGAGACAGAACGCGTCTCCTTCCTGAGCAGTATGATGGCTGTGTGGTCCCATGGTGTTTATATTTGCGTACTATTGTTTGTACAGATAAACGTGGTACCTTCAGGCGTTTGGAAATTGCTCCCAAGGATGAACCAGACTTGTGGAATTATGTAACATTTTTTTCTGAGGTCTTGGCTGATTTCTTTTGAATTTCCCATGATGTCAATCAAAGAGGCACTGAGTTTGAAGGTCGGCCTTGAAATACACCCACAGGTACACCATCAATTGACTCAAATGATGTCAATTAGCCTATCAGAAGCTTCTAAAGCCATGACATCATATTCTATTATTTTCCAAGCTGTTTAAAGGCAGTCAACTTAGTGTATGTAAACTTCTGACCCACTGGAATTATGATACAGTGAATTATAAGTGAAATAATCTGTTTGTAAACAATTGTTGGAAAAATTACTTGTGTCATGCACAAAGTAGATGTCCTAACCGACTTGCAAAAACTATAGTTTGTTAACAAGATATTTGTGGAATGGTTGAAAAACGAGTTTTAATCACTGCAACCTAAGTGTATGTAAACTTCCAACTTCAACTGTAGATAGCAACCAATTGAATTTCCTGTAAGGAAATTATATTCAATATGGATATATTTTTATTTTTGTCCAATGACTTCTTCTCCAAGTAGTATTACCTTAGTTGATGCCTAAATTAATTAGGGTTGCATCTCTCTGAGTTCTCCCTTATAGAAGAGGCATCAATCTACCAAGTCCAAGTCCATCTTCCGCTCTACATATTCTCTAGGAGACCCTTGTTTTCCTTTGACTTCCTCTCCACAAACATAGTCCCTACAGAAGCAAAATCATCCTTCAGCATCGCTGTCCTTGGACAAAAAAAACAACACACTGTGGTCAATCCCCTCTTGCCTTCAGTTTAGTAATTATGATCACACAGAGACAAATCAGGTAGAATAAGAATATGAACAACAGAGAGGACACACTTCATCAGCTGAATCACACAGAAAGGGGAGACATGGGATTAGATTCAGATTGTTTAATAGGCACATGTACAGGATTAAGGATAGAAAAGAGAAAACTCAGGAAGCTACTGCTGCTTCAACACCCAAAAGCAGTGTTAGAGAGTATAAAAGGACTATCCCAGACTTACTGTCGAGTTCTAAAACCTACATTATCACTTCATTATGTAGTCAGCTTTGGAGCGGCGACGAGGCAGCATGCCTGTAACTGAACATCTAACAATATACTGAAATGAATTGTGTCAACTATGCTGATGTGGATGTCAAACATATTCATAAATCAGTACAAGCATATCTTGAGTGCCCTGTAATTCACATATCTATGATTAACAACATTTTCCAGCAAAGCTCTGATTCCAGAGAGAGAGAGAGGGAGAAAGAGAGATAGAATTGTTTATAAGACCATTTTTTACGGAGGGAAATAAATGACATTTCTCCTGAGAAAATGACCCAGTCTGCATTTCAAAGATGAGTTGAAGAGAATATGAAATAGTGCTTCAAGGTGGATTTGATAAGCCGGGATAAGACTATAAAAGAAGGGAGGTCAGGGGCATTTGAAAATGATTGCTTTGAGATATTTTACCACAGATATTTTACCACTGTGAGAGGTTATTGCGAGAGGGTGCATGTAATTAAGAAAATAGCGACGATTTCAACACCAAAAAAAAAGACCAATTAAAGTTCAAACTCATGGGTAAATCAAGGGATAATGTACATTCAAGTGATTCACCCCGGCCATTAATTTCCCTGAATCATATCTAGAAGCAACAAAGGCTCATTACAGTTCAGCTCCATCCCCAGAGTAGCCCCCCTAGCTCCAGCCCCAGAGTAGCCCCCTAGCTCCAGCCCCAGAGTAGCCCCCCTCGCTCCAGCCCCAGAGTAGCCCCCCCAGCACCAGAGTAGTCCCCCCAGCTACTGCCCCAGAGTAGCCCCCCCAGCTACCGCCCCAGAGTAGCCTCCCCAGCTACCGCCCCAGAGTAGCCTCCCCAGCAAGGGCTGGGCGATATGGCCAGAAAATCATATAACAATATTTTTCTTGTTTGTTTTTTTCATAAAAAAAGTTTACACAACCTTTGATTTTCCTCTCACCATCCCTCTCTCTCCTCCATATCCAGACCTCTCGCCATCATGTGTGTGCACCACCCTCCCTTTCTCCCACTCCCTTCTCAAAGCCCAATCAAACACCATTTTACCCCAAATGACTTTAGTCCGTTTCGATCGGAATCGGCGGGATGACCTATAAAAGGCTCCATCATCTTCTTCCAGGAGTAAATATACAATTTAATTCCCTCCTGTTTGAGACGGGCAGAGAGGCTCCTTTTCAATAGACACTCTGCCTTGCTCTGCAGAATACTGAGAGACACCTCCACCTCCACAGCAGGAGAGAGAGATTGAGAAAGAGATACTGCAGGAAAGCTAGAGAGGAGCAATGAAATGACTGAGCGAGAGAGAGAGCCATCCTCCTGGGAATGAAAGGAGGAAGTGCGGTACACCTCCACAACTTACTCCAGCTTACTCTCTACTCCAGCTCTGGTACCCTGGTAGGCCTTCTCGGAGTGGGGTACCTCACATCCACCATAGTGGCTACACCATGGGTGTCACCGTAGGCACATCTAAAATTTAGAAGGGGAATGGGGGCAGGGGGGTTGTGTGAAGGATTGTTTAATCCAAACTAGGTCACCTCCCACTGGAGACAGCCGGCTCAATTGCACAGATAAATGTTTTCTGGGAACAAAACCGTGTTTAATGGGCTTGTAGAATGGATGGGTCATCACCATATAAAGCAGATTACATTTTCGTGCTACAGTAGC
The DNA here is from genome assembly GCF_023373465.1 of Oncorhynchus keta. Lineage (NCBI taxonomy): Eukaryota > Metazoa > Chordata > Actinopteri > Salmoniformes > Salmonidae > Oncorhynchus > Oncorhynchus keta. The sequence goes on along the minus strand of NC_068439.1, from coordinate 64,060,479 downwards.
AGCAGCTCCCCTATGGCTGCTCTCCCTTTCTCTGCCTGGCTGTCCAGGGTGGGGCTGGGGAGCAGAGTAGATACAGCTGGGATAGGGGTGGAGCTAGGAAGCAAAGCAGACAGGGCTGGGGTGGGGTACGGATGGGGAGCAGAGCAGACCAGGCTGGGGTATGGCTGGGGAGCAGAACAGACCGGGCTGGGTTGGGGTAGAGATGGGGCTGGGGAGCAGAGCATAGCAGACAGGGCTGGGGGTGGCAGGGGAGGGCACCAGGGGGCCCTGGGCACCATCTGGCCACTTATTGATGAAGCTGGTGACTGAGTTGGTCACCAGCTTGGTCACCAACATCATCCCCACAGTGACTTGGGGTAGAGATGGGGCTGGGGAGCAGAGCATAGCAGACAGGGTTGGGGGTGGCAGTGGAGGGCACCAGGGGGCCCTGGGCACCATCTGGCCACTTATTGATGAAGCTGGTGACTGAGTTGGTCACCAGCTTGGTCACCAACGTCATCCCCACAGTGACTTGTACGTATATTTCCCAACCAGAAGCCATGGATTACAGGCAACATCCGCACCGAGCTAAAAGCTAGAGCTGCCACTTTCAAGGAGTGGAACATTAATCCGGATGCTTATAAAAAAATCCCGCTATGCCCTCAGACGAACCATCAAACAGGCAATGCGTCAATACAGGACTAAGATTGAATCCTACTACACCGGCTCTGACGCTCGTCAGATGTGGCAGGGCTTAAAAAATAAAAAAGGGAGACCCAGCCGCGAGCTGCCCAGTGACGCGAGCCTACCAGACGAGCATAAAATACATTTTATGCTCGCTTTGAGGCAAGCAACACTGAAGCATGTATGAGAGCACCAGCTGTTCCGGATGACTGTGTGATCACACTCTCCATAGCCAATGTGTGCAAGACCTTTAAACAAGTCAACATTCAAAAAGCTGAGGGGTCAGACAGATTAAAAGGACATGTCCTCAAAGCATGCGTGGACCAACTGGCAAGTGTCTTCACTGACATTTTCAACCTCTCCCTGACCGAGTCTGTAATATCTACATGTTTCAAACAGCACCATTTTCCCTTGCCTAAATGATTACCGCCCCGTAGCACTCACGTCAGTAGCCATGAACTGCTTTGAAAGGCTGGTCATGGCTCACATCAACACCATCATGCCGGTAATCCTAGACCCACTCCAATTCACATACCGCCCCAACAGAACCACATATGACGTAATCTCAAACCACATTGCCCTTTCCCACCTGGACAAAAGGAACACCTATGTGAGAATGGTGTTCATTGACTACAGCTCAGCGTTCAACACCATGGTCCACACAAAGCTCATCACTAAGCTAAGGACCCTGGGACTAAATACTTCCCTCTGCAACTGGATCCTGGACTTCCTGAAGGGCTGCCCCCAGGTGGTAAGGGTAGGCAACAACACATCTACCACACCGATCTTCAACACTGGGGCCCCTCAGGGGTGCATACTTAGTCCCCTCCTTTACTCCCTGTTCACCCACAAGGGCCAAACACGACTCCAACACCATCATTAAGTTTGCTGACGACACAACAGTGGTAGGCCTCATCACCGACAAAGGTGAGACAGCCTAAAGGGAGGTCAGAGACCTGGCAGTGTGATTATAGGACAACAACCTCTCCTTCAATGTGAGCGAGACAAAGAAACTGATCGCGGACTATAGGAAAAGGAGGGCCGAACAGGTCCCAATTAACATCGAGTGGGTTGAGAGTTTCGAATTCCTTGGTGTCCAACAAACTATCATGGTCCAAACACACAAACAGTTGTGAAGAGGGCACGACGACACCTTTTCTCCCTCAGGAGACTGAAAAGATTTGGCATGGTACCCTAGATCCTCAAAAATGTCTACAGCTGCACCATCAAGAGCATCCTGAACAGTTGCATTACCGCCTGGTATGGCAACTGCTCGGCATCTGACCGTAAGACGCCGCAGAGGGTAGTGCGTACGGCCCAGTACATCACTGTAGCCAAGCTTCCTGACATCCAGGACCTATTTACTAGGGGGTGTCAGAGGAAGGCCTCAAGAAATGGTCAAATACTCCAGTCACCAAAGTCATAGACTGTTCTCTCTGCTACTGCACGGCAAGCGGTACTGGAGCGGCAAGTCTAGGACCAAAAAGGCTCCTTAACAGCTTCTACCCCAAAGGCCATAAGATTGCTGAACAATTAATCAAATGGCCACCCGGACTATTTACATTGACACCCCCCCATTTGTTTTAACACTGCTGCTACTCGCTGTTTATTATCTACGCATAGTCACTTTACAAATTACCTCGACTAAACTGTATCCCCGCACATACCCATTGTATATAGCCTCGTTATTGTTGTCATTTTAATTTAATTAATTTTTTCAATTTATTTAGTAAATATTTCTCAACTATTTCTTGAACTGCATTGTTGGTTAAAGGCTTGTAAGTAAGCATTTCACAGTAAGTACAGCACCTGTTGTAGTCAGCACACCAAATTTGATTGACATTTTGAAACAGCTCGCTAAAGTGGTGTTATTGGAATGTCAACACATGCTAAAAACGTATTCAAGCCTAATGCGGTATTCACAGAAGGCCACATTGACTAGCAAACGAACAGCAAGTCCTCCCGAATCCACCCACTAAGATATGGATAAACATGTAAATCTGGAGGACATATTTGACCAAATGGGAAAGATGAACACGATTTTGTTGGATTGTGCATCCGATTTCTCCACGATAAAAACAACAACAACTACCGAGCTAAAGGACAAATTTGATGCAATACAAGAAAGGATGGGGCAGAGGGATGGATTTCGACAGTGGAGGATGCCATCTCACGTCTGAAGAAGGGTAATGAGAATCACGAGAAAAAACTGGACATATTGAGGAATCGTGGCGAAGAACTTGAGAACAGAGGTAGGAGAAACACGGTGAGATTGGTTCATCTGAAAGAGGGAAGTGAGGCTGGTGATAATCTTGTGTGTACAGAAAATCATTGCAGAAGGATTTGGATTTGACGACAGTCACGAATTAGAAATTGAACGAACCAATCGCAGTTTAACCATGCCTGGGCCCCCGAGAACAGTTCTCTTCCGCTTCCTAAGATCTACAGCCCGGGAGAAGGTGGGAAGGCCGCTGGCTATCTTTTTCCCGGACCTGTCCAAGGACCTGGCAATGAAGAGAAAGAAGTTTGCAACAGCGAATAAATCAGTACACAAGAACATCAGGAACACACTGGCATTCCCAGCAACCCTGCTCTTTACTTGGAAGGGAAAGAAAATTATTTTCAAGGACAACGTGGAGGCATAGAGATTCTCGCTAGAGCAAGCTGTTTAGCCAAGATAAGAAGATGAGACAAGGTCAAATACAAGTTGAATTGTGTGGTCTTCACTAAACAAATGAAGGTAGCCTATGTGTTTGCAGGACTCTGGGTAAGTGTTGCTAATTTAACAAAAGCTTTCAAGAGCCTCACAGACCATAAGGAATTTTGAGTTGAGACTGCAGGTTATCTTCTGCAGCAGCAAAGACCGTTCTGTGATGATTGACTCATCGAGAAGCAAGTTGCTAGTTGCTTTGTTTTATTTTAGAATTGGTTTTCTCAGTTTATTTACACAGTTTTATTGTACATTTGCAGCATATAGTGTGAAATGTTATATAAATGTTAATTTGAGTTTTCATGTGTTCACGATCACAGGCTATAACTACTCTGCGCAAATATGGCTAATGGTTATGTTAACATAATCCCTTGGAACATAAATGGTTGTGGTAACCTCCAAGATGGCGTAGCAGTCAGGCATCTTTTGTCTTCGTCTTGTCATGTCCTGTGTATATGTGTATATACAGTGGGGCAAAAAAGTATTTAGTCAGCCACCAATTGTGCAAGTTCTCCCACTTAAAATGATCCCAAACACACCGCCCGGGCAATGAAGGAGTGGCTTTGTAAGAAGCATTTCAAGGTCCTGGAGTGGCCTAGCCAGTCTCCAGATCTCAACCCCATAGAAAATCTTTGGAGGGAGTTGAAAGTCCCAAAACATCACTGCTCTAGAGGAGATCTGCATGGAGGAAAGGGACAAAATACCAGCAACAGTGTGTGAAAACCTTGTGAAGACTTACAGAAAACATTTGACCTCTGTCATTGCCAACAAAGGGTATATAACAAAGTATTGAGATAAACTTTTGTTATTGACCAAATACTTATTTTCCAACATAATTTGCAAATAAATTCATTAAAAATCCTACAATGTGATTTTCTGGATTTTTTTTCTCATTTCGTCTGTCATAGTGTACCTATGATGAAAATTACAGGCCTCTCTCATATTTTTTAAGTGGGACAACTTGCACAATTGGTGGCTGACTAAATACTTTTTTGCCCCACTGTATATATATATATATATATATATATATATATATATATATATATATATATATATATATATATATATAAAAATCATATTTTTTTCTTCGCATATATATATATATTTTCTTTTTCTTAACCTCAACATACTCTCCTGCAATCCGCCTCACCCAATGTGATATGGATCTGTTGGAACCCCCAACAGGAGCTAGCCAGCTAACTAGCTACTAGCCAGCTAGCCACTGCTTGCGGTCATCAGCTAACCTATAGCCAAGACAATTCCTGCCAGTCTGTACAGCGTGTTTCAACCCAGAGCTTATTGGACTCTTTTTTTCCCATATCACCGGATTCCTACTACAAGCTCTGAACCTCTTCACCTGGATCATCGCAGCTAGCTAGCTGCTATCTGATTGGCTTCTCCTGGCTAACGTCCCTGTTCCGAAGCAAGCACCAATAAGCCTGGAGCTAGCCTATGCTAGGCCCATCTACCGGCTAGCTGAAGAAGTCCATTAGCCACTCCTTGGGCTACAATTCCTATTTTGCCAATTGGCCTGGATCCCTTTTGTTGCCAATACAGAACCCCGCCAATACATCACGACTGGACTACCGAAGAAATCCACCCGAGGTTTTTTTTCAACAGGCTCCTTCGTCACGACGTCCCCTGAATGCCCATTTGCTTGCCCGCTAGATGCCTAGAGCATACCGGACTGTCAGCTGAAGTGATCCTTCAGTCAATTTCTTGGGCTACTATACCTATTATGCCAATTGGTCTGGACCATTTTACCACACGGACCCCTGCTGATCCATCACGACTGGTCTGCCGGCGTAACCGCATGAGGGGGCTACAACAACAGACTTCTTCTGTCTCCCTAATGTCAATATGCCTTGTCCATTGCTGTTTTGGTTAGTGATTGTCTTATTTCACTGTAGAGCCTCCAGCCCTGCTCAATATGCGTCAGCTAACCCTCTTGTCCCACCTCCCACACATGTGGTGACCTCACCTGGTTAAATTGATGTCTCTAGGGACAACACCTCTCTCATCGTCACTCAATGCCTAGGTTTACCTCAACTGTATTCGCATCCTACCTACATTATGCATTGAATCTATTATACCGCACCCAGAAACCTGCTCCTTTTACTCTCTGTTCTGAACGTACTAGACTACCAGTTCTTATAGCCCTTAGCCGTACCCTTATCCTACTCCTCCTCTGGTGATGTAGAGGTTAACTTGCCCAAGCCTCCCCATTTCTCCCTCACCCAAATCCGTAAAGCTGATGTTCTGAAAGAGCTGCAAAATCGGGACCCCTTACAAATCAGCGGGCGAGACAATCTGGACCCTCTCTTTCTAAAATTATCAGCTGAAATTGTTGCAACCACTATTACTAGCCTGTTCAACCTCTCGTATCGTCAGAGATCCCCAAAGATTGGAAAGCTACCACGGTCATCCCCCTCTTCAAAGGTGGAGACACTCTAGACCGAAACTGCTACAGACCTATGTCTACCCTACCCTGCCTTTCTAAGGTCTTCGAAAGTCAAGTTAACAAACAGGTCACCGACCATTTTGAATCCCACTGTACCTTCTCCGCTATGCAATCTGGTTTCCGAGCTGGTCATGGGTGCACCTAAGCCACGATCAAGGTCCTAAACCATATCATAACCACCATCGATAAGAAATAACACTGTGCAGCTGTATTCATCAACCTGGCCAAGGCTTTCGACTCGTCAATCACCACATTCTTATCGGCAGACTCAACAGCCTTGGTTTCTCAAATGATTGCCCCGCCTGGTTCACCAACTACTTCTCAGAGTTCAGTGTGTCAAATCGGAGGGCCTGTTGTCCGGACCTCTGGCAGTCTATGGGGGTGCCACAGGGTTCAATTCTCGGGCCGACTCTTTTCTCTGTCTACATCAATGATGTCGCTCTTGCTGCTGGTGATTCTCTGATACACCTCTACGCAGACGACACCATTCGGCACACTTTTGGCTCTTCTTTGGACACTGTGTTAACTAACCTCCAGACGAGCTTCAATGCCATACAACTCTCCTTTCGTGGCCTCCAACTCCCTCTTCAATGCAAGTAAAACTAAATGCATGCTCTTCAACCAATTGCTGCCCGCACCTGCCTGCCCATCCAGCATCACTACTCTGGACGATTCTAACTTAGAATATGTGGACAACTACAAATACCTAGGTGTCTGGTTAGACTGTAAACTCTCCTTCCAGACTCACATTAAGCATATCCAATCCAAAATTAAATCTAGAATTAGCTTCCTATTTCGCAACAAAGCATCCTTCACTCATGCTGCCAAACATACCCTTGTAAAACTGACCATCCTGCCGATCCTTGACTTCGGCGATGTAATTTACAAAATAGCATCCAACACTCTACTCAGCAAATTAGATGCAGTCTAACACAGTACCATCCATTTTGTCACCAAAGCCCCATATACAGTGCCTTGCGAAAGTATTCGGCCCCCTTGAACTTTGCGACCTTTTGCCACATTTCAGGCTTCAAACATAAAGATATAAAACTGTATTTTTTTGTGAAGAATCAACAACAAGTGGGACACAATCATGAAGTGGAACGACATTTATTGGATATTTCAAACTTTTTTAACTAATTAAAAACTGAAAAATTGGGCGTGCAAAATTATTCAGCCCCCTTAAGTTAATACTTTGTAGCGCCACCTTTTGCTGCGATTACAGCTGTAAGTCACTTGGGGTATGTCTCTATCAGTTTTGCACATCGAGAGACTGAAATGTTTTCCCATTCCTCCTTGCAAAACAGCTCGAGCTCAGTGAGGTTGGATGGAGAGCATTTGGATGGAGTGCGTTTCAACGTTTTTATGAAGATTTATATACACCCTCCTGTTCAGCGAGCCCCATAGATATGGATACCTTTTTTTGTCTGGTATAGAATTACCTAGATTTTCAGATAGCCAGGTAGAGAACCTGGACTGTACTATAACAAGAGAGGAGGTTAGAGCCTCCATTTGATCTATGAAAGCAGGGAAATCCACTGGTCTGGATGGCCTTGCTGTAGAATATTCTAAAAAAGTATATTGACATTCTTGTACCTGTATTGGCAATGGTTTACCAGGAGACATTTAAAAATGGCTCCCTTCCGGACAGCTTTAAATGTGGCTTTGATATCGCGCATTCCTAAAAAGGAGCTATCAGCCTCCTTAATATGGATTGTAAGATTCTTATGAAAACCCTTGCGATACGCTTAGAGAAGGAACTACCTAATATCATACATCATGGCCAAGTAGGATTTATTAAGAACAGGACCTCAACTGATAATATGAGGAGGCTCTTACATCTCATGTGGTTAAACTGCTCAAATATAGTTCCTAATGCTGCTGTCTCCTTAGATGCTGAGAAGGCATTTGATAGGGTAGTGGGCTTTTCTCTTAAGAACCTGAGGAAAATGTGGTTTTGGACCTGACTTTTGTAAATGGACAGGGGTCCTCTATTCCAGTCCTTAAGCAACAGTACTTATGAGTGGAATTGTGTCTCCTTTTTTTTGTCTTTCTAGAGGCACAAGGCAGGGTTGCTCACTCTACCGTCTCCTGTTTACCATAGTTTTAGAGCCTCTTGTAATAAAGATAAGAACATCTCCAGAAATTAGGGGAGTACATCGAGGAGGAAAAGAACACAAGCTGCGTATGTATGCAGATGATATTCTACTGCTGGCCTCTGATCCTCTTCTGTACCATGATTACTTACTTGTATTGAATGAATCATATTCTAGTATTCAAATTCATTTTGTAGCCTGACATAAGTTGGAAGCAATGCCAATTAATGCCAAATGTTACACTGGAACCATTACCCCATTTCATTTCAAATGGGTTGCTACTGGGATGGAATATTTAGATATTACGTTTAGCTCACATTTGGAGGAAGTGATGGGACTACATTTTGAGCCACTACTAGTCAAGATTAAGACCAATTTAGATAAATTGAAAATATAAAATTATTTTTGGGGAAAGGTGATTAAAATGATTGTGGTCCCACAATTTAATTATATCTCTGTAATGTTACCTATGAATATTCCAGACTGATATTTTAAACTAAATACTTTTTGTGGGATAGGAAAAACCCAGGATTAATATGCTCTCACCAAGGGATGTAGGAGGCTTTACCAGATGTTAAATTGTACAATTTATCATTTGAAATGGCTAAATTGGCAAAGCACTGGGGCAAAAAGGATGCTGGCTTGGATTGGATATTGATAGAACAGGAACTAAGTTATCCTTTCACTCCTGTTGATACTCTGTCACATAGTCTTATAGGAGAGAGGTCTGTTGAAACTCCCAACCCGATTTTGTTACACTCAAAAGAGGTATGAAGAACAGTACACAAGATGTGGAATTTCACATCTGAAACAAGGACACTCATCACTGTGGCACAATCCTAGGCTACAGATAGGAAAGAAGGCGGTGTACTGGAAACAGTGGCTAATGAAAGGAATTCATACTATACGTGATCTGTACAATGAAGATGTGTTAATGTCATACCCAGATTCAGTACAAAAATATGTGGGAAACAAGGTACATTTCTGGAAATATTTACAATTGAGAGAATGTTTGTTAACTGACTATCAACAAAATCCAGGAATGAACCCAATAGCTGAGTATTTGGAATTACCCAAACATAAAGCAGACATTTTTAAATCAATATTTAGTCATCTGCAGAGTAAAGACTATAAAAACCTCAGAACAATCTGGCAAATTGACCTTAAGTGTGAAATTGAGGATGATACCCAGTTGAAGATCTTGCCCAGCCGTCAAGAATTCCGCCGAAGTCGGCTCCTCTCCTTGTTCGGGCGGTGTTCAGCGGTCGACGTCACCGGCTTTCTAGCCATCGCCGCTCCATTTTTCATTTATCCCATTTGTTTTGTCTTGTTCCCTGCACACCTGGTTTTCATTCCCTAATCACACTGCATGTATGTATTCCTCTGTTCCCCCTCATGTCTTTGTGTAGAATTGTTTGTGTTTACGTGTTACTGTCGACGCGCCAGACTGGTTTGCTTTACCGTGTTGTTCACAAAGATGTTTATTGTTAAACATATATTATTGTGACTGTTTTGCGCATTTTGCCCATTGGCTGGAGGTTGTTGACGCAGTTGCGCCCGCCTGTTGGTTTCTCCTGCCTCAATAAAATGTGTGCCTGTTCACAACTCTCTGCTCTCCTGCACCTGACTTCGCTACCAGTACGCACACACCTGACACCAGCTCAGGGAGGAACATAAGGGAAGCCAGGGGGAAACTTACTCAATATAAGATACTACATAGATTTGATTAGATCCCAACAAGGCTTCAGAAGATGGGTCTGACCAACAGTTCTCGGTGTTGGAAATGCCAAAAAGACACTGATATTTTTACATGCAATATGGGAATGTACATTAGTGCTACCTTTCTGAAATGAGGTTTTGAAATATCTGGAGGAATGGTTGGAATGGTTAACAATGCCAGTTTCAGAAAGAATATGTCTCTTGGGTGATAGAAAATAGTTACCTAATGTAACAAATTAGGAATTTGCACTGATCACTGTTAGTATTGTTACAGCAGCTAGAGTAATTCTGTCCATTTCGAAGGGTCATGCCACTCCTACTCTGAAACAAAAGGATATAATCATTGTTGGAGGTAGCATCTTATCTTCTACAAATGCTTGCTATGAGCATTGGTAGAAACAACAATTCTACAACAATTATTTGTCATGTTTCTAAGACTGAGAGGTGATTGCTGATGCTTGTGATTGGGAGGTGATTGCTGATGCTTGTGATTGGGAGGTGATTACTGATGCTTGTGATTGGGAGGTGATTGCTGATGCTTGTGATTGGGAGGTGATTGCTGATGCTTGTGATTGGGAGGTGATTACTGATGCTTGTGATTGGGAGGTGATTACTGATGCTTGTGATTGGGAGGTGATTACTGATGCTTGTGATTGGGAGGTGATTGCTGATGCTTGTGATTGGGAGGTGATTGCTGATGCTTGTGATTGGGAGGTGATTACTGATGCTTGTGATTGGGAGGTGATTACTGATGCTTGTGATTGGGAGGTGATTGCTGATGCTTGTGATTGGGAGGTGATTACTGATGCTTGTGATTGGGAGGTGATTACTGATGCTTGTGATTGGGAGGTGATTACTGATGCTTGTGATTGGGAGGTGATTACTGATGCTTGTGATTGGGAGGTGATTACTGATGCTTGTGATTGGGAGGTGATTACTGATGCTTGTGATTGGGAGGTGATTACTGATGCTTGTGATTGGGAGGTGATTACTGATGCTCGTGATTGGGAGGTGATTACTGATGCTTGTGATTGGGAGGTGATTACTGATGCCCATTTAGTTCTGTATTGTTGCTTGTGAGATACTAGTTGACTGTGTACTTTTCATTTGTTAGTTTGTTTGTGGAAAAAAGGAAAATCCCCCCCATCACTACTACACCGATGACTCACTGTCTGTCCATTTCTACCTCTCTCACTCTCTCTTTCTAACTCTCTCTGGCATTAATCTGGGCAGACTGGTGCAGAACAAGTCATTAGAAAAGTCAAAGACAGAACAATTACATTTTCATTCAATTTAAATTTAAATTGACAAACCCATGTGTTTCTTCCAATTACATTGCTAACCCTTCCAAAAAGCCTTTCTAGACATCATGGCTTTGTGTTTCATGTCTGCTTGACATAAATACCACGTACTCAATAGATTTCATTCAAATCTTCAATGCATGGTGAGAATAATGTGTGGTTCAAGAATGGACTGTGAGCCGGTGTCTGATATCTTTGATAAGAATCCGATTTTTTTTACTTTAAAGGCTCAGTGCATTCAACAACATGATTTCCCTGTGTTTTATATACACTGAGTATACAAAACATTAAGAACATATATAACAGACTGACCAAGTGAATCCAGGTGAAAGCCATGATCCCTTATTGATGTCACTAAATCCATTTCAATCAGTGTAGATGAAGGAAGGAGACAGGTTAAAGAAGGATTTTTAAGACAGGGAGACAGGGATTGTGTATGTGTGCCATTTAGAGGGTGAATGGGCAAGACAAAAGATTGAACGGGGTATGGTAGTAGATGCCAGGAGCACCGGTTTATGTTTCAAACTGCAACGCTGTTGGGTTTTTCCCATGTGTATCAAGAATGGTCCACCACCCAACTCAATATTAGGAAGGTATTCCTAATGTTTGGTATACTCCGTGTAATACTGTGAAATTGTGAAAATTATAATAATGCCCTTTTAGTGTATGAAGTGTTTGAAAAGGCCACTTGAAATTTGGTAATAGACCAATACGGGAGTTCCAAACCTCTCTGCCAACTTTGCTTCTTTTTGACCGTTTTAATTGAAAACAATCATAGTAGCTACAACTCTACTGATAGTTTGTCACAAAAACTGGAGTGTTAAATAGCAAATGTGCCTAGTCTGGGCTTGACACGTGTGCTCAGGCCAACAGCTTGCAGATACAGTGTGCGTAGGCTGTCTACATTATGAGATTATGGATAAGATTAGTTTTGTTTATCAAACGGCAGTCAAGCATCGATCATCATGTCACCAGAATAACACCCTCAATATTCATTGGAAAGGTGCATCAAGCTCATCACCATGCACTTTCACCACCCTGTGAAGTTCATAACTTATTTAATCTGTAGCCTAATAAACGAGTCGTAGTGGGAGGACCACACACACCGTATATTTGTGTGACTCCAAGTTTACTTTGATATGATGGTTATTATATAAATATGAGCATAAAGGCGTTTCCACCGCCATGTCATCACATGATACATTTCAGACACAAAAGATCCCACCATGTCGAACGAACAAATGATCTGTCAGCAGTTAGAAAATTGTACCGAAACCTTCTGTTTCATCACAGCTTTAGATGGTATGACTTTACTTGCATAAAAACTGGGGATGGAAACGTGGTTAGTAAGGTACTTAATAAATTATTTGATATTGAGATAAGAATGGTTGCATTGGACCTTTAAAATGTATACTAAACAAAAACCTTTGATTTAAAAGTTTAACAAACCATACAACTCTATTCACAATGACTATTTTGAACAATTTACACAGTAAATAAAACATTTTAAACATTTACTGGAAAAACTGTGCAGATGCAAAGTTTGGTAAGAGAATTATGGTAACATCGTCAGTTTTATTCTGTTACCAAACTTTATATCTGCACAGTTCTTCCTGTAAATGTGTTTATGTAAACACTTTTAAAAAAAGTTGTCCTTGTGCATAGAGTTGAAAATCAATGGTTTTTGTTTGGCATACATTTTTGAGTCTCAATGTAATTATCATGAAATTGCCCAGGGTTATACTGTAGCATGTAGTCAAAGAGAAAGTCAGCCAACGTCAACTGACGTGTCCATATACTGTGATATGGATATTCTTAGCTAGACTATATCCTCTCGAGAAGCTACAGAAAAACAGGACTGGAAGATCAGCACAGCATATAAACCCCAAGTAGTGTCGTCGACAGCTTGTCACACTTCAATGTCTTCTTCCTGTTTTGACAATGCTAACATATAGGTGCTGCTCATCAGTCGCCAATTAAGCTTTGCAGAGATGCATTTGTTATTGGCTGTTATCTTTAATTGGTAGCTGTTCCAATTAATTGCTTTAATGAATCCCCTGAGGGCACATTAATAGAGGTGATTTGTAATGACCTTGTCAACATGACAGGTGAAAAGTATCAGTCTGAGCGGGAAGGCTGGGATGAAGTGATGGAGAGAGACAGACAAACAGGCCATCCACAGACAGACGCGCTCTCCCAGCAGCATACTGATGCTGTGACAGTGAAAGGCACCATCAAACCAAATGAATGGGCGTCAAAAAAGACATGGTTGTCATTAAAATACATTGAGCATATCTAAAAACAGAATGAAGACAAAGAGAAAGAGAGAGAGAGGGGAAGGTGATCTCTAAGGTATCACAAGCATGGTCAGTTATTCCCCTAAAATGAAAATGTACCCTTTAAAGTGGGAATCGGCAGTTGAAACAATAGCAAAACCTCTCCCTGACGAATAGTGTATAAAGCTAAGGGATGGGGATAGAGAAATTTAACCACTCCCAAATTCATAGACAGAGCTATGGATGCAAGGACTGACCATCCATGATATCACAATTATAGTTTTAACCATGTTTTCAGGCTATATAGTGTTTGTTTACATTTACTTTGCTTACAGACATTGAAGTAAACCATGCATATATTTTGGGTTCTGATGGGGTACGACAGTTGAACTAAGCTCATAAAGGCATTTATACGTTTTATTATTGAAGAATCAATGAGTACATATCATATATATAAAGTTGAAGTCGGAAGTTTACATACACCTTAGCCAAATACAATTAAACTCAGTTTTCACAATTCCTGACATTTAATCCTAGTAAATTCCCTGTCTTAGGTCAGTTAGGATCACCACTTTATTTTAAGAATGTGAAATGTCAGAATAATAGTAGAGAGTAATTTATTTCAGCTTTTATTTCTTTCATCAAATTCCCAGTGAGTCAGAAGTTTACATACACTCAATTAATATTTGGTAGCATTGTCTTTAAACAATTTAAACTTGGGTCAAATGTTTCGGGTAGCCTTCCACAAGCTTCCCACAAAGAGTTGGGTGAATTTTGGCCCATTCCGCCTGACAGAGCTGGTGTAACTGAGTCAGGTGTGTAGGCCTCCTTGCTCGCACAATGCCTGGACTTTATTGTCTTTAAGCCATTTTGCCACAACTTTGGAAGTATGCTTGGGGTCATTGTCCATTTGGAAGACCCATTTTGCAACCAAGCTTTAACTTCCTGACTGATGTCTTGAGATGTTGCTTCAATATATCCACATAATTTTCCTACCATGCCATCTATTTTGTGAAGTGCACCAGTCCCTCCTGCAGCAAAGCACCCCCACAACATGATGCTGCCACCACCATGCTTCACGGTTGGGATGGTGTTCTTCAGCTTGCAAGCCTTCCCATTTTTCCTCCAAACATAACGATGGTCATTATGGCCAAACAGTTGTATTTTTGTTTCATCAGACCAGAGGACATTTATCCAAAAAGTACAATCTTTGTCCCCATGTGCAGTTGCAAACCACAGTCTGGCTTTTTTACGGTGGTTTTGGAGCAGTGGCTTCTTCCTTGCTGAGTGGCCCTTCCGGGTATGTCGATATAGGGCTCATTTTACTGTGGATATAGATACTTTTGTACCTGTTTCCTCCAGCATCTTCACAAGGTCTTTGCTGTTGTTCTGGGATTGATTTGCACTTTTCACACCAATGTATGTTCATCTCTAGGAGACAGAACGTGTCTCCTTCCTGAGCGTTATGACGGCTGCGGGGTTTGGAAATTGCTCCCAAGGATGAACCAGACATGTGGAGGTCTACAATAATTTTTCCTGAGGGCTTGGCTGACATCTTTTGATTTTCCCATGATGTCAAGCAAAGAGGCACTGAGTTTGAAGGTAAGCCTTGAAATACATCACAGGTTCACCTCCAATTGACTCAAATTATGTCAATGAGCCTATCAGAAGTGTCTAAAGCCATGACATAATTTTCTGGAATTTTCCAAGCTGTTTAAAGGCACAGTCAACTTAGTGTATGTGAACTTCTGACCCACTGGAATTATGAAACAGTGAATTATAAGTGAAATAAAATGTCTGTCAACAATTGTTGGGAAAATTACTTGTGTCATGCACAAAGTAGATATCCTAACCGACTTGCCAAAACTATAGTTTGTTAACAAGAACTTTGTGGAATGGTTGAAAAACGAGTTTTAATGACTGCAACCTAAGTGTATATAAACTTCCGACTTCAACTGTATATATTTTTGAATGGATGTAGCATCTGCTGATTGCCCCGATGAACTGACACCACTCCCTGAGTAGGATGCCACACAGTGCAGAACACTGGACCAGAAACTGACCATTGTTCTGTTTCAGTGTCAATGTCTGGCAATTGGGGGACTGTGACTATAACACATGTAGAATTCCACTGGGCACTATAGTAATAATTAGGTCAATCACATTCAGCAATCATGACACACAAGACATTTCCCCTGGAGGCATAATAGAGATCTGATAAACACAGTACCTCGTGTCGACATAATCACACTGTCTCTATAGAAAATTAAAGTGTAAAAGCTGAGAAGAGTGGTGCCACATAACAATGACTGAAGTAAACGAGGCAGTTATTATGAAGTAGCTGCAGTATGAACAGAACAGCAGGACAACAGGGTGAGAAGGGGTCGGGACATGTCATTTCTTCAGATAAATGAACATCTCTCAGCAACAGTATGGTATTCAGCCTCGAGCTAAAAGCAGTTTGATTAAAGCTTATGGTGTTAATGACTGTGAAAAGTGTGCCACTAGAAGCCCCCATCAGATCAATAGCTGTCAATGCAATCAAAAGGGCTACTGCCTGTGGAGTTTTTTTCTCAAACATGTCTCTTCTCTCAAACACAAGTAATTACCACATAACCGCAAACCCCCAGGACCAGACCAGAGCCATATTTCATTGAATTGATTGCCCAAACAGGGAATGAGAACATAGCCTCAGATGGAACTCTGAGAGGAGAGGGTCTGGCTGTCAGGGGAGGATCAAGTGTCTCTGGCCTAAGGTGACCTCATACTATCCTGATCTTTGTCCAGGTCCGGAGCACCAAGGACAGAGGAGACAGGAAGCCTGTTTCAGTCTTCTACAGGAATCTGTGTTTCTCATAATTGCCCTGTGGTTCAATTTTCAGAGGTTTTCTTCCAGACACGATATATCAGAAACTTCACTCCATCGGTTGGTGGATACAATCTGAAACTCTCAATGAATAATTAATGTACTCCCACAGTGCAATCAAAGGGTACTCAGGTGAACTACTGTCATGAATATTTGAACCCGATAATAGCGTACCTATCTGAATACCCTACCTATCTGGATAGCGTACCTAAATTCTGAAGTCTGGCAATTACTCTCGTTTTGAGTAATCTGGTATGAGAGTAGAGCATGACAAGAACATCTGGGGTTTGATGTGAGAATGTAAACTTGAACAAGGAAAGTTAAGTGTCATATATTTTTATCAGGGAGAAGTTAGGCCTGAATCATGAATGGACTACTGGTCGTGGGATGTCAAGAGCCAGGTCCATTTCAATAACTCAGTCTCTGCCTCTCTCCCTCGCATTACATTTTTTTCTCCATTTCCTCTGTTTTTCTCAGAAGAACACACTCTTTCCCTGTGAGGGCAGAGGGAGAGGGCTGGAGTGTCTCTCACACTCTCAAACCAGCTCCCCTCGGCTGCGGCTGACTGCTTGTCTCACTTCCACTTCTCTTACACCCCACACACATACACTGACACATTCCCTCCTGACTGGTCTGGGAAGTGGCAGCAACTAAGCTAGTTTAATTTCTGTGTACCTGTAGGGAATCAACAAAATTGTAATACTGTGTTGAAGGTATTTGCAACTGCAGTATTGTCCCTTTATTGAATCAGATGCACTGGTTAGTGGGTCTGAGCTTCACAAGTGGCGTCCACTGATGGGATGTCCTTGTAAGGATAGGGCAGTATTGGGGTGTCTGTCTCCGTGATCATGCCACCTAATTCGCACGGGTTCCATAGTGATGAAGGACTTCCTTAAGGTTAAGGAAGCTAGATAGCTAGCTGTTATACAACATTTTTGTATGCAAGTGGACTTGCTACTGCTGTGGTGGGGGCGAAGAACACTGTGCACCAGTGTCCTAGCAAGCTAGCTACTTCCCTTGTCGTAACATTAACAGAAGTTCAAATTCATGTGGTAGCTACCCATAGTTGATGCTAATGTAGCCACATAGCTACGTTGCTCTATCAAAACAACCCCATTCGTCACTATGGGTCCAACGGAACCTTGCAACAACAGACCCTGTGCATGTAGCCCAGGCTCATTGGGAAGCCACACTGCCAGCCTGGTTAGCTGGCTTTCACAAGACAATAAAATAAAATACCCTGGCAAATATTATTGTACTTTCCGGTGTAACCTCAAACATTGTCCCAGTTTTTTTTTTTGTGATCAATATTTTATTTGGATTTCACATTATACAATACACATAACGCAGGATCTCGTTACACATATTAACTGACATGACAACACTAACAATATTTTGTACAAACAAACTATTTACATACTGTCAGGAGTCAATTAATTGAGAACATAAAATTTACAGGACGAAAGTAGAGTTTACAATATTCAATATGTTTTTTAGAAGTTCAGGCAGAAGTTTGCATCCTGTAGCTCCAACTCCAAAAAGTTCTGGGACACTGTGAAGTCCATGGAGAACAAGAGCACCTCCTCCCAGCTGCCCACTGCACTGAGGCTAGGTAACACGGTCACCACCGATAAATCCATGATTATCGAAAACTTCAATAAGCATTTCTCAACGGCTGGCCATGCCTTCCGCCTGGCTACTCCAACCTCGGCCAACAGCTCCGCCCCCCGCAGCTCCTCGCCCAAGCCTCTCCAGGTTCTCCTTTACCCAAATCCAGATAGCAGATGTTCTGAAAGAGCTGCAAAACCTGGACCCGTACAAATCAGCTGGGCTTGACAATCTGGACCCTCTATTTCTGAAACTATCCGCCGCCATTGTCGCAACCCCTATTACCAGCCTGTTCAACCTCTCTTTCATATCGTCTGAGATCCCCAAGGATTGGAAAGCTGCCGCAGTCATCCCCCTCTTCAAAGGGGGAGACACCATGGACCCAAACTGTTACAGACCTATATCCATCCTGCCCTGCCTATCTAAGGTCTTCGAAAGCCAAGTCAACAAACAGGTCACTGACCATCTCGAATCCCACCGTACCTTCTCCGCTGTGCAATCTGGTTTCCGAGCCGGTCACGGGTGCACCTCAGCCACACTCAAGGTACTAAACGATATCATAACCGCCATCGATAAAAGACAGTACTGTGCAGCCGTCTTCATCAACCTTGCCAAGGCTTTCGACTCTGTCAATCACCATATTCTTATCGGCAGACTCAGTAGCCTCGGTTTTTCGGATGACTGCCTTGCCTGGTTCACCAATTACTTTGCAGACAGAGTTCAGTGTGTCAAATCGGAGGGCATGCTGTCCGGTCCTCTGGCAGTCTCTGGGGGTGCCACAGGGTACAATTCTCGGGCCGACTCTGTTCTCTGTATATATCAATGATGTTGCTCTTGCTGCGGGCGATTCCCTGATCCACCTCTACGCAGACGACACCATTTTATATACTTTCGGCCCGTCATTGGACACTGTGCTATCTAACCTCCAAACGAGCTTCAATGCCATACAACACTCCTTCCGTGGCCTCCAACTGCTCTTAAACGCTAGTAAAACCAAATGCATGCTTTTCAACCGATCGCTGCCTGCACCCGCATGCCCGACTAGCATCACCACCCTGGATGGTTCCGACCTTGAATATGTGGACATCTATAAGTACCTAGGTGTCTGGCTAGACTGCAAACTCTCCTTCCAGACTCATATCAAACATCTCCAATCGAAAATCAAATCAAGAGTCGGCTTTCTATTCCGCAACAAAGCCTCCTTCACTCACACCGCCAAGCTTACCCTAGTAAAACTGACTATCCTACCGATCCTCGACTTTGGCGATGTCATCTACAAAATGGCTTCCAACACTCTACTCAGCAAACTGGATGCAGTTTATCACAGTGCCATCCATTTTGTCACTAAAGCACCTTATACCACCCACCACTGCAACTTGTATGCTCTAGTCGGCTGGCCCTCGCTACATATTCGTCGCCAGACCCACTGTCTCCAGGTCATCTACAAGTCCATGCTAGGTAACGCTCCGCCTTATCTCAGTTCACTGGTCACGATGGCAACACCCATCCGTAGCACGCGCTCCAGCAGGTGTATCTCACTGATCATCCCTAAAGCCAACACCTCATTTGGCCGCCTTTCGTTCCAGTACTCTGCTGCCTGTGACTGGAACGAATTGCAAAAATCGCTGAAGTTGGAGACTTTTATCTCCCTCACCAACTTCAAACATCAGCTATCTGAGCAGCTAAACGATCGCTGCAGCTGTACATAGTCTATTGGTAAATAGTCCACCCATTTTCACCTACCTCATCCCCATACTGTTTTTATCTATTTACTTTTCTGCTCTTTTGCACACCAATATCTCTACCTGTACATGACCATCTGATCATTTATCACTCCAGTGTTAATCTGCAAAATTGTAATTATTCGCCTACCTCCTCATGCCTTTTGCACACATTGTATATAGACTCCCCTTTTTTCTACTGTGTTATTGACTTGTTGATTGTTTACTCCATGTGTAACTCTGTGTTGTCTGTTCACACTGCTATGCTTTATCTTGGCCAGGTCGCAGTTGCAAATGAGAACTTGTTCTCAACTAGCCTACCTGGTTAAATAAAGGTCCTTCTGTAGCTCAGTTGGTAGAGCATGGTGCTTGTAACGCCAGGGTAGTGGGTTCGATTCCCGGGACCACCCATACGTAGAATGTATGCACACATGACTGTAAGTCGCTTTGGATAAAAGCGTCTGCTAAATGGCATATATTAATCAAATAAAATAAAAATAAAAAATAAAATGCCATCCTCCCTCTCCTTTACCATGTAGGTCCATTGCTTGGTCAAGAGTTGTTGATATCTAATAGAGTTTTGCATTATTCAGTTGAAGTCGGAGGTTTACATACACCTTAGCCAAGTACATTTAAACTCCATTTTCACAATTCCTGACATTTAATCCTCGTAACCATTCCCTGTTTTAGGTCAGTTAGGATTACCAATTCATTTTAAGAATGTGAAATGTCAGAATAATAGTGGATATAATTATTTATTTCAGCTTTGATTTCTTTCATCACATTCCCAGTGGGTCAGAAGTTTACATACACTCAATTAGTATTTGGTAGCATTGCCTTTAAATTGTTTAACTTGGGTTAAATGTTTTGTGTAGCCTTCCACAAGCTTCCCACAATAAGTTGGGTGAATTTTGGCCCATTCCTCCTGACAGAGCTGGTGTAACTCAGGTTTGTAGGCTTCCTTGCTCGCACATGCCATTTCAGTTCTGCCCACAAAATGTTCTATGGGATTGAGGTCAGGGCTTTGTGATGGCCACTTCAATACCTTGACTTTGTTGTCCTTAAGCCATTTTGCCACAACTTTGAATGTATGCTTGGGGTCATTGTGCATTTGGAAGACCCATTTGTGACCAAGCTTTAACTTCCTGACTGATGTCCTGAGACATTGCTTCAATATATCCACATAATTTTCCTACCTCATGATGCCATCTATTTTGTGAAGTGCACCAGTCCCTCCTGCAGCAAAGCACCCCCACAACATGATGCTGCCACCACCGTGCTTCATGGTTGGGATGGTGTTCTTCAGCTTGCAAGCCTCCCCATTTTTCCTCCAAACATAACGATGGTCATTATGGCCAAAACGTTCTATTTTTGTATCATCAGACCAGAAGACATTTCTCCAAAAAGTACGATCTTTGTCCCCATGTGCAGTTGCAAACCGTAGTCTGGCTTTATTATGGTGGTTTTGGAGCAGTGGCTTCTTCCTTGCTGAGTGGCCTTTCAGGTTATGTCGATATAGGACTTGTTTTACTGTGGATAGAGATACTTTTGTACCTGTTTCCTCCAGCATCTTCAGAAGGTCCTTTGCTGTTGTACTGGGATTGAGTTGCACTTTTCACACCAAAGTACCTTCATCTCTAGGAGACAGAAAGCGTCTCCTTCCTGAGCGGTATGACGGCTGCGTGGTCCTATGGTGTTTATACTCGCGTACTATTGTTTGTACAGATGAACGTGGTACCTTCAGGCATTTGGAAATTGCTCCCAAGCATGAACCAGACTTGTGGAGGTCTACAATTTTTGTTCTGAGGTCGTGGCTGATTTCTTTTGATTTTCCCATGATTTCAAGCGAAGAGGCACTGAGTTTGAAGTTAGACCTCAAAATACATACACAGGTACAACTCCAATTGACTCGAATTATGTCAATTAGCCTATCAGAAGCTTCTAAAACCATGACATCATTTTCTTAAATTTTGGTTAATGTTTAAAGGCACAGTCCATTTAGTGTATGTCAACTTCTGACCCACTGGAATTGTGATACTGTGCATTATAAGTGAAATAATCTGGCTCCAAACAATTATTGGAAAAATTACTTGTGTCATGCACAACGTAGATGTTCTAACTGACTTGCCAAAACTATAGTTTGTTAAAGAGAAATTTATGGAGTGGTCTAAGTGTATGTAAACTTCCGACTTCGACTGTACATCTCATGCCTCAACTGGATTTGCCCAAGCTTTGTCTATCACGGCCATTGATCGCTCTATACAAACAATATCCCTCCTACAATCTGAGAGGATTGTAGGAGTATTCCAAGCTGCTGTTAACCCCGCATAAATTATTCTTTTCTGAACCAGTTGCAGTACAAACAGAGTCATCATCCAATAAAAATACAGGTGGATCTGTCATTCCTTCCACAGCCGTGTTGCTTATTTCCTTCAAATCAAACCATATTTTATTTGTCACATGCTTCGTAGACAACAGATTTAGATTAACAGTGAAATGCTTACCTTACGGGTCCTTTTAAAGACGTTTTTTTTTTAATCCACTTCAAATCAGTGTAGAAGCCACAAGACAATTGAGACATGGATTGTGTATGTGTACCATTCAGAGGGTGACTGGGAAAGTCAAAATATGTAAGTGCCTTTGAACAGTGTATGGTAATTACATTTTTTTATTTAACCTTTATTTGAACAGGCTATGGTAGTAGGTTCCAGGCGCACCGGTTTGTGTCAAGAACTGCAACAGTGCATCCCCTGACACCAGCAGGCAGAAAGGGATGAATCTCAGAGAGCTCAGTCTCCCCCATTGCTTCTGCTCTAGTATGCAACTATCAATTCAGAGCAGAAGGTAGTGTAAGATAAAAAAAACAGTTAACATGCAGAGTTCCTCGGTGCTCTCTGAGCCCCATCCAGATGAACCTAAACTGTCCTGCTAAGGCCCGGAAGGCAAGAACACCCGTTTCCATTTCAATTGACTCGCTTTCTCTTTCTCTCCCATTCCCCTTTCGACTGTTCACCCAACTGTCTGCGGACATAAAATGAACGATGACTGCCGAACCTGAAATATTTATCCCAAAAATACATAAAACTACAAACAAAAACCCATAGCCTTGCCGTCAGAGGTGTAGCCAAGATAGTTCAAATGGAAATTATTTTGGCTCCAAGACACTTTCGCTGAGAAGAGCAAACACTGAAAGGCACTGGAGAGCTATGCTTAGACAGGAGACGTGTGCAGTTTGCTAGTTTGACAGCCATCTTTTTCTTTCAAAGATGAACTGTGTCTTGCGCTGACAAATGTATAGACACCTGAAGCAATGAATGTTCTGATTTAAATATGTCAAAAGGAGTAACACATGCACTTGTGATAAGACTGACAAAAGCACCAGAGACTGTACACATCAGCAGAATGAAACCATGCATTTTTTTCTTGTCATGAAAGAAGCTACCAAAATGCAGTTTTTTTTCTCTTCCTTCAACATCTCTACTCATAGTGATATAGGCACCATCAAGCAGGACTGTCTAGATAAAAAAGCAGATAGCCATTCTAAAAAAAGAACACACACGAGTGTTTCATCAGTCTGCAAGCAGAGGAATCAGTCATTAGTTCAAACAAGCTACTGCCGAGACAAGCTGTTTTTAAAAGCACAAAGCCATATGCGGTGGAGAAAACATGACTAGAACAAAGGAATAAAAAAAAATGGTCTGTGCACAATGTCTATGTATGCAGTCTCTCCCCTCAGAGGGTTTTACAGACAACGCCACTAGGCCTTTGGACCTCTGACTAGTAGGACTATGACAGCTTCTCAAATAGAAAGTTTGCAGCCCTCAGCACTTCTCCACTGTCCCATCAGTCTGGCCTCCTGTCTAACATGGGCAGGCGAGTGATGCCAGTGTTGAGCAGAGCCCTTCATCTTTCTACCTGCTTTAAGAGATGCATATTTAATCCATGCTCTGGCAGCTCCATGAGTTCTGAACAGAACAGTTCATCACTGTTCCAACAGCAGACACAGCAGCCAGACACAGCAGGTGGACAGGCCTATGAGGGTGCATATTTCTAGCATATTCAACTGCCAGGCATGCTTCCATCTCTTGTTATTTTCCATCCATCACCTATTGTAGGTTAGTAGGCTACTTTGAGTAAATGGTAGTTATGATACATGGTTCAGTATGTGGTATAGGTCATGTAAACCTAACATGCAACTATACTGAACAATAACATGCAACAATCTGGGGAGCCAGGCCCAGACAATCAGTTTTTCTTCACAAAATAGCTTTATTACAGACAGAAACACTCAGTTTCATCAGCTGTCGGGGTGGCTGGTCTCAGAAAATACGGAGGTCCTGGGCTGGCATTGTTACACCTGGTCTGTAGTTGTTAGGCCGGTTGGACGTACTGACAAATTCTCTAAAATATTGTTGGAGGTGGCTTATGGTAGAGAAATAAACATAAAATGATCTGGCAACTGCTCTGGTGTACATTCCTTGGGTCAGCATGCCAATTGCACGGTCCCTCAAAACTTGAGACATCTGTGGCATTGTGTTGTGGCCTTTTATTTTCCCCCAGCACTGGGTGCACCTGTGTAATGATCATGCTGTGTAATTAGCTTCTTGATATGCCACACTTACACAGGTGGATTGATTATCTGGGCAAAGGAGAAATGCTCACAAGCAGGGATGAAACACATTTGTGCACAAAATTGGAGAGATCAAAGCTTTTTGAGAGCATTGAACATTTCTGGGATCTTTTATTTAAGCTCATGAAACATGGGACCGACACTTTACATGTTGCATTCATATTTTTGTATAGTATGGATTACATTTTTAAAAATAAATTCTTAGTCTACAAATTCTGTGCAACGCACGTTTACACAGTACTTCAACCGGTTCAATGTGATGGGATAAAAATTAAAAGTACAAAAATAAAACAAGCAAATAGACAGAATGGATCAATAATCTATGTCTTGTAGCTTTTTCCAGAACAAGACAC
Organism: Oncorhynchus keta; assembly: GCF_023373465.1. Classification (NCBI taxonomy): domain Eukaryota; kingdom Metazoa; phylum Chordata; class Actinopteri; order Salmoniformes; family Salmonidae; genus Oncorhynchus; species Oncorhynchus keta. Next base: position 64,036,075 of record NC_068439.1, on the reverse strand, counting down.
TTTAGGCTCTGTTTTAGCTAACAGCTGCTTACAGTGACAACACAAGCAGCTTTGTTGGGAGAAAAGCACCTTCCATGTTCCCCCCTCACATCTCTAGACCCATCTGGTGATCAAAATGCATCTCCCGCATGTTGATTTCCAAAAGCGACACACCAACAGTAACACCCCCGGCTGCAGAGTAAGTGAAAACCCTTTGATGTCAACCTCTGACAATCTACACTGAATAAAAAAATAAATGCAACATGCAACAATTTCAAAGATTTTACTGAGTTACAGTTCATATAAGGAGACCCTAATCTATGACTAGGAATACAGAAATGCATTTGTTGGTCAAATATACATTAAAAAAAGATAGGGGAATAGTTCAGAAAACCAGTCAGTATCTGGTGTGACCACCATTAGCCTCATGCAGCGCGACATCTCTTTCACATTAAGTTGATCAGGCTGTTGATTGTGGCCTGTTGTCCCACTCCTCTTCAATGGCTGTGCAAAGTTGCTGGATATCTTTTTATTTTTTTTTATTTCACCTTTATTTATCCAGGTAGACCAGTTGAGAACAAGTTCTCATTTACAACTGCGACCTGGCCAAGATGAAGCAAAGCAGTGTGACAAAAACAACACAGAGTTACACATAAACAAACGTACAGTCAATAACACAAAAGAAAAATAGATTTTACGATGTACAGTGTGTGCAAATGTAGAAGAGTAGGGATGTAAGCAATAAATAGGCCATAGAGGCAAAAATAATTACAGTTTAGCATTAATACTAGAGTGATAAATGTGCAGATGATGATGTGCAAGTAGAGTTACTGGGATGCAAAATAGCAAGAGGGTAAGTAATATTATGGGGATGAGGTAGTCAGGTGTGCTATTTACAGATTGGCTGTGTACAGGTACAGTGATCGGTAAGCTGCTCTGACAGCTGACGCTTAAAGTTAGAGAGGGAGATATAAGACTCCTGCTTCAGAGATTTTTGCAAATCGTTCAATGTTATTGGCAGCAGAGAACTGGAAGGAAAGGCAGCCAAAGGAAGTGTTGGCTTTGGGGATGACCAATGCAATATACCTGCTGGAGCGAGTGCTATGGGTGGGTGTTGTTATGGTGACCAGTGAGCCGAGGTAAGGTGGGGCTTTATCTAGCAAAGACTTATAGATGACCTGGAGCCAGTGGGTTTGGCGACAGATATGTAGTGAGAGCCAGCCAACGAGAGCATACAGGTCGCAGTTGTGGGTAGTATATGGGGCTTTAGTGATAAAACGGATGGCACTGTGATAGACTACATCCAGTTTGCTGAGTAGAGTGTTTGGGGGCTATTTTGTAAATGACATCGCCGAAGTCAAGGATCGGTAAGATGGTCAGTTTTACGAGGGTACGTTTGGCGGCATGAGTGACAGAGGCTTTGTTGCGAAATAGGAAGCCAATTCTAGATTTAATTTTGGATTGGAGATGCTTAATGTGAGTGTGGAAGGAGAGTTTACGGTATAACTGTAAACACCTAGGTACAGTTGAAGTCGGAAGTATACATACATTTAGGTTGGAGTCATTATAACTTGTTTTTCAACCACTCCACAAATTTCTTGTTTACAAACTATAGTTTTGACAAGTCGGTTAGGACATCTACTTTGTGCATGACGCAAGTAATTTTACCAAAAATTGTTTACAGACAGATTATTTCACTTATAATTCACTGTATCACAATTCCAGTGGGTCAGGAGTTTACATACACTAACTTGACTGTGCCTTTAAACAGCTTGGAAAATTCCAGAAAATGACATCATGGCTTTATAAGCTTCTGATAGGCTAATTGACATAATTTGAGTCAACTGGAGGTGGGGCAATTTACAAATGCCTGAAGGTACCACGTTCATCTGTACAAACAATAGTATGCAAGTATAAACACCGTGGGACCACGCAGCCGTCATACCTCTCAGGAAGGAGATGCGTTCTGTTTCCTAGAGATGAACATACTTTGGTGCGAAAAGTGCAAATCAATCTCAGCACAACAGGAAGGACCTTCTGAAGATGCTGGAGGAAACAGGTACAAAAGTATCTATATCCACATTAAAACAAGTCCTATATTGACATAACCTGAAAGGCTGCTCAGCAAGGAAGAAGCCACTGCTCCAAAACCGCCATAAAAAAGCCAGACTACAGTTTGCAACTGCACATGGGGACAAAGATCGTACTTATGAGAAGTGTCCGCTGGTCTGATGAAAAATAATGACCACCGTTATGTTTGGAGGAAAAATGGGGAGGCTTGCAAGCCGAAGAACACCATCCCAACCGTGAAGCACGGGGGTGGCAGCATCATGTTGTGGGGGTGCTTTGCTGCAGGGGAGACTGGTGCACTTCACAAAATAGATGGCATCATGAGGGAGGAATATTATGTGGATATATTGAAGCAACGTCTCAAGACATCAGTCAGGAAGTTAAAGCTTGGTCGCAAATGCGTCTTTCAAATGGAAAACGACCCCAAGCATACTTCCAAAGTTGTGGCAAAATGGCTTAAGGACAACAAAGTCAAGGTATTAGAGTGGCCATCATCACAAAGCCCTGACCTCAATCCTATAGAGAATTTGTGGGCAGAACTGAAAAAGCGTGTGCGAGCAAAGAGGCCTACAAACCTGACTCTGTTCCATCAACTCTGTCAGGAGGAATGGAACGTTTGACCCAAGTTTAAATTGTTTAAAGGGAATGCTACCAAATACTAATAAAGTGTAGGTAAACTTCTGACTCACTGGGAATGTGATGGAAAAAATAAATGCTGAAATAAATCATTCTCTCAACTATTATTCTGACATTTCACATTCTTAAAATATAGTGGTGATCCTAACTGACCTAAGACAGGCAATTTTTACTAGGATTAAATGTCAGGAATTGTGAAAATTGAGTTTACATGTATTTGGCTAAGGTGTATGTAAACTTCCGACTTCAACTGTATTTGTAGTTGTCCACATATTCCAGGTCAGAACCGGCCAGAGTGATAATAGGGAGGGTGCGGACAGCAATCGGTTGAAGAGCATGCACTTAGTTTTATAGTATTTAAAAGCAGTTGGAGGCCACGGAAGGAGTGTTGTATGGCGTTGAAGCTCGTTTGGAGGTTTGTTAGCACAGTGTCCAAAGGGCCAGATGTATACAGAATGGTGTTGTCTGCGTAGAGGTGGATCACAGAATCACCAGCAGCAAGAGTGATATCATTGAGTCGTCCCGAGAATTGAACCCTGTGGCACTGCCATAGACTGCCAGAGGTCCAGACAACAGGCCCTCCGATTTGACACACTGAACTCAATCAGAGAAGTAGTTGGTGAACCATTCGAGGCAGTCATTTGACAAACTAAGGCTATCGAGTCTGCCGATAAGAACATGGTGATTGACAGAGTCTAATGCCTTGGCCAGGATGATGAAGACGGTATTGTCTTTTATCGATGGCGGTTATGATATCGTTTAGGAAATTGAGCGAGGCTTTGGTGCACCCATGCCCAGCTCGGAAACCAGATTGCATAGTGGAGAATGTACGGTGAGATTTGAAATGGTCGGTAATCTGTTTGTTAATTTGGCTTCTGAAGATTTTAGAAAAGCAGGGCAGGATGGATTTAGGTCTATAACAGTTTGTGCTAGAGTGTCTCCCGCTTTGAAGAGGGGGATGACTGCGGCAGCTTTCCAATCTTTCGGGATCTCAGACGATACGAAAGAGAGGTTGAATAGGCTAGTCATAGGAGTTGCAACAATTTCGGCGGATCATTTTAGATAGAGAGGGTCCAGATTGTCTAGCCCAGCTGATTTGTAGGGATCCAGATTGTGCAGTTCTTTCAGAATATTGGCTGTCTGGATTTGGGTGAAGAAGAAGCAGGTGGGGGTTGGGTAAATTGCTGCATGGGGTGCTGAGATGTTGGCCGGGGTAGGGGTAGCCAGGTGGAAAGCATGGCCAGCCGTGGAAAAATGCTTATTGAAATGATAAATTATCGTAGATTTATCAGTGGTGAGTGTTTCCTATCCTCTGTTCAGTGGGCAGCTGGGAGGAGGTGCTCTTATTCTCCATGGACCTTAGTGTCCCAAACTTTTTGGAATTAGTGCTACAGGAAGAACATTTCTGTTTGAAAAAGCTAGCCTCAGCTTTCCTAACTGACTGAGTTTATTGGTTCCTGACTTCCCTGAAAAGTTGGATATCGCAAGGGATATTTGATGCTAATGCAGAACACCACAGGATGTTTTTGTGCTGGCCAAGGGCAGTCAGGTCTGGGGTTCTACATTTTTTTAATAGGGCTTGCTTATTTAAGATGGAGAGGAAAGCACTTTTGAAGAGCATCCAGGCATCCTCTACTGACGTACGTAGAATGTATGCACACATGACTGTAAGTCGCTTTGGATAAAATCGTCAGCTAAATGGCATATATTATATATTATTATATTATTATATATTATTATATTATTATATATTACTGACGGGATGAGGTCAATATCCTTTCAGGATACCCGGGCCAGGTCGATTAGAAAGGCCTGCTCGCTGAAGTGTTTTAGGGAGCGTTTGACAGTGATGAGGGGTGGTCGTTTGACCGCGGACCCATTACACACGCAGGCAATGAAGCAGTGATCGCTGAGATCCTAAGACAGCAGAGGTATATTTAGAGGGCAAGTTGGTCAGGATGATATCTAAGAGGGGGCCCATTGTTACGGATTTGGGGTTGTACCTGGTAGGTTCATTGATCATTTGTGTGACATTGAGGGCATCAAGCTTAGATTGTAGGACGGGTGGGCTGTTAAGCAATGTCCCAGTTTAGCTAACTTAACAGTACAAACTCCCAAGATAGATGGGGGCAATCAATTCACATATGGTGTCCAGTGCACAGCTGGGGGCTGAAGGGGGTCTATAACAAGCGGCAATGGTGAGATATTTGTTTCTGAAAAGGTGGATTTTTAAAAGTAGAAGCTCGAATTGTTTGGGCACAGACCTGGATAGTATGACAGAACTCTGCAGGCTATCTCTGCAGTAGATTGCAACTCCACCCCCTTTGGCAGTTCTATCTTGTCGGAAAATGTTAAAGTTAGGGATGGATATGTTATGGTTTTTGGTGGCCTTCATTAGCCACGATTCAGACACGGCTAGGACATCCGGGTTGGCAGAGTGTGCTAAAGCAGTGAGAAAAAAAAACACTTAGGGAGGAGGCTTCTAATGTTAACATGCATGAAACCAATGCTTTTATGGTTACAAGTCAACAAATGATAGCGCCTGGGGAATAGCAGTGTAACTGGGGGCTACAGGGCCTGGTTTAACCTCTAAATCGCCAGAGGAACAAAGGAGTAGGATAAGAGTACGGCTAAAGGCTAAAAGAACTGGTCATCTAGTGCGTTCGGAAACAGAGAGTCAAAGGAGCAGGTTTCTGGGCGCGGAAGAATAGATTCAAGGTATAATGTTCAAACAAGGGTATGGCAGGATGTCAGTACAGTGGAGGTAAGCCTAGGCATTGAGTGACGATGAGAGAGGTTTTGTCTTTTGGCACCAGCCCTGTGCGGTCACCGCATGTGTGAGGGGTGGAACATAAGGGCTAACTAAGGCATATTGAGCAGGGCTGGAGGCTCTACAGTGAAATAAGACTAAAAAAATATTAACTAAAACAGCAATAGACAAGGAATATTGACATCAGGGAGAGGCATGTGTAGCCGAGTGATCATAGGGTCCAGTGAGTAGCTAGGTGAGCTGGAGGCAAGGCGATCAGACAGCTGGCAGGCCAGGGCTATCAGCAGGCTAGCAGATGGGCCTCAGGAGGACGTTGCAACAGGAGAGCCCGTTGAAACCCCCTCGGACGGTTACGTGATGGATTGGCGGGGCTCCGTGTCGGCAGCAAAGGGTCTAGGCCAATTAGCAAAAGAAGTATTGAAACCCAGGAATTATCTGATGGATTTGGCGGGAACTGGAACATGCTTTCGTACAAGTTGATCCAGAGCGTGCCAAACACGCTCAATGGGTGACATGTCTGGTGAGTATTCAGGCGATGGAAGAACTGGGACAATTTCAGCTTCCAAGATTTGTCTACAGATCCTTGCGACATGGGGCTGTGCATCATCATGCTGAAACATGAGCTGATGGCAGCAGATGAATGGCACGACAATGGGCTTCAGGATCGTCATGGTATCTCTATGCATTCAAATCGCCATCGATAAAATGCAACTGTGTTCATTGTCCATAGCTTAAGCCTGTCCAAACCATAACCCCACCGCCACCATGGCACTCTGTTCACAATGATAACATCAGCAAACCGCTCACCCATACGCCATATGCCGTCTGCCCGGTACAGTTCAACAGCATGTACACTTCTCACAGTACACTTCTCCAGCGTGCAAGTGGCTATTGAATGTGAGCATTTGCTCACTGAAGTCGATTACGACGACGAACTGCAGTCAGGTCAAGACCCTGGTGAGGACGACAAGCATGCAGATGAGCTTCCCTAAGACGCTTCTGACAGTTTGTGCAGAAATTCTTTGGTTGTGCAATCCCACAGTTTCATCAGCTGTCCGCGTGGCTGGTCTCAGACGATCCCGCAGGGGAAGAGGCCGGATGTGGGTATTGACTAGACACCCTTCGATAACTTCAAGTCCCCTCAGAAACCTTCACACTCAAAAGGGAATGAATAAAGAGCCCAAGGCAGTAATCAATAGACTCTGCCACACAAACAGCACTCCCAGTTCCAGGAAAGAATGCATGCCACAAACATACTGTGAGTCCTTCCTAATGCATTGCATTGTCATCAACTGAGCAGTGAATTTGTGAGATACAAGCAGAAATAAATAAGTAATTAGGATGTCCCTCCTAATGCAATGCATTGTCATCAACCGGGTTGTGATTGCAATCAAGTTTTGTTTTATCTTTCTTTTTTATATCACACTGAACATTCGGTAAAACACTAGTGGCCTGCAGTATTCAAGCACAGAGCGATCACTGCTCAGTGATTTACTTGAAGACAGAGGTTTCTTATCAGTGTAGAGAATCCTTCCATTTGTAGTCTCTCCTCATTGCGCTTTTGCCAATGCTATCTCAATCAGCTGTCAGCCAGGGGAATGATAGCTACCTTCTCTCCCACCTGACTGACAGACGGATACCGTGACAGAAAAACACAGAGTGACGGCTTAATAGACCAACCGACAGACGGACAGAATCAGGCTACACTGCCCCCTGTATTGCTGCAGGTTATACTCTAGGCCTGAGGCCCAGTGACTCAGTCGCCTCACTGCTCGGTGCCTTAAGGGACAGAGCTGGTGTGTCCTGTGTGTGATCTCATCATTGCGGTCCACAGAATCCCTCTTTGTTCCCCCTTATCCCGAATTCATGACCCCTGGAGGAGTAAACCAGTATTTGTGTGTGTGTGGGGGGGGGGTCACTTCTTCACACACATGGCCATTCATCGCCTCTGTGTGAGGAAGCATGCATGGAAAAAGTCCTTATTGAAACATGGAAGAAAGATAATGTTGTGTCCTCTCTGTTTCTTCTCAAAATTCAAAGTATTTTTTCTCTCTCTTCGTCTCTCTCTCTCCCTCTCGCTCTCTCATCATCCTTCCCTTGTCTCAATCTGTCTGGTCAAATGAAGGCTGTTCCACCAGTGTCACAAGGGATGGACTTGCTGGGTCCATGGTGGTTGACGGCTTGTTTCACAGCGCTGACCTACTTCACCAAGCCTGGCCTCAATAGTTGGGGAGCACTGTGGTGTGCCGGGATACACCTGGCTAGCACCACTAGCTAATTAGTTACATCCAGACAGTCACATTCAGGGATTATACCCAGCACACTCAGCTCTCTCGCCCACAGATCCCTATTCATTCGTGGGGCTGTGTTTTCGGAGCCTGCTAAACTCCCTGGATCCTGGGGGAATGTCGGTTGCCTGGTGTGGTAGTCTGAGTGAGTGGTCACTCTGCATGTAAAAAAAACTGTCAGGCAGGATGGGAATATCAAGCATGGAGGTGATGTAATGAATAAACTTAAGGGCGGCAGGTAGCCTAGCGGTTAAGAGCGATGGGCCAGTAACCGAAAGCAAGCTGGTTTGAGTCACAGAGACGACTCAGAGAAAAATATGCCCATGTGCCCTTGAGCAAGGCACTTAACCCTAATTGTTGCTCTGTCTGCTAATACATTTTTTTTAGTAATGTTTTAATGTAAACTTCCTCAGCAGTTAATCGACAGTTGTTCTCCACCATTAGATAACAGTGTGTTATGTGACGCCTGGCACCTGGGGAACTTAAGGTTTAATAGTGCATATGCCATGATGAATCTGTGCAGTGTTAGGTTTCACTCTGACAAATGTCTCTCCATATGCCATGATGAATCTGTGCAGTGTTAGGTTTCACTCTGACAAATGTCTCTCCATATGCCATGATGAATCTGTGCAGTGTTAGGTTTCACTCTGACAAATGTCTCTCCATATGCCATGATGAATCTGTGCAGTGTTAGGTTTCACTCTGACAAATGTCTCTCCATATGCCATGATGAATCTGTGCAGTGTTAGGTTTCACTCTGACAAATGTCTCTCCATATGCCATGATGAATCTGTGCAGTGTTAGGTTTCACTCTGACAAATGTCTCTCCATATGCCGTCTGGTATGTTTTCAATGTGCTGTGGCACATTGTATGTTGTTGCCAATTTCATATGGCACCTGCTCAATCAAAGTGAGATCAATAGAAACCTATCATCAATAAAATGACAGTCAACATTAAATCATTGCATTAAATCTCCAAGCATATAATTGTGTTTACACAACTCGGTCAATGAGGTTTGATAGTATATCTACTATCTTCTAGAAATGAATGTCTGTTCTCTGTTGTTAGTGCCACTGATTGTAAAGATGGAGCGGTCCTAGTTATTGTCCCTCAACACTTTCCCCACTATTCCTCAGGAGTCACTGTGACACTGCTGAGAGAATGGTCCTACTCAATCCTCCGGCAGCAGCACTTCCTAAAGCATTTTCCTCAAAGTTCAGAATGTTCCTGATCCGAGATTGAATTTGCTGCATAATGCTACAAGCTGAAGCACTCTCACAGTGGTGCCCTCATATTTCCTTCACTGGAAACAGTGTTCTCTAGCAACATCCTGTACTGTACCAACACACGTTAGTACAACACAGGAACTGACAGAAGACCTCCATGAAGGTAAGATAATGCCTTTACCACCACCTCATCATACTCACACTGTGTTGATTTCCATGTCCAGCCTGAGAATATATGTAGCACGTGTCTTTTGGAATGACTCATGGCCCTGAAATGTCCCTGCCATCTAAGCTACGCCACATTATCACAGGCTGGTGTGGAAGCAGGAAATGGAAAATCACTGCCATGCCGATCGTGTGCTACAGTATTAAGGTCCTGAAAGTCAAACCCCAGCAAGACAGGCACAGTGATCCTGCCATTTTAATTAACCCCAGAGCTGTGATAAGTTGTCCCCCCCATCCCCCCATCTTTCTAATCTTCCCTTGTTGCAGTTTGAGAGTGGCTGAATACACCAGGGAGGACTGGATCTCTCAAATTCAGGTGACAGCAGCCAACAAAAAAAGCCCATTTAATTTCTCTTAGTCTTGCTGATCTCCCTCACGTTCAAACATGATGAGAAAACGCTGTGTTTTGGTAAGATCCTCTAGAACCCTCAAACTAAGAATAGAATATGTTTCTAAACACTTCTACATCGATGTGGATGCTACCATGATTACGGATAATACTGAATGAATCATGGATAATGATGAGTGAGAAAGTTAGACGCACAAATATCATACCCCAAAGACATGCTAACCCCTCACCATTACAATAACAGGGGATGTTAGCATTTTTTGGGGGGGGGGGCTTTGATATTTATGAGTCTAACTTTCTCAATACTTTTGTAATGCACTGCATCTGTAAGGTCCCTCAGTCGAGCAGCGAATTTTAAACACAGATTCAACCACAAAGACCAGGGAGGTTTTCCAATGCCTTGCAAAGAAGGGCACCTATTGGTAGATGGGTCAAAATAAAATAAAAAGCAGACACTGAATATCCCTTTGAGCATGGGGAAGTTATTACACTTCGGATGGTGTATCAATACACCCAGTCACTACAAAGTTACAGGCGTCCTTCCTAACTCAGTTTCCGGAGAAGAATTAAACCGCTTAGGGATTTGACCATGAGGCCAATGGTGACTTTAAAACTGTTACAGTTAATGGATATGATTAGAGAAAACTGAGGATGGATCAACAACATTGTAGTTACTGGACAATACAAACCTACACTGAACAAAATATAAAACGCTGCGTGTAAAGTTTGGTCCCATGTTTCATGAGCTAAAATAAAAGATCCCAGAAATGTTCCATTTCCACAAAAAGCTTATTTCTCTCAAATTTTGTGAACAAATTTGTGTACATCCCTGCTGGTGAGCATTTCTCCTGTGCCAAAGTAGATCATCCATCCACCTGACAGGTGTGGCATAAAAAGAAGCTGATTAAACAGCATTATCATTACACTGGTGCACCTTGTGCTGAGGACAGTAAAATGCCACTTTAAAATGTGCAGTTTTGTCACACAACACAATGCTACAGATGTCTCAAGTTTTGAGGGATCGTGCAATTGGCATGCTGACTGCAGGAACATCCACCAGAGCTGTTGCCAGAGAATGTAATGTTAATTTCTCTACCACAAATCTCCAACGTCATTTTTGAGAATTTGGCAGTACGTTCAACTGGCCTCACAACCGCAGACCCTGTGTAACCATGCCAGCCCAGGACCTCCACATACGGCTTCTTCACCTGTGGGATTGTCTGAGACCAGCCACACAGATGGGTCACACCAGATACTGACTAGTTTTCTGATCCACTTTTGTTAAGGTACCTGTGACTAACATATCTGTATTCCCAGTCATGTGAAATCCATATATTAGGGCCTAATTAATTTATTTCAATTGACTGATTTCCTTATATGAACTGTAATTTATTAAAATCTTTTAAATTGTTGCATGTTGCATTTATATTTTTGTTCACTGTAAATGACAGAGTGAAAAGAAGCCGGTACAGAATACAAATATTCCAAAACATGAATCCTGTTTGCAATAAGTCACAAAAGTAAAACTGCAAAAACGTTATGTCCTGAATACAAAGTGTTATATTTAGGGCAAATCCAACACAATACATCACGGACTACCACTCTTCATATTTCCAAGCATGGTGGTGGATGCATCATGTTATGGGTATGCTTGTCATCGGCAAGAACTTGGGAGTTTTTTTAGGATAAAATTAAACGGAATAGAGCTAAGCAAAGGAAAAATCCTGCAGGAAAACCTGGGTCAGTCTGCTTTCCAACAGACATTTGGAGACAAATTCACCTTTCAGCATCACAATAACCTAAAACACAAGGCCAAATATACACTGGAGTTGCTTACCAAGACGTGGCCAAGTTACAGTTTTGATTTATATCTGCCTGGAAACTAGACTTGAATGGCTGTCAACAACCAACTTGACAGAGATTAAAAGAAAATATTGTACAATCCAGGTGTGCAAAGCTCTTAGAGACTAACCGTGAAAGACTCATAACCGTAATCGCTGCTAAAGGTGATTCTAACATGTATTGACTCAGGCTTGTGAAAACGTATGCAAATTAGATATTAGTTTTTCATTTTCAATAAATTTGCAACAATTTCTAAAAACATGTTTCCCCTTTGCCATTATGGGTTATTGTGTGTAGATCAATTTAATTTATTTTGAATTCAGGCTGTAATAACAAAATGTGGAATAAGTCAAGGGGTATGAGTACTTTCTGAAGGAACCTTAGGTCCCTCTCCTCACAAGGAAAACCTTTTCCTCAGGGACCCATAAAGTCCGCCATGATGGATTTTCCCGCCATCTTTAATTTTGCGAAAAACACTTAAATCGCTAGTTCTCTGCAACCAAATGACCAAAACTTGACATGTCGCATCTATGGACAAAGGTCTCAACGCAATATTTTCCAGACTAGTACCGAAAACAACATGGCCTCCATGATCAATAAACATTCACGTGGTCTGGCATAAACATGCATATAAGTCAGTTACAGATTGTAACTTATATTGTAACAACATTTGGTATACATGTTGCAAACACTGTAAAAACTCAACATGCAAGAACATTCATATCGGGGGTGCTGCAACGGGCACGTTTTGTTACTGTCAGTACAGTCGAGTTTGAATTGTTGTCACTAATTGGCCCATGGGGAGGGTGCGGGGTACTGCATCATTCATGGGGACTAAATGTTTACTGTTGCCTTGTTTAAGGGTAGTTCTAAAAGAGTTTCCTGCAGGAATGCTTTTTAAATGTGCAGGGGCTGAAATTCCAAACAGAAAATATCTCATGATTCCATTGGTGCGAAACAGAACAAAAGCAGAATTACCCCACTGGGGAAAAAAGCACCAGTTCACTGAGCCAAAGACCCAAATTATTTGCAAAGCATCCGATACAGCAGTGTTGAAATGCACTGCAATGTCTGATTATCAGAATATTACCACATCAAAACAATCTTGGATTATTTTTTTACTTGTTTTGTTAAATAACTGCCTTAGCTTCCTACCATCAAGTTTCTCAGGGGGTCACTTAGAAGCTTCTTAAGTGAACAGTGAAGAGGCAACACTCTTCACATTAGGCTCTGAATGCTGGCATTCTAGGCAGAGTTGCAAAGAAAAAAACATATCTCAGACTGGCCAATACAAAGAAAAGATTAAGATGGGCAAAAGAACACAGACACTCGAGAGACGAACTCTGCCTAGAAGGCCAGCACCCCGGAGTCACCTCTTCAATGTTGACGTTGAGACTGGTATTTTGCGGCTACTATTTAATGAAGCTGTCAGTTGAGGACTTGTGAGGCTTCCGTTTTTCAAACTAATGTACTCGTCCTCTTGCTCCGTTGTGTCCCAGGGCCTCCCACTCTTTCTATTCTGGTTAGTGCCAGTTTGCGCTGTTTTGTGAAGGGAGAAGTACACAGCACTGTACGGGATGTTCAGTTTATTGGTAATTTCTTGCATGGGATAGCCTTCATTTCTCAGAACAAGAATAGAGAGACGAGATTCAGAAGAAAGTTCTTTGCTTCTGGCCATTTTGAACCTGTAATCGAACCCACAAATGCTGATGCTCCAGATACTCAACTAGTCAAAAGAAGGCCAGTTTTATTGCTTCTTTGATTGCTAACATAATGGCAAAAGGGTTTTCTAATGATCAATTTGCCTTTTAAAATGACGAACTTGGATTAGCTAACACAACGTGCCATTGGAACACAGGAGTGATGGTTGCTGATAATGGGCCTATTTATGCCTATGTAGTTATTCCATTAAAAAATCTGCCGTTTCTAGCTACAATAGTCATTTACAACATTAACAATGTCTACACTGTATTTCTGATCAATTTGATGTACATTTTAATGGACAAAAAAAATGTGCTTTTCTTTCAAAAACAAGGACATCTCTAAGTGACCCCAAACTTTTGAACGGTAGTATATGTAAATGTAATATTTTGGTTTTTCATTTTTAATACATTTGCAAAACTTTCTAAAAATCTGTTTTTGCTTTGTCATTATGGGGTATAGTGTGTGGATTGATGATGGGGGAAAAAAACTATTTAATCCATTTTTAGCAAAAGGCTGTAATGTAACAACATTTTTTTTAAGTCAGGGGGTCTGAATACTTTATGAATGCACTGCACAGTCAATTAACTCTTGTAAAGGTAAAGGGGCATGGCTGACAACAAGGTTATATTCAGAGACAAATGCAGATGTAAATGGCAGACATCATCCTTCATTTAAAAACTGACAATGGCGTGACCATTGTTACATCGGTGAACGCTACAAAGAAAACTGAATTTTAATTTCAATATCCATTTTCTTACATTCATTTATGAATATTGAAAAATATTAACATTAATATTTTAAATATGTAAAAACATATTTGGCTTTCATATATTGTTGAACATAATCTACTCTACGGGCATATATTAAAGTTCCAGAGTGGCCCATTTTATACATAGACATTGGTTCCATTGTCTACTATGACAATCACAGCCCTCCTTTCACTTACTGCATATCATTGCAAATCCAGCAAATCACCAGTAGAGGGCAACCATTTTGAATCCATTTCACCGTCACTCTGTTGGTAATGTTTACAAATTGGATCTTAATGCTATAAAGTAGCAGAGATCCCACTCTGGAACTTTGATATGCCCGTAGAGTATATCAAAATGTTTATATTTTCAATATCAAAATATTTATATTTTCAATATTCAGGTTTATATTTTCAATATTAGTAAATGAATGTCCGAAAATTATTATTGACATCAAAATACTATTCATAGGCCTACAGAGCAAGCGGTAAGTCTTCATATGACACCAAGTTTTGCTTTGTAGCACCTACAGATAAAACATGGAGTCTTAAAGAAATACTTCCGATCTTTGGTGACTAGTAAGTCTATTTTAAACCTCTGGCTTTGGCCTGGATGTGTCAATATCCACATTTCCATCCACAGTTTTCATGTGAGTAAAGTCATACAGTAAAATAAAAATCACAACAGCTGTGATAGAAACAGGAAGACAGATCATTTGTTCGTTCAACATGGTGAGATCTTTTTGTGTCTGTAAAATGAATTATGCGAGAACTGGCAGTGGAAATATTGATATAATATCCATCATATCAAAGTAACTTGGAGTCACACAATGATATGGTGTGGTCCTCCCACTATGATAAATTATGATGAACTTCACAGGGAAGTAAACGTGCACAGTAATGAGCTTGATGCTCCTTTCCAATAAATAGAGGGTCTTATCCTGTTGACATGATGATCAATGCTTGACTGACATTTGACAAATAAAAATATTATCCATAATGATCTCATCATGTAGACTAGCCTACCTAGCCTAGAGTGGAAAATGTGTCATCACGCACCGATTTTTAACAGCAACAAGTCAGTTTGGTGGAAACGGCGCATTTCAGTTCTTTATGCATATTTGCATTGAAAATCTGTCGCCAATTGGATGGATACCTAGATAAAGTGTAGTTCATACATGCATAATCTACGGTCTTACCTCAATTAACCATGAAATCCCTAGTTTGAAAGCAGCTTTTTACTGCAAGCTGTGCTGCGCCATTTTCCCTCATGTGGGCCAGCCCCCTAGCAATTCAAGTTCTAGCTTCAGCCCCTTGCCATTTGAGTGACAGCTAGCAAGACACCCACAGAGCAGAGCGAGAGAAAGAGAGCAATGACGTAGTGCACATATTGGCACATGTGACTTAATAAACAATTTTCTGGGACTACTTTTGGCTTGTGAGCGCTACTTTCAGATTTACTGGCTAAAAAGTATACAAAAGTACCACAGAATCTATTTAAAGGGGGCCTGGGTAAGGCAAAAATATCACGAATATTCAGATTTACAATTAATTATTTCTAAATCATGCTTTAAGATTCACATTTGAAATATATGTTAAAGCACCCATGCACTTTTTAAATCACTATGTCTAATACATCACTGTTTGTTTATTTCTCTGAGTCTCCTTTTGCCATTGAAATGCTCATTCTGATAGTGTAGACTTGTTGATACAAATGTAAATATATTTACATACTTAGCCCTGCTTGGCGGACAGGATCGTCTAGAGCCCTTAAACTCAACTCTGGACCTCGAAGCCAGTTCCACTTAGGTTTTTCATTGTTCCCCTCTAATCAGGGACTGATTTAGACCTGGGACACCAGGTGGATAATATTAATTATCAGGTAGAACCAAAAAAAAAGCTTGTAGGGTAAGAGTTGAATATGCCTCCTTTAGAGCCTACCCCGCTTACCCCTTCAAAGAAGGAGGATACATACGCAAATAAAAGATGACTGGTCATTGGTCAGAATAATCACATCAGATTGTGAGCCATGATCTGGGTCAAAAACACCATCCCACCTGAACAGGCTGAAATTACACAAAAATAGCATTATTATAATTTTTACAATTTCAGTGTTATTGGAAATATCATTAAAAAACAGGAAGTCACATTTTGAAACTGCACTGCCCCTTTAACAATGACCCTTTAATTACATTTTGTGAAAATCTCCAAAATCACCCTAATGCAGCATTTGCCAGTATTAAACTAAACAAACAGGACATTGTCCATCTGAGACTTGCCAAAGGTTAACCCTGCTTGGACTGGATACCCCATTTTCAGTTTAAACTTTTGCTCAGAGTGAACTTTTTGTCTGACTCTATATGATTCCATTTGACGTCAGAGTGACTCTCGTGAGCCATGTAAGGCTCTTTGACCTCACTCACATTGAAATTACACTCCGAAATTAAACTCCAAAACTGCAAGTGACATTCAACCATGGCTCAGCAAAGAGCTTTAGTATTGATTATCTGCTTGCAGAGACAGTGACTAAGATTGCTTGTTAGACCAAGCTCTGTATGACTATCTATATCATGCTGAGTTAAGTATTTCAAATATTTCACAAAATGTTATCAATTTATATTTGAAAGTATTTGATTCAAACAAGCACCAGTCTTCACATTCCATCTTAAAAAGGGCCAGATAGATTCTGGGGTTCCCTTTAATAGTTCCAGACATTCTAACCATTTTATCTTCAGCTGTTCAGTGCCTAGTCATGCTGCCATAGGAAAGAGGAACAAAGTTGCGCTGTGAGACCCAGGAAGTGTTGCCTAGCCATGTGAATGGCTTGGATGCACCAGAACAATGCTCGCCGCCTGCCGTTTCCTCAGACAGCCACCCAAATTCCATGTATTATACCCCAGGTTGCCTAGCAGTGGAACCCTCCTATTGAAGCCTCAATCACACAGTACAACCTGCCAAAAAACATTGGTTTAAAAGCCTTGAAAATAACCACTACATTTTCAAAGTTTCTATCAAAAAGCCTTTTCTTCTGCAATACAGAAACCGGGGGAAAAAATGTTTTGCTTCAGCAAACACATTTCTTGATCCATGTTTAATTATTGTTGTGTGAAGAGGTGGAGCAAGTTTGTATTTCCAGCTGCAGAATTTTAGCCATTGCCTAAAATTTGCTCAGGAGCTCTTTTCAGGAGTTGAAACGATGAACTTCCTATTCAAGTGCTCCATCTGCTTGACTTTCACTAGGTTGAATGACAACTAATGAGTAAAAGAGATCCTATGCCTGGCAGAATCTGTCCTTACTACTATATTATAACTGATTAGATCACTCTCAATCCTGTGTGTTATCGATCTCAGCCTAAAGTACTGTCATTACAGATATACACTGAGTATACAAAACATGAAGGACACCTGCTCTTTCCATGACAGACTGACTAGGTGAATCAAGGTGAAAGCTATGATCCCTTATTGATGTCACTTGTTAAATCCACTTCAGTGTAGATAAAGGAGAGGAGACTGGTTAAAGGATTTTTAAGCCTTGGATTTTGTATGTATGTCTTTCAGAAGTTGATTGGGCAAGACTAAAGATTTAAGTGCCTTTGAACGGGGTATGGTAGTAGGTGCCAGTTGCACCGGTTTGTGTCAAGAACTGCAACACTGCTGGGTTTTTGACTCATAACAGTTTCCTGTGTGTATCAAGAATGGTCCACGACCCTAAGGATATCCAGACAACTTGACACAACTGTGGGAAGCATTTGACTCAACATGGGCTTTCGACACCTTGTAGAGTCCATGCCCTGATGAACTGAGGCTGTTCTGAGCGCAAAAGGGGGCTTGCAAATCAATATTAGGGAGGTGGCCCTAATGCTTGGTGTACTCAGTGTACATTTCCCAGTTGCACCATTGCAAGATAGTCAAAGAAATACATCTTATGAGGTGAGAGAACGTAACAAGGTTGGTAATTGAAATAAAAGAGCTCCATTGAAGGAGACGGAGCCTCCATTTTCTACAGTGAAGCATAAAATGTGTCTTGTTTATGCCCTGAGGCCAGGCGGGACAAAAATGACCCATAAGATAATGGATTCAGAGGACATGTCTCTTTTCATTCATCTTACAACCCACCATGCAAGCAATGAACGTTATTACAGTTCTTGTAATATTTAATAAAAAATAGAAAGTGTGTCAGGCAGCCAAGAAAAGCTCAAAAGCTGCAAAAAAAGATGGATCATTGCAGTAAACTCATTGTTGTGGGAAATTACCACAGAGCCAAAGATCTGCTTCCACTGAATAAAGTGGATCGGCAGAAATCAAGTTTGGTGCAATGATGCTACTCTGTTGTTCTCTGTTGTTGTGTTGATGAATTCCCTCAAGTTAGTCTGTGACAGGCTGCAAAACAATAAAGCTACACAGTCCCTAAAGGGAAAAGCAGTTCCGAAACCTGTATTGCTTGTAATTGTCCACCATTCCTCTTTAGGATAGAGTACATCTTTACATAATTGATATAATGCAGTTTACAAAGCTATTGTTTACCTGCTCACTACATTACACTACCCAATGAATGTTTTTGTTTCAAATATGGATTTGCATGTAAACATTTAGCCTTATCAAAAACAATTATCCTGAAGCTGCCATTAGCCTATAGCTAAAAGGTTAGAGAGATGATGGGGAAACCAGGAGTAGTTGATAGACTCACCGTATCTAGTGGTGTAGCAGACTCCCTTTTCTGATATTCCGTCATGGCATCAGCTAATCCAAGCTTCCGCAAACACAACACGTCACAACCATGATACAAGGATGCTCCATTCCATCAGAAGCACATTCATCTGCATCCATCCAGCCATTTCAGATATGGCCTTTTTCATAACTCTTGGCATAGAAAGAGTATTATTGTATTCTTGGACAATTCAGTACAGTAAATTCCAGCTGGTCACAGAAACCTTGAAGACTGATTCTTTGAGGCAGCCCAACATCCTGATAACAAAAACAACAGCGAGTCACTTTCACAGTGAGAGTGGAATTTTCTCCCTCCAGGACAACAACAGCCCCAAAGCAGCCGAGTGGGCAGCCCGATCTGGGCCTGCACAGACTACACCTCGCGGGACATTGTACTCTGGCTATATGGGAGTTCTAGGGATGAAGAGGAGCAGCATATGGCAAGGAGAAAGTAGGCAGACCAAGGCAAGACCACCAGTTGTCATCCTCCACTGTGCCCTCTCACTGTCGCAGCTGGACCTCCATTACTCCTGTCTGAGGCTCAGAGGCACACACAGTAAGCAGATACACAAGCACATGCCACAGACATTCCACAAGAGAGGAACCAACACAAAGCACCACTTGCTTGAGTATAGAGTGTACACACAAACACACTTCTTAAGGTGATATGGCACTGGCAAACACACACACTGTTGATCCAAAATAAATCTTAGCAGAGGGAGGAATAAAAAAAAAAAGCAACAGAGTATTAATTTAACAACTCTGATCCTGGGGTTTGGATGACTCAAGTAAACCCTTGTTATCAATTAATGAGTCTCCAACTGGTTTGGATAGGCTTTGCTGTAAGACCCATATAGGTGCTCCTAAGTGGCGCAGCGGTCTAAGGTACTGCATCTCAGTGCTAGAGGCATCACTACAGAAACCCTGGTTTGAATCAAGGCTGTATCACAACCGGCCGTGATTGGGAGTACAATAGGGCGGCGCACAAATGGCCCAGCATGGTCCGGGTTTGGCCGGTCTAGGCCGTCATTGTAAATGCTGGCCTTCTAGGCAGAGTTCCAGTGTCTGTGTTCTTTTATCATCTTTTATTTTTATTAGCCAGTCTGAGATATGACTTTTTTTTTGCAACTCTGCCTAGAAGGCCAGCATCCCGGAGTCACGTCTTCACTGTTGATGTTGAGAGTGGTGTTTTGCGGCTACTATTTAATGAAGCTGCCAGTTGAGGACTTGTGAGAGGTATGTTTCTCAAACTAGACACTAATGTTCTTGTCCTCTTGATCAGTTGTGCACCGGGGTCTCCCACTCCTCTTTCTATTCTGGTTAGAGCCAGTTTGCGCTGTTCTGTGAAGGGAGAAGTACACCGCGTTTTACGAGGTCTTCAGTTTCTTGGCAATTTTTCACCTTCATTTTTCAGAACAAGAATTAGACTGACAAGTTTCAGAAGAAAGTTCTTTGTTTCTAGTCTTTTGAGCCTGTAATCGAACCCACAAATGCTGATTCTCCCAGATACTCAACTAGTCTAAAGGCCAGTTTTATTGCTTCTTTACTCAGCATAACCATTTTCAGCTGTGCTCACATAATTGCAAAAGGGTTTTCTAATGATCAATTAGCCTTTTAAAATTATAAACTTGGATTAGCTAAAACAATGTGCCATTGGAAGACAGAAGTGATGATTGCTGATAAATGAAACTCTGTATGCCTCTGCATGTAGGTATTCCATTAAAAAAAATCTGCATTTCCAGGTACAATAGTCATTTACAACATTAACAATGTCTACACTGTATTTCTGAACAATTTGATGTTTTTTTAATGGACCAAAAAAAAGTGTCATTTCTTTTAAAAACAAGGAAATTTGTGACCCGAAAAAAAACAAGGAAAGTGACCCGAAAACTATTCAACTAGAGGTCGACCGATTAATCGGAATGGCCGATTAAATTAGGGCCGATTTCAAGTTTTCATAACAATCGGAAATTGGTATTTTTAGACACCGATCTTGCCAATTATTATTTTATTTTTTACACACCATTATTTAATCTTTATTTAACTAGGCACGTCAGTTAAGAACACATTCTTATTTTCAATGACGGCCTAGGAACGGTGGGTTAACGGCCTCGTTCAGGGGCAGAACAACGGATTTTCACCTTGTCAGCTCGGGTGATCCAATCTTGCAACCTTACAGTTAACTAGTCCAACGCAATAACGACCATGCACTCCATAAGGAGACTGCCTGTTACGCAAATGCAGTAAGGTAATTTGCTAGCTAGCATGAAACTTCACTTATAAAAGACAAATCAATCATAATCACTAGTTAACTACACATGGTTGATCATATTACTAGATATTATCTAGCGTGTCCTGCGTTGCGTATAATCTGACTGAGCATACAAGTATCTAATTATCTGACTGAGCGGTGGTAGGCAGAAGCAGGCGTGTTAACATTCATTCAAACAGCACTTTTGTGCATTTTGCCAGCAGTTCTTCATTGTGCTCAAGCATTGCGCTGTTTATGACTTCAAGCCTATCAACTCCCAAGATGAGGCTGGTGTAACCGAAGTGAAATGGCTGGCTAGTTAGTGCGCACTAATAGCGTTTCAAACGTCACTCGCTCTGAGCCTTGGGGTGGTTGTTTCCCTTGCTCTGTATGGGTAACACTGCTTCGAGGGTGGCTGTTGTCGTTGTGTTCCTGGTTCGAGCCCAGGGAGGAGCGAGGAGAGGGACGGAAAGCTAAACTGTTACACTGGCAATACTAAAGTGCCTATAAGAACATCCAATAGTCAAAGGTTAATGAAATACAAATGGTATAGAGGGGAATAGTCATATAATTCCTATAATAACTACAACCTAAAACGTATTACCTGGGAATATTGAAGACTCATGTTAAAAGGAACCACCAGCTTTCATATGTTCTCATGTTCTGAGCAAGGAACTTAAACGTTAGCTTTCTTACATTGCACATATTGCACTTTTACTTTCTTCTCCAACACTTTGTTTTTGCATTATTTAAACCAAATTGAACATGTTTCATTATTCATTTGAGGCTAAATTGATTGTATTGATGTATTGATGTATTATATTAAGTTAAAATAAGTGTTCATTCAGTATTGTTGTAATTGTCATTATTACAAATACCAATTAAATCGGCCATTTAAAAAAAATTATGTATCAGCTTTTTTGGTCCTCCAATAATCGGTATCGGTGTTGAAAAATCATAATCGGTCAACCTTTATTTTCAACTGTAGTGTATATATAAATAAATATAATTCAAATAATAAAAAAGAGAAAAAAAGGCTAACTTACTGAACAAAGGGGCTTGACAGGTATTTTTCACCCAGACTCTCCACTTGACATTATGCTGATGACCACTGTCACAGAATTTGCAGAGACCAGTAATTACTTATTTTCTGACCAGTGAATAGCATACACTACAATTGCTCATTTGAACCCTTAAGAGAGTCTGGAATGCTGGTTTTGGGCTTTGGGAAAAAAGTAACACCTTTTAAAAGCAGAACACAAGCAGGATGAAAATCAAAACATTACTCTTGTTTACGTCCGTTGTCGAAATGAGACCAAAGTGCAGCGTGGAAAGTGTACATCTTTATTTTAGATGAACACCAAAAAAACAACAAAAGATAAACGAACGTAACGTTCTGCAGGCTACACAGTAACAAGATCCCACAAACTCAGGTGGAAAACAGGCTGCCTAAGTATGATTCCCAATCAGAGAAAACAACAGACAGCTGCCTCTGATTGGGAACCATACCCGACCAACAAAGAAATAGAAAACTAGAATTCCCACCCAAATCGCACCCTGACCTAACCAAATAGAGAAATAAACAGGCTCTCTAAGGTCAGGGCGTGACAGTACCCCCCCCCCCCACACACAAAGTTGCGGACTCCGGCCGCAAAAACCTGACTAAGAGGGAGGGTCCGGGTGGGCATCTAGCCTCGGTGTGGCGCCGGTTCGGGGGCGTAGACCCCGCTCCGCTTGCTGATCCCTCCGCTACCGTGAAACCGGACCGTGGATCATCGCAGGAGACTCCGGACCGTGGCTCGTCGCCGGAGGAACCAGACCGTAGATCGTCACCGGAGCGTGGATTGTCTCTGGAGGCTCCGGGCCACGGTCTCAGGAGGTTAAGTTTACACTGAAAGTGTTGTTTTTTTCATCTCGAAAATGTATACAAATTATTATTTTTAAGTTTTAGTTGCAATGCAAAAAAAAATACAACGGACCAAGGCATTAACAAGGCATTCTGCATTATAAGATTATCAGCTATACAGGTGGGACCATGTGAACGACAATCCCAATGCTCCGTTTTAACGGTGTGCAGTAATTTAACCTTTAGATTTTTGAAAATTAATTCTTGCTGATGTGAAATATAGGTATGTTTCCAAAACCGTACCCCCAAGTAATGCTTAAAGTTCAGTCCAACGTCCCCTGGCCAAAAGATAACAGTACACCCAAGGGCAGAAGACAGCGCCTATGAATGGACTACCCGCGCGACCCAACTGGAAATCACAATTTGGGAACCACTAGGCTACTTACTACTTTAGGTAATTGTGATTTGTGCAGGTGGTTGATGATTGCTGAATCTTCATGCTACAACACTATTGTTTCCATACAAATATCAAAAACACATAACCAAAAACAGCATTTCAATATTTATTGAAATACGACAATGTAGGCTAATGTAAAATTGCATTCACACACTGCTGAAATATGTTTTTCTTGTTCTGACCAATTTCTCCGCTGTTTCAGAAAATGACGTTTTGATAAACGTGCACTGAATTTAAACTTAGCAAGTGGTGCTTTACAAAAGAAACGAATGAAGCAACAATAATACGCTATGTCAAGTGTTTGATGTAAAATTAAAAACGAATAATTATACATAGCCTATGCTCGAATTGTATGCATTTTATCACATTTGGTCCAGTCAAGTTGGGAGTAGCCTAACATTTCTCATTCTTACCTGCTAAACACTTTTCTTATCCTTTGAACCAGGGTCGGCGATGCCGTGATGGTTTCAGGAGGCATGGTCTCGATGGTGTTGACAACATGATTCTGCTGCGAGGATATCATCTCTGAACTAAACATTTAACGACCAGAAACCAGGTTGCATTCTGCTCCGTGCAAGGAGAGGAGGTAGGTCTCGGATACTCCACGAGGGACTAGATCCGATTATCGGTGCGCGCAGATGGACAACCTCAGCATTCATTCCATGGTTCACACAGGTGAAGATAATGACGCTGCTATATTTACAAAAAGTGAAGAATGTGTGTTGGCCACACACGCGGGGAGTTCATGAAAGATGCACCTGTACCTTAATGAAATGTTTGCAGAGGTACCCCGGTTCGTCAGTGTGCATTTTCTGAATGCCTACTTCAGACTGTGCGGTGATTATGAGGCGACTGGTTTTGGAAGGGACGTGAACTACCTTTATTAGCCAGCAGGGAGAGTGCATTCACCACAGTTAGTGCTGTTGAACCTGAGGGGAAAAAACACTGATTTCGGTCTACTGTTGGAATACAGCAATGTAAATAGCCTGCAGATAAAGCGGATAGTTGTGCTCTATATACATAGTCCCTACAAATAGTATGGTGTGGGGTTATAACAGATAAGCAATGCAGGTGTTCATTGGCGTAAATAAGCATTATGGAAATGTAAACCTATTTTTACTTTTTCAGTTTCAAAACTGACTGAATATTCCATTTGGATATAACCTAATGATTCTATTTGAATGGATAAAAGAAAGGAAATATTTGTATATTCATTCAAATAAATGTCATGTCATCCATATCAGTTGAATCACGGCAATGTTTCCAATGCCTTTGAATATGTCTATTTTATTCACCAAACCTTAAAATCTCTCTACCTTGAAGTCAAGTTAGCTGTTGCATAGTCTCGTGTTGCCGCCCTCCCTAACTCTGTACCGAAGCTAGCTGTCACAAGATCAGATGTCAAGGAAAGCTGTCACAAACAAAAGATGGGTTAGTGGTGATGAGACTTAAGCACAACTAAAAACAGTGAGCTGAGCTTTGCTTCCTCTAGTTAGAAAGACACCTCAACATAACCTAGTATTTTTTTTTCATCTCTCTGCCCACACAGGGACATTTTCACAGACAGTCAAGACGGGCTTGGTTTGGAGCTGTCAATCTTCCGGTGGAAACCACATGAGTCACTCAGAGCGACAATCACAATGTTTACAGGGAGAAAAACAGCATGTTCCATGAATAATGAAATTATGAATGATGAAATGTAATCTGAGCAGCAATGGGAGGAAAGGGCCTCTTCTCTCTGATGTAATTCTACAGCAGCACAGCGTATGAGAATCTAGATACTGTTGAATCATCGGGGGTCATTATTGTCATTCAAATGGACATGTTACACTGTGTCAGAGGGCTTACTACAGCCTCTATTTAAGCCTTTTTAATGGCTCAGCACAGCAGTCCCTATGTTCTGGAGAACTGTGGGGGGGTTTCTAGCCTGGAACACCATGTGGATCCGTCAGCCTGTCACACACACATCATTATGAGGCCATGAACAATGACAGGTGAACAACACATTATGTTAATATAAAGGCTTTGGTTTGGGGTACATTGGTGGTGGAGTTTACCTTGTGATCTTCTTTGGTCAGCACTACTTTACGAATAGGACCGTCTCCTTCAGTACATGTGTTTCCTGAGGGAGAGATCAAACAGGCAAATAAAGAATCAGTGATAATCAAACAGTGAAAAAAATACTTTAACTACAATGAACATCAATGAATATATTATCCTTAGTGTTGGCTCCAACAGCCCACTCACATGCCCACTGGAGATGGGCATGTGGTCGTTGTGGCCCACATCAAGTGCCTCCACAGCCTTTAACAGTTTGAGGAAGTCTCTCTACTACCTGTGCATCTGGAAAGCAACAGCACTTTCCTGTCAACCTGCTGGCCGCTGCACAAATCACGATGACTCATTCTCACCCCTCTTGTTAATTAGGTAGAATGAAACACATAATTAAAGGGTAATTGACAGAGAAATTGATTAAGTAAATTGTTTCACCCAGGCAGAGTTTTAAGCAGGGTTGGGGTAAATTCCATTTAAATTCCAGTCTATTCAGAAAGTGAACCAAATTCAAATTTCAAATGTCCCTCATTGAAAAGCATTGAAGAGAATTGAAATTGGAATGTCAGATTACTTCCTGAATTGACTGAAATTCAACTTGACCTCAACCCAGGATTTAAGTAGAAAGTATTCTGCCAAATTCACCTGGAATTCCAAATGTTAGAAGATTGCCATGGAGGATAGAGCCATGATAGGAGAGTATTGCATGTATGTATAAATATTTCTGCGTAACAATACGGACATTCTGCTGTGGAAGTTGTGAATGGCCATTGAATCTCTGTCGCAATAGCATTTTGCAGTAGCCTATTTTGTGTGTGCTGGAGTCACAGAATTAGCTGAGGACAGATCTCTTTTCACTGGAACAGAGGAAAATGCTCAGGGTAGCTGATAGCAGCTATGGATTTAGTCCATCCTAGACCTCTAATACTTGTGAGAGGCTGGTTTTAGTCCGTCTGTAAGATTTAGTCTGTCCTAGACCACTGATTCTCATCCTATTTGGACTTAGAGACAATGGAACAGCTTTGGCCTTGTATTCCTGATATGGGGGGTACTCCCGGGGCCATATGTGTACAAATGGAGTTATTTTACTTTATAAATATCTGACTATATTTAACTATGCTGGATGTTTTCTTCTTCTATTTTGGTCGCAGCATGAAATGCAGAAGAAAACAGTAATTACTCAGAATGTAAGCAATTTATGTTTATTTCTGTTTCATGATGTGATTTGTGAAATTAATGCAGTCATTTTATTGGGTTGGGTCCTACACAGGCAGTCCAATTCTGATATTTTTCCCAATTATTGGCAAAAGAGCTGACCTAATTGATCAAAATACCAATTAGTGGAAAATATCAGAATTAGGCTGCGTGTGTAAACATAGCCATAGTCTTTTTCAAGGGCTGAACTGATGATACACACTTCCACTGTCCGTCTCAGCCCCTCAGAACCTTAGCAGGTTGTTAGTACACCGAGAAACGGGTGCGGTCAAGGATGTACCTCATCAATGTATTGACCTGTGTTGCTCCGAATAATATACCTGTGGAGCTAATAAATCCATACAACTGTTTGTTAAACGGACCGATGCCAGTTAGAACGCTCTAGATATTATCTGCTAACACACACTTTAATTAGGCTACATATTACATTATTAAGTAGTCATTCAGATGTGGTTTATTTACGTTTGTTGGTACATGTTTGGAATGGCTGCTTCCTACAATTACATGTTACCAGACAGCACAAATCACCCATCCGCTGGAGGTTGAAAAGGCGCTGCGAAACATTGTCATGCACCAATACTCCAGCTATCACCTATCAGAGTTGTCATGGAAACATACAACGATCTGGGGGAGTTGTAGTATTTCTGTCACACACACACACAACACCTCCAGACGCACAGGCACACACTCTCTCTCTGATCTCTGTGTGTCTACTCCACTCAAGGACCACTTTCAATACAGGAAGGAATCCTCAGAGATACAGTAGCTGGTCCCTTACCAGTCCACGTCTGTGGTTATTTTATGGCACGTACTCTACACACGTGCAGCATTGTGCATGTTCAAGGACTGATCATTTCTTTCAACGTGCTGTTGTGGTACTATGCTGTTTGTCTGTTCATATTCAGTACAATCCTTTCAAGCAGCAGTCTTTCTTTCGCATTCCTCGAGGCAGCCCTCAAGGTACTCATAGATTATTCATGATAACTAGGCATTAATAAAACAGCAACAAATCAGCCAGTGTGGCAGTTCGCAGGATCTGTTTTTGTTGTCTTTGTCGATTTCGTAAGCTGAGATGCATTATTAGAGGAATAAGCACACAGAGGAATCAGGCACTGCAAGATAATTGTGGTGCTGTCTGAAAGGCTATCAGTAGCCAAACCCTATTTCCAATCTCAAACCCTGTGTAGTGATCCATCAGGGGCTATTCATCTTATCCGGTGTGTTAGTGGAGCATGACAGACGTCCTGTGAAGGCATAGAAATAACGACCCAACTGTGTAGGCACTAAATATAGTAGGCTAAATCATTCAAATGAATAAAACAGATGCCACTAGCAGGTCTTAATAAAACCTCATAGTCCTTGGATGTATTTATGTCTTCCCTAATGTGTCCTGACTGGGCTTGTGTGTATATAAAGGGACTTGAAATTATGATTTAGCCTTGGACTAATCCACCAAGATATTATTCTGAATCAATGTGCTGTGAATAATTCATGTAGATTTACCAACACTGGGGTTGGGCTTTGCTCTTTCCATAGATTGATCTGATACTATTCATAGTACCAACATACTGTGATACCTCTCAACCTAAACCCAATGGATATTCACTGCAGTTTTACTGTTAATACTGAATCAAGTCGAAATGGGGGACTGCCACAGGTTATGACTGATAAAGACGTGAAGGAGCGCTGTTTATTGTAGTAGTAGACCAAGGTCTATTAATGTTGCCTTTAAGTATTGAGTCATTTATCTTAAAATGTATCTTAAAAGGATGAAACTACAGAGATGAACAAGAAAGACAGCAGGATCCCACCTCATAAATTAGTAGTTTATAACCAGTTTTCCATTTCAATTCATTTAAAATGTGTACACGTGTAATTGGTTTCTATATCGTTTTTCTAAATCAATAAGAAATGTTTGACATATTATTTACAATCATACACAGATGAACAACATGGTTGCCACGGTTACTTCAGCGCTACACAGGAAACATTATTCACAATGCGAAAAGCCCTACCAGGCCCTACCCCAGTTCACAGTGGCGTTGGCACTGTTTACAACTAGAAGCCCATGTCTGTGAATGTGTTTATTTCCCCACCAGACTGAACATGAAGATTAAAATAAACATTCACAAATGAAGTACAAGCCTCCTACAAGGTCACATATTCATAATTGTTCATTAACGCACTCACAGTCCTATTTATAATTAGCTGCTTATAGCCAGCATACTGGAAACTGGCGGTGCTTTCTGCCATCCCCTTGTTGATCAATCAGCAGGGAGAACAGTCAACTGAAAGGAAGGAGTAATTAAAATAGGCTTTAGTCGTTCTACATCAGCTGTAAAAACTATGTTAATATCTCATATAAGACTTTTGGCTCATGAGCACCACTGAAATTATAGAAATGTTCGGAGCATCACTTTAAGACAATTTTTTACATCTAAATTCTCATGGATAGGAAGGAATCTTTTAAGACAAACCTCCACAAAATAACCAATTTATTGTATAGAGAAAGAGAGAAGCTCAGTCTGTCACCTTTTCTCATGTTACACTGGATCAAATCTAATCTCCTAAAGGCATCGCTAGGGTTGTTAGAGAAGTAAATATGGCATTTTGGATAAATGAGACGCCAAAATTTCAGTGCTAAAAAATTCCAAAGCTTACTAGAAGAAAATCCCCTCCCTTGTGAGGATGCGTTATGAACATAACGCAATTTCACTTCGTTCTCAATGACTGCCGTTTTCAACATTTATTTAAATGTTTTGGGTTGGCCAATAGGGGGACGATAGCATCGTATATCAATGTTGTATGGGTACATAATTGCGCAAGGACAAAGGTTGACATCGCCCAACGTAATTTCATGTAGTTCTCCATTTCTGCAGCCCATATGCCTTCACTTGGTCTAAAAGACTGACATGAAGAATGGATTTAAAGCAAATCTGCCTCAATGTTTACACGCAGCTGCCACATCACAAAACACTACACTCAACCATCTTACATTTGAGGGGGATGTTAAGACTTATGTAAAGTGCTGCATCAGAGAGTAGCAATACAGTGATTTGAGCTGCTCTCAGCTGCAGGTGTGTAAGCCTGCCTTGTATCGAGAACATAACACATTAGTATTTAAAACGAAGCGTTTAAAAAGTCGTGTTTGAAGATGCTTTCCCTTTGAATGATGGTGCAGTCCATGCATTTGAATGACTGCTGCATATCAATTCAGAAGGATGCAAGATGCTAGTCAGAGTGCCTCTCCCTAGGCACACAGCTTTCAGATGGTGAAACACATCCGTGGTTATATGGGTTGGGACGCAATGATCAGAGAACGGCAAACCACCGGTGTCAGTGCAAATAAAACATTCAACTAATATCTAACACATCCAAGGTTACTACAGCTTCACACTCAGTCCATTGTTCAATAGTTGATCTTTTGAGGTTAAATCCAGCAGGCCTTTCGGTGCATACATTACAGGGAGTAAAACACTTGTTCACCTTACCATAGACCACATTACATGTGAGGGGACATGCAGATAACAAGATCAGATAACACAACTCCATAAATCAACCTTTTACATCGGTTCAATTTAGCTCGCAGGAAGATATTATCAGCTGTTCAGTCTACCTTTAGAAGACGCTGAGGGAATCAACCCAAAGCATATAGGTGTACTGCATATATGGGGTTTTCAGTAACATTTATTGATGAACCTTCCTATGACAACCCAACCACTGGCTAGTGAGGAATTGAGAGTTTCAGTCCCATGGGTTAGCATTATGGTGTAAATGCATACGGCCTCCTGGAGTGTTGTTTGAACAGGTAAAAAACCCAGGATGGTGATTTACTGCCACCTGCAGTTATGGAATGTTTGCGTACAAGTATAATTCATTGGCAGATCCCTCCTGAAGTCCAAAATGGTATCATGTGATCCTTCCTTAACCAATAGGAAGTCCCACCCAGTTGACTACTTCAAAAATGGTTGAAGTCCTCAATGGCACTGCCCATGCTAAAATAGGCATTTGGGCACTAGAGTCCTCTATCTAGGATATCCCTACAGTGTAAATACTCCTGTATGCCATCTAACCAGAGAGAAAGGAAAATAAAATACTGAATCTGGGTTTTAAACAAGTTCATGAGATGAAAGAAATAGCAAAACACTTTAATACAAGAGTTAGTCAATCTTCACATGGATTAACAACAGACAGCAGCATTGAGGATTAAGGGGCTCAACATGCAGAAATCTTAATATTATGGAGAACGGGGTGAGAACCTAGTAATTCAACACCAAATAAAATAGTGTTGGTCATGGGGGAAATTGTATACAGTCAACTGATTTATTTTTCATCTTGATTGATTGCAAAGATTGGATTTTGTGTAACTTGCCGGCTGAGTTTCACACATGTACAAAAGCAGACACACACAGTCCACCAATAGTAACTCTGAATGAAGACACAGCACAACCATGTAGTCAGACGTCCTTAACATGCAGAGTATAGTCACGTATCACAGAGCTCTCGTTCCACATCCTCCCATACCATATTGATTAAGCGCTACATTTGAAGCACACTTATATGAAGTATAATTTCCAGAAAAGCTCCAAGGTCCTCCATGCAGTCCTTTACAGAGATGGAGAGACCTGAAGAGCAATGTTCTTGTTTAGCATTAAACTTTCTGCCTGGCACATTCCTCACAACACGCCGCTCTCCCTTCCAGAGCAGCAGAAAGCTTGATCCATTATCCTCATTCATACCTCAGGGGCACAACAGGTTCTACAGCAAACAGAGAGAGAGCGAGAGAGAAGCAAAGCAAAACTAGATTTACACCATACGGCTAACAATGTCCTTCAGGTAATGTTGGTTCCTCGTTAATACAGCTGATGCGGGGGCATTGGCCGATCTCTTCCAAGCCCGCTGATGTTCAGTGCGTGCCTTTACCTTGTCAGGGTCCGTACTACCCAGCATGCCTCACGGAGGCAGCCTGGTGACCCTTTCACGTTGCGGAGGAGCAGTGAGTCCAAGTAGTGAGTCCAAGTAGTGAGTGGGGGTGAGATTCGATGTGATGTGGCAGTACGCTGTCTGGTTGGCTGCTTGTTCTCTAGTGCCTGTACTGCAAACAGAGACCCGGGAGGAAGAGGGGCTAGGGCGGACCCCTACCCCACACCCTTGTCTTTCCCCTTCCTCTGGAGGGGCGGGGCCAATCACTCACTTTCCCAGCCGCTGCTCACAGGAGGCGTAGCGCTGCAAGGCGCTGAATAAGTCCTCATAGGAGATGCCAACATGGGAGGGTAAGGAGCTGCAGGAGAGAGGGAGGATGTTAGAGATATACTACAGAGACACTTCTAGCCTACCTCAGATGGCAGTAGCTATGGGCAGTAGAGTAAAACCAATGAATATAAAATAATGTTGGTAAAATAGATACCAAGCAATAAGTGATTAACAGAAATGTCACCATGTTACATTAGTTAAAAGGCGTACTCCAAATACAATTATGTACTTTATTGCTGCTTTAAAAAAAATCTCCTGTGATTCCCAAAAGCTGCTGCTTGAGTTAATGTCTAAAGCAGTTACAGCACTATATGGCCATCTAGTGTTTAATGACGGTCAAGGCCCAAAATGTCCTTGCAAATAATTGACAATGATTAGGACTCTAGTGCCCAAAAGCCTGTTTAAGCATGGGTAGGGTCGTTGACTACTTCAAAATAGCGAATGTCCTCAACTGGGTGGGACTTCCTACAGGTTAAGGAAGGTTCACATAATTCCATCCAGGTCATCAGAAGGGCTCAGCCAATGATTTAAACTTGTGAGCAAACATTCCATAACTGTAGGTGGCAGTACGCACCCTTTCAGTTTGTTAACCAACTTTTTGGGCGGCAGGTAGTCTAGTGGTTAGAGCGTTGGGCCAGTATGCGAAAGGTTGCTAGATCGAATCCCCGAGCTGACAAGGTAAGAAAAATCGATCGTTCCCCCCCTGAACAAGGCCGTTAACTCACTGTTCCTAGGCGGTCATTGTAAATAAGAATGCTCTTATCTGATTTGCCTAGTTAAATAAAAGGTTTTTAAAAATGTACATTTAGAAAATGGAAAAAGTGGAAATAGTAGAAGAAAATTAACAACTTCAAAATGGAGCCTGTGTGCTGTGTGACAGATACAAAGAAGAGTTCCTCTCTCATGTTGCAAATAAAGTCTTTCTGTGAAAAATAAATGTTGCTTTGTAAAGACCCACATTCAATAATGTGGGCCAGTCTGACTGAACTTCACGACTGCCAAATAACGATACATTTA
Organism: Oncorhynchus keta; assembly: GCF_023373465.1. Lineage (NCBI taxonomy): Eukaryota > Metazoa > Chordata > Actinopteri > Salmoniformes > Salmonidae > Oncorhynchus > Oncorhynchus keta. The sequence goes on along the minus strand of NC_068439.1, from coordinate 64,003,439 downwards.
TAGTGAGGTTTCCATTGATCCAGGTTCTCGACAAAAGCAATGTCTAGTAAATATTAGTAAATTATTACATTCTATCGTCTACATGCTGGCTTTCGTGGGCTATATGCCTACCTGAGACATCAAACAGATAGGTGGGAGGGCATACAGAAGGTCACCAACTTATTAATACACAATTTGCCTACATGGGTTAAGGAAACACTTCAACCACTACATTTTTATTCACTCGTTTTTCCCCCCCGGAATGATGCCTTCACATCCAGCTATCTTTATCAACACAAAATAGTGAAATGGAAACGTAGCCTAGCAAGCAATTGTCGATTTTCTATTTTTATTGTTGTTATTTTAAATCACTGGAACAGTTAATGGAAACATAGCTAATGTCCAGAAATAGGATGTCTGCAATTGTTAGTGATGCATCATCTGTCATCTGTCTTATGAAGGCTGAACTGCATAATTTCCTCTCCGTTTCCATTAAAACAGCACTGCGATTTATACTGGATTCACAGCAGCGTTTTAAAAAGCCTTGTCTCCTGTCTTGACAGATTGACAAATTAGGCAGCAGGCAGGTTTACCAGTTAATCTGCACAGATAAGCACAAAAGGCCAATATCAATTCTACTCAGGAGGCAAAGCAAAGGCACGCACACACAAACTCTCCCTCTCTGTCACACACACACACACACACACACACACACACACACACAGACAGACAGAGAGTGGTTATGAGGAATAAGAAAGGAACCTCATTGTCATTCGTGTCCAGCTCTTCAGAGCAGCGGCTATCCCAGCAGTCTTCCACACGAGTGAGGCAGTCTTATCGAACGTGTGCACACAGACAGACACTGTACAATACTCACATGAACTCTGTCAGTCTGATGTGCCAGGGCAGGAATCCCAGGGTGCTTTCTACTGGGCCGAACTTCAGAACCAGGTCTGGATCTGGTGTACTCTTCGTCTCTGCACATACAGACAGAGCAATGGAACAACCAATCACTGGAAATTTCAGAGTGCACCGTTTAGAGCATTTCAGAGGCTAGTTTGCATAAGGACTGTGGAAAAGATTAAGAGAACCTGAAGTGTTCTGAAGAATCTGAAGTGCCTTTTCTTTTTTTTTTAAGGGGGGGGGGGTGTTAGAGAGCTACAGCAGCAGCTTGCCAAGCCCCATAGACACTGACTGTGCTGATGAACAGCTGCTCTCACTGGCCCAGAGAAGTAAACACACAATAACTTCACTGTACACTACACTGGATTTGATTGGATTCAACTCAACTGCACTGAAGTGAACTCTGCTATCCTCTGTAGTTTATATTCTGTCTGGAGACCATCTTTCTCATCAGTTTGTTCACATTTCTGCCTTTGGTCTCATCCATCACCTTCTACAAGAGCTTTGATTTGTGAGTGTTCCACTAAAGTAATGGTGATGTGATTTACAGCTAGTGAGGGTGATCAGTCTTAGCCAGGGGCTAACGATGGGCAGAGCCTGGGCGGGCAGAGGGCTCAGGTCAAAAAACCCACATTGAGAGAGGAGCTCTGGCTCAGAGTGCTTCATCTTTTGATCAAACACTGTTGGAGCTGCTCTAACACGGGGCTCCTTAACCTTCACCCAATTTCTGTCCTCCATCATTCCTGAGCTTCAAATCGAGTGAAATTGCTACTCTGAACATCATGCCAAAGGAGAGCTGGTGAGCTAAGCTTCACTTACTGTACTCCAGCTTGTAATAGTGCAGCACAGATTAATATCAGATGATTTACAGTCTATGATAACTACTGTTATGATCAAGAGAATGTCTATGGGTGTTATCCTGACGATTAAGCAATTAAATAAAAGGTCCCAGTCAACGAACAACAATACACTAAAGACCAGTAAGAACCAACGGCATGTCCTCCTGCTGATCTTGGGGCCTCCTCACCTCTGAGTAGGGAGTCCAACACAGTGACATTGATGTCTTTGGATGTCTTTTCCCTCTGCTCCACAGCTCTACACAGCTGCTGTGCTGCCTGCACGATCCTCAGCTTCCCGTCGTCTGGAGACAGCACCTTCAATACAGACTGGCACGACAGCACTGTGGAAACAGAGGAATACAGTCATAATGCGCCCCACAAACACACATACCGGTACTCAGGCACGCACACACACACACTAATCAAAACAATCAATGGTAAACGTGTCAGGTGGCTGTTTGACTGAAGGTTAGTGGGTGGGAATGCCTGCTTTATAAACCTGCTGTTATAATATATGGAACGCCGCTTGGGTCTTTGGGTGTCAAACTATGCACGTCAAATAACACTATTTGACATGTCAAATAAAACAATTCTATTATAGAAAGTTGTGTGTGCTGAATTTGCATGAGCAAGCCAAGCTCCACCACTACGATCAGTAGCACTGTCAAAGCTGTACAAAAAATAAAGTCTGCAAGCAAGCACACACAGACCACGAACGATGTGTTCACAATACCGGTAATAAGGCATTATGTGTTCAACCGAATAGGAAAACGTTTGTGTGAGCATTTGAAATAAAGACCAGGATCAAAAATGCTTGCGAATATCTTTGATACAGATTTTATTAGCAACTTCTGCGGTAGCTAGCTAGCTTTAGCAGTCTACTCAGTAGACTGCTAAAGCGGTTCCCTCACAATGTCCTCCTCTGAGTTATCAGACTCCAAAACAACCATGTTGTATTGTTTTTCCTCTGGAAGCGTGTTCAATACACATAGTAGGTTGACTGATACAATACATGTAGCTCAATTCAGATTCCCACAATAAGAGCTACAATGCAAATGTTCTCTGGGTGTCACTGAGTAGACTGATACCCCATGTCATTGATCCACAATCCATAGGTAAGGCCAGAACAGGTGCATCAAAGCTGGGACCGAGAGAGTGAAAAACAGCTTCTATCTCAAGGCTGTTTTTTTAAATCTCACCTTTATTTAACCAGGTAGGCAAGTTGAGAACAAGTTCTCATTTACAATTGCGACCTGGCAAAAAAAGGCCATGGTGGCGAAGTAAATACAATATAGCAAGTAAAACACTGGAATGGTTGATTTGCAGTGGAAGAATGTGCAAAGTAGAGATAGAAATAATGGGGTGCAAAGGAGCAAAATAAACACAGTAGGGAAAGGGGTAGTTGTTTGGGTTAAATTATAGATGGGCTATGTACAGGTGCAGTAATCTGTGAGCTGCTCTGACAGTTGGTGCTTAAAGCTAGTGAGAGAGATAAGTGTTTCCAGTTTCAGAGATGTTTGTAGTTCGTTCCAGTCATTGGCAGCAGAGAACTGGAAGGAGAGGCGGCCAAAGAAAGAATTGGTTTTGGGGGTGACCAGAGAGATATACCTGCTGGAGCTCGTGCTACAGGTGGGTCCTGCTATGGTGACCAGTGAGCTGAGATAAGGCGGGGACTTTATCTAGCAGGGTCTTGTAGATGACCTAATGCCAGTGGGTTTGGCGACGAGTATGAAGCGAGGGCCAGCCAAAGAGAGCGTACAGGTCGCAGTGGTGGGTAGTACATGGGGCTTTGGTGACAAAACGGATGGCACTGTGATAGACTGCATCCAATTTATTGAGTAGGGTATTGGAGGCTATTTTGTAAATGACATCGCCGAAGTCGAGGATTGGTAGGATGGTCAGTTTTACAAGGGTATGTTTGGCAGCATGAGTGAAGGATGCTTTGTTGCGAAATAGGAAGCCAGTTCTAGATTTAACTTTGGATTGGAGATGTTTGATGTGGGTCTGGAAGGAGAGTTTACAGTCTAACCAGACACCTAGGTATTTGTAGTTGTCCACATAGTCTAAAACAGAGACGTCCAGAGTAGTGATGTTGGACAGGCCGGCGGGTGCAGGCAGCGATCGGTTGAAGATCATGCATTTAGTTTTACTTGTATTTAAGAGCAATTGGAGGCCACGGAAGGAGAGTTGTATGGCATTGAAACTCGCCTGGAGGGTTGTTAACAGTGTCCAAGGAGGGGCCAGAAGTATACAGAATGGTGTCGTCTGCGTAGAGGTGGATCAGAGATTCACCAGCAGCAAGAGCGACATGTATACAGAGAAGAGAGTTGGTCCAAGAACTGAACCCTGTGGCACCCCAATAGAGACTGCCAGAGGCCCGGACAACAGACCCTCCGATTTGACACACTGAACTCTATCAGAGAAGTAGTTGGTGAACCAGGCGAGGCAATCATTTGAGAAACCAAGGCTGTCGAGTCTGCCGATGAGGATGTGGTGATTGACAGAGTCGAAAGCCTTGGCCAGGTCAATGAATACGGCTGCACAGTATTGTTTCTTATCGATGGCGGTTAAGATATCGTTTAGGACCTTCACCGTGGCTGAGGTGCACCCATGACCAGCTCTGAAACCTGATTTCATAGCGGAGGTATGGTGGGATTCGAAATGGTCGGTAATCTGTTTGTTGACTTGGCTTTCAAAGACCTTAGAAAGACAGTGTAATATAGACATGGGTCTGTAGCAGTTTGGGTCAAGAGTGTCCCCCTTTGAAGAAGGGGATGAGCGCAGCTGCTTTCCAATCTTTGGGAATCTCAGACGACACGAAAGAGAGGTTGAACAGGCTAGTAATAGGGGTGGCAACAATTTCGGCCCGGCTGATTTGTAGGGGTCCAGATTTTGCAGCTCTTTCAGAACATCAGCTGACTGGATTTGGGAGAAGGAGAAATGGGGAAGGCTTGGGCGAGTTGCTGTGGGGGGGGTGCAGTGCTGTTGACCGGGGTAGGGGTAGCCAGGTGGAAAGCATGGCCAGCCGTAGAAAAATGCTTATTGAAATTCTCAATTATAGTAGATTGTTGAACAATCGTCACTAGCACAGAGAGACTTGAAATCATAACCACTTTAATAAATGGAACACTAGTCACTTTAATAAATGTTTACATAGTATAGAATACAGTATTTACATATGAGATGAGTAATGCAATCTATCTATTGCATCTTAGCCTATGCTCACTGACATTGCTCATCCATATATTTATATATTCTTATTTCATCACTTTACCTAAATGTGTGTATTAGGTATTTGTTGTGGAATTGTTAGATATTGCTGCACGGTTGGAACTAGAAGCACAAGCCCTCGCAATAACATCTCTAACTGGTTTTCAGGAGCATATACCCACGTGCCATCTTCTCATTGGTTTTAAGGAGCATATACCCATGTTGGTGATTGAATGATGAACTATGGTAATGCACCTTAAAGTTGGTTAGCAAACAACGTATAAAGTCCAAAGAAGAAGAAGCCTGAAGGAGGAGAGATTACTAGAAACTAACTGTTTACCCTTTGGTCTGTGGATTCATTGTTGGAGTAGAGGACCTTGTGCATTTCAGTTAAAATAACAACTCAATGTTTATATCCCAGGACAAATGAGCTAGATAGCTAAATTGCCATACATGTTTAATGCTTTTCGACCTGTCGTTTCACAGTTCGTTTTGATATTTCAACCTGCGTGTCTTGATCGCATCTGGAGTGGACGGACAAAAATCAACATGCGTGAGCGGTCTGGTCAGCATATAAGAACTGTCTTATTTATTATGGGTATTTTAGATGACACCTAGCCTAGATAGTTAGCTAGCTCACAATAGCTACTGAAACAGATTGTCATTTTGTTATGTTTTTGGAAAAGACCATTGTTTGCATCCATCAGCTAGCTAGCTTTTTTTATGACCAGCAGTGTCCAGCGCTTTGGGAAGTGTGTCTGTGCACGTGTGGCAGCAGAAGGTGCACGAGACAACTATACCAGCGTCATACGATACGAAACAGGTGAATCGTTGTGACATATGAAATACGAGTGATAGTTATGACACATTGATTACACTATGTAAAAAAATGCATGAATGTGCTAAATTATTACGTGACGTGCAGTCATATTCAGATCCTGATTGGTCAACAAGCTTATTTGACACGATAAAGTGTTATATGACGTGTATCTTTGACATGCAAAGACCCAAACGGCGTTGCATAGTAATATGACATTTATGGGTTACAAAACAATTGAATAACAAGAGAACATAGAGATCCTATAATTCGTAAGTTATACAAGTGAATTATAGTTTCTATGAACAGGAAAAACAAGAATTCCTTGAAGAGAATTATTCTTGGTTGTGTTCCTTTACTACTCTATACGGTCTGTGTGTGTGTGAGACCGTGTGTAATAACAGATTGACTTGCTCAAGAGATAATGTAGTTGCCAACAGCAGACGGCCAGTAAGACTACACAATAGAATAGATCTTAATCAGTCAATACAGGCTGACTGCAGTCCACATGCTCTTCAATAAACAAATGCCACAGATGATGCAATCATGCTTTCAAGCCTGGTGTAATTGGAATCCATCTAAAAATACAGTTAACTATAATTTTCGTAATCCGTTTCAAAATTCATTCAATAAGTGATGATGAATTGTGAATATTACTCCAATTAAGCCTTGCAATCTAAGTTGCCCTAAAGGGTTTCATATATTATTTAGTATCCAATAGAATTGAATTGATTATTCATACTACATGTGTGTGGCAGAATTCTGAATGCCTTTTCTCTTCTTGGTTGTAGCCCATCTAGTTCTTCTGGTTTAACCCGATTATGGCATATTACAGGAGTAAGGATGAGGAATAGCAGAGAAACCACAGGGCATGTCCCATTGTTGCAGATGTCTGTTGAGGGGCCGTATGTATCAAGCTTTGAGTAGGTGTAGGAGTGCTGATTTAAGATCAGTTTAGTGCAGTGTTTGTTAATCCTGGTCCCGGGGACCGAAAGGGGTGGACATTTTAGTTTTTGCTCTGGCACTCGGGGCTCTAAATGAATATGTTTTATTGGTAGCACTGGTGCTCCTAATTTTGAAAAGTTAGGAGCACCACATAACATTTCAGCGCACCAGAAAAATAGATCATGAAATTGATGGATATAGCTTATATTAGGCCTATATGAATCCTACTGCTCAGTTGATTCAGAATATTCCCTTGAACAAACATTCTGATCTACACCACCACTGGTAGCAACCTTTTTTTTTGTTGTAGAGTGCCGCTTTAGACCAGCACTCCTAATCTGAGATGCATACAGCCCCTGCTGTTCAGTGTTCAAGTGTCTCACCTTGTTGGTCCTGTTTGTCAGTGCCATTGTTAAGGAACTCCACACAGAGCTGCTTGGAGCCTTCTAGATCTAGGAGCTCCTGCTGCTGCTTCAGGATCTCATCAATCAGCCTTGAGTTGTTCCTCCTAAAGACACCTGGGAACCAAAAGGGTCATGGCTAGAAGGGGTCCATCTTTAGTCAAATTAATGTCAGATTTTACTTTTTGTAGCAGGTTAGGAGAACTTATGCAACAGTTTAGGAGAATTAACATAACTGGTTAGGATAATTAGGTAACGGTTTGCTAAAATAAATAAAAGAAAATCTACTTTTGACATTAATTTCACAAAGGTTGGATCCCTTCTAGCCATGACCAACCAAAATGAAAATGTTATCTGTTGGGAGGAGGGGGGAGTTTCAACCTCTCACTGGGGGTTAGGAACATTGGGCACATCCGAACTGAACTGAAAGACGAAAAAACAAGGAGATTTGCAACCTTACTAACATAATATTATAATAAGTCTAGTAATTAGGGGGGAATAATGAATCATGTGCCAGATTTGGCTGTGAGAGACTGATGACACAAGTCAGCAGACATTGAGGAACCACACCACTGAGAAAGCACTCAAGGCATAAACAATATGTTCAAACTAGCATGACCCAGTAAGAGTGGCTGTGGTGATTTTTATTTAACTAGGCAAGTCAGTTAAGAACAAATTCTTATTTACCATGATGACCTACACCAGCCAAACACGGACGACGCTGGGCCAATTGAGCGCCGCCCTATGGGACTCCCAATTACAGCCGGATGTGATTCAGCCTGGATTCGAACCAGGGACTGTAGTGACACCTCTTGCACTGAGATGCAGTGCCTTAGACCGCTGCGCCACTCGGGAAGCAAGAACAGAAATACTGTGTGTGTAACCTTCAGTTAAGCCAATTCCCTCTAGGCTCAGAGAATAGGTGAAAATGCCACATGTCAAATCTTGAAAGCCTATTGAGAGCAGGGACTCCTCCACTAGTTGAAATCATATTCTCTAATCTAGCAATACGACATTGTTACAGTTGATAGTTTATTTTCTAGCACACTCCAGCGCTTTCTTTAACGACAAGACATGCCATTTGGGAATGAGGGCAGGGCCCAAATAATTTATAAACTGGGTGGTTGGAGCCCTGAATGCTGATTGGCCGACAACCGTTGTAGATCAGACCATATACAACAGTATGACAAAACATTATTTTATTTACTGGTAATAACAAAACATTAAATTGTACTGCTGTAATTATGTGGGTAACCTGTTTGTAATAGCAACAAGGCACTTGAGGTCTAAGCAGATATGGCACAAACTATGGAAGGCTGGGTAAAGCTATTTGACTATCAGAATTGATCATAGATAGTAGGTAACAGTTATCCAAGACAACTAACAAAGTACCATGAATAGGAAAGTCCAACAATCGCTGATTACAAGCCAATCTAAATATGGTTGGCTGGCAAGGGTCTGCACTGCAGCGCACGTGACTGTCTGGTGGTGCTGTATTTAGCAACACTTCCTGGTGTCATTTAATATAAATAAAATAACGAAGAAATTAAATTAGCTTACCGTAATTATCGTACACGCTGACATAAGATATGCCGACTGCCATGCACCACACCACAAGGTTGGCTATATCTGTGTACCGTGGATCCTCTTCCGCTATCAATAAACCGATATGGTCAGGCAGCTTCTCCAGAGATTTCCCATCCGCCCCCCAGCGAAACCGACGACCAACGCGTTTACCGGGTGCTGGGACAATATTTTTTTGGTTAGGAAACGAGAGAGCCATCGGCATAATAAGCGCTGTTAAGGCTCGTGACCACAGTCGCCCATTCCAATTCCGAAGTCGGATTCGGAACCAAGTGATAAGCGTTCTATGAATGTGGAGAAGGACATGCAGAACCTGCCACACGAACTCGTACACTATTGCCATTATGCCGCCCTCCTCGACAAAATCTTGAAATGTAATAATTATCAGGTATCTATCGAGCTCTGCATTTCAAGTTTAAATATGGATGCACACTAATCTACTCCTGTGAGCCATTTAGTTTACTGCCAACGCCACAGTTTACACGGCTGCCATCTTCATACAACCTTTATCCTCTGAACCCGAAGGATACACGTAGCTCACTGATTGGACGATTCAGCAAATATGAAATCACGCGAGATCTACGTAGGATTGTTTTTTTCTTCTTTGTAAATGAGACAGGCAGAGAGCAGATCTCTATCCATCGACCTTCTAGCCCGAAGTCCAGCGCGCTATCGACTGTGCCGCAAAAGCATGCTCAAGCGGCAGAGTCGATATCCGCGTTTATAAACCCAGGGTCGAGCACACAATTTTATTGTGCATCCCGCCACCTATTATGCGGGATGGAAACAGGATTCCCCACCCCCCAAACTGAACAAATTACAAAAAAAATACAATAAATCAAACAACCTTTTTGTTAAAAAATAAAGCAGATCGGATCCCTGTGTAACCGGTGTGAAATGGCTAGCTAGTTAGCCGGGTGCGCGCTTATAGAGTTACAATCAATGACGTCACTCGCTCTGAGACTTTGAAGTAGTTGTGGCTTTTATGGAACGATAAGTAATGATGTTTCGTGGGGGCCGGTGTTGTTGTTTGCAGAGGGTCCCTGTTTCGGGGCGAGGAGAGGGACGGAAGCTAAATCTGTTACACCTACACAGGCTCAAGGCGAATCTGGTAGGGCGGGTCTTCTGGCGCCAGTAGCCCTTGCAAGTCTTCAGATGTAAAATCCTTAAATCCCCCAAACTTTTCTGCCGCAGCCACAATAATGTCCAGTTTCATAGACTTCTTTGAGACTTGTGCTGTACAGTTTATAAATGTGTTAATGAACGCAACAAAATCCACATCTTTTGTCTGGCAGCAAACATTTACTACAGGCTGTGGTGTATCCACTACCATATATTTACTAGCATCACTAGTCACTCAATGATTTTAATCGCCTCCGCATAGGAGATTTGATTGACCGCTCTAGCTTTAGCCACCTCATTCTCCTTCGCCCTTAAAGGGCACTCCAGTAACTCAGGATCATGATCCCCACCACAATTGCAACACTGTCGTACTTCTACACACATTTCTTTCAGTATACTGTTTTGTCTGCATACACTTGAAACATGGCCAAATCCTTTACAATTCTTACACTGCAGTGGTTTGGAGACGAAAGCTCTTACAGCCTATCTTACATAACCAAGCTTCACATGCGTAGGTATTTGCTCTTTATCAAAAAACAACAGGACCGACGGACTTTCTTCACTTTCTTCCAGTGGGTCAGACGCAGGGCACCAACCACACCAGGAATGATCTTCATCGCCCCTGAGATGACTCCTTTGACTGGTGCTCTACTCAAATTCAAAACACAACACTTCTGTTGTCTGGATTCTCTTGAGGCCCACTGCAATCTTCCCCTGTTCTTCAGAAATACAATTCATAAGACCACTCCTGGTCACTCTGACAGACTCCACTTTTCCAAGCCCTTGCTTCACAATCTTCGACCCCTCAAATGGGTTTCCCACATATGCATCCTTACTCAACAAACGTATCCCAATAAGATGAGATTCATTATCATTCACACGTATTATCCACTGCCATTTTTGAAAATGTCATTTTTTGTTCTAGTTGTTGATACTACTGTTGTCCATGCAGAACATTCGTCTTCACCAAATTTGCTCGAAGCGCTACTGGATTCAAACTCAGCATCCACTTCCGCCATCACCCCACTTCCCGTCCGCCCGTCCCCTCAAACGCATGCCGAGATACTCTGGTTGTTCTTTTTGTCAGAACCTAGAGGTGTCCACTAGTTACCACATCCACAATGTTACAATTGGCTATATTGTAAACATTCATTAACAAACATGAAAACAAAACATTTGCTGTTTGTGCTTAATTTAAGGTTAGAGTTAGGAATAAGGCTTGCAGTGTGGTTAAAGTTAGGCTTAAGGTTAGGGTTAGGTTTAAACCGGTTGGAAACCGTGCAGGTCAAGCACCCTAGATGTGCAAGTCGTTAATTATCTGTAGCTAGTATTTATTTGTCTATTGTTTTTGCAAAGTGTGCATAACACTTTTTTACAGTATCAACTAAGATGCCAATTAAATTCAGAACAAACCAAACACACACAAAAGTAATTACATGGCTTATCCTATAGCAGATTATTTGCAACTGTTTGTGCCAAGTAAATGAAAACTGTAATGAAACTTGTTTATTTATTATTATGTTATTATACAGTAGGTATTTAAGGTATATTCTACATATACCTATTTACCAATGTATATTGCAATAGCTGTTTGTTAATACAGTAGTTTAATGTTTTCTATTGACTACACAGCTAAAGGTAACTTCCTTAGTATTAATTGCCAAACTACAGTAAAATGTTAAAACATTCAAAATACCCAGTATGTTCAGCTAAACATGAAATTCCCCTGCTACATTTATTTTCTCCATCTACGAATCATAGTCATAATACTCCTCAGTGTCTGTCTGCTCCACTTGGTCCTCAGGGGCGGTTTCCATGAAGTACTCCTCACATCTGTCCTGGGCCATCAGGTACGCTCTCCAGCTGTCCCCCGGCGCACTCACATGCTCGTTACACAGCTCTTTAGGGATCTCCACCCTCCTGGCCAGCAGGGTCCTCTTGACCCCCAGGAGCTCACAGCTGCAGTTCCAGGGGTTCCCATCTAGGTAGACGGTCCTCAGCCGTGGAAGCAGATCCAGGGTGATCTGGGGGAGGGAGGTCAGCTTGTTTCTCCTCAAGTTCAACACCTGCAGGCGCTTCAGGGATCTCAGCTCCTGCTCCTGGACGGCCTCGATGCAGTTCCCTTTCAAGTCCAGGCGGATCAGACTCTCTGGAAGCCTGCCAGAGAGACATGTTAACAGAACAGTGGTGTCTGCTCTTACCAAAAGGCCAAAGGAGTCACATGGATCTACAGTTAAGATGTGTTTATCTATCATCTTGTGGTTTTATACTCAAATATGTTTAACCAAAGACCTACAATGTGGTTAGGCCGCTATTCTACCGATGTATTGTACAAAGATTATTGTACAAATGAGTAATACTCAATTGAATGTACAACACATCTATAATGCATGTCATGAATTCATCAATATGATCCTAAATGTTAGTCTAAAACATGCTAATAAAGCACCATATCAAAGGGATGAAATACATACCCATCTGGAATAGAGGAGAGGAGATTCTGTTCCAGAGCCAGGTTGGTTATGTGAACGCTGTTCCTCAGAGCATTAGCTTCAAAGTTCCAGATGGTGTTATTCTCTAGGAAGAGATGCTTCAGCTGTTTCATTCCAGACAGGTGCTGGAAGGTGACTTCCTGAATGGAGTTCTGTCTGCAGTCCAGTTTTTCCAGTTTGGGGCTCAGTCTACTGGGCAGCACCCTCAGCTGGTTTCCTGGCAGTTCCAGCACTGTGAGGTTGGGCAAGCGAAGGCCACCATCCACAGAAACCAACCTATTGTAGGACGCAGACAGAGACGTGAGGTTGCGGAGTTGGCCCATCTCGCGGTTTCTCAGTGCTCGTATTTGGTTCCTGTCCAAGTTCAGGTAGGACAGGGCGTGAGGGAGATCGATTGGGACTCTTGATAGGAGGTTCCCTGGTAAACGCAGTGTTGTCAAGGACTGTAGTGGTGTGAAAAAGGATGAGGGAAAACAGGGGATCTTGTTGTTCCCCAAGCTCAACAGATTCAGTTGGGGGAGTCTCAGAGCACCTTGAACAGTCTCAATTTGATTTCCATCCAGGTAAAGGCACTCCAACTTCTTCAGGGTGGAGAGGGTGTTGGAACGCAGGTTGGTGATCTGGTTGTTCTGAAGATCAAGCAGGCGTAGTTTCTTCAGCCCCTCAAAGACAGACTCCTGGAGGCCTGTGATCCTGTTGTGGCCCACGTTGAGGGTCTCCAGGCTGGGTGGGAGACCACGGGGGATCTGATGCAGTTTATTCTTCTGTAGATCCAGGCTTCTTAGTAGCCCCTGAGCCCTGAGAGCATTGGCCTCCACCACCTCCACTCCACAGGATGAAATGATCACTTCCTCCAGCTCTGTCAGGCCAGATATGTCTCTACCCTGGAAAAGACAAACATATCAGGAGAAGATATTAACTGATGTGTACCATTATACAAAAAATATGCTATTAATCAGAAGTAAATCATCACTCAGTAGTGCTTAAATCAAACTGATTTCTAAGGATTAATTACAAGATTGCTAAGATGAAAGGTCTGAAAATGGTTTGATAGTGAATCTATTGTTACCAATGTCACTGATTATCAATGGTTATTATCAAATAAGCAATTCCACTCTTACCTTTAGTTGCTTGATGTGGTTGTATCCCAGGTTTAGTTTCCTCACATCTTTAGTGATTCCAGTGGGAAAAGACTGCAACCTGAAACACTGCACTGACTTTGCACTATCACACACACACTTCTTTGGACAGACATTGCTACAGATGCACACGAGAGTATGCAATGTAATACTTGCCAACAAGATCATGAGAATCCACATCATGAACACCCAGCCTAGTTGGGCATCTCAGTAAAAAAGAACAGCACTCCCTCTTGCTCTAGGGTTTAAATACCTCAGCAAGGATTATGTGGGAGAGAGTAGGTGCTCTGTTTCATTTGGAACAATGGCAGAGATGTTTATCTTGGTTAAAAAACAACATTTGACACCGACAAGGAACTGACACAAACAGTAATAGATAGCCCTTCTGTTTGCGGACGTGAGAAACTTGCTGATAAACCATTTACAACCCATTCAGTTAAACAAATACAATTTCCTCCTCTGTCTATTTGAATACTCTGTCTGCCAATGTCTTGAAGGAGTTGCCATATATTTGCATGTTATGTTTTAAGATATGTTAGATGAACTACCTTAACCCTGATTACTGCATGCACTTGTGACTAAGTCACTTTGGATAAAAGTGAAGGCTAAATGGCATATATTATTAGTAAAATTTAATACAGATTATTGAACAACGACCACTTGTCTTTTACCTGAAGGATTGCCTTCTGTAGTGCTACACAGGAAATGTATATTTATCTCTCATGAACGTTAAATAAATACAATATTTGTCTGATTATCCCAACAACAATGGTGTGAGATAAGAGGTTAGCAAATACAATTAAAAATAATTTATTTAATGCAAAAAGTAGCTATGTAAAATATGTAATACTGTCTGCAGAGCCACTCACACCATGCCTACAATGACATAAGAAATGTTTACACTCTCCAACAAGATATTTTAGACATAGGGAGTGGCCACCAAAAACAAGAGTGAAAAGCAAAGCATTCAACTGCAATTGTCAACGACAAAGGTACAATAATATATGCTACTGTCTGCCAGTATAAGGAGTGGCAGGAAACTGCCCCCAAGAACTCGACACAGATTGACTAGATATGCTATCGATTGCTTTTTTCTGTTGTGTGGCAGACTGTTGTAGTCGATTCATAGCTATGATCCGTATCCGATTTCCTGGTAGGATTAGGGTTTTGGGAAAGAACTAAATACATTTATTTTAGCTAGTCTTTTCTGAAAATAAACATTGTCGTATGATTAGGGCATTTAGAGTACAGTGTGACTCTGGTATTACGACTCAGTTAACTTATACAGGGTGGCGGAAACAAAGCGCTGATTTTATTTGTGAAGGGAATCGGTTAGTCGGCTAGCTTTAGCTTTTAGCCTGCACTGTTGGACATGTCTGCCTCGGCCGGTGCCTCTCCGTCAGCTCAGGGCACGGCCCTGGTCAGTCCAGGCACGGGGATGTCCATGTTTCGGTGGCTTGAGGTTCTGGAGAAGGAGTTTGACAAGGCGTTTGTTGACGTCGATTTACTACTTGGAGAAATCGACCCAGATCAAGCTGACATCACATACGAGGGTCGTCAAAAGATGACAAGTCTCAGCTCCTGTTTTGCTCAGCTTTGCCACAAAGCCCAGACGATTTTTCAACTTAATCACAAAGTAGAGGTGAGCGCAAACTTGTCTTGTATAAATGCTAAAAAGGATGCGCATGATCATTTGATATGTTAATGGCATACTTATGCTGTGTAGGCCAACAAGCTAGCTCCTAGTTAGCTGTCAGAATTCTAATGTCCTTCATAGCTCTCTCCATGCATGACCGTGCGTCTCTGGACATCCAGTTGAGTGACAGGTCGAGGATAGATGGCTCGACATGATCCCAAACAACAACTTCCGTACATTGTCCCTTCCTAAAAGTTTGAAATTGACCACCCAGTATCAATATCTGTTGTGTAACTTGTTGACAATCTGCATTTCTGCTCTGGCAATTGACAGAATCAAATCAAATAAGAATTAGGTGAGAGTACACACACAATATTTGACAGCCACTTTACGTTGTAAAATCTATTGATGAGAGAAACAGAAACAAGGATCATCCTGACCCACCATGTATGACCTCACCATGCTCAATTGCCATTGTTTGGTCAGTGGTGTAGTTGACTCTGTCATCACCTTCCCAGCAATTCTTATGACTACCGTAGAGTTCCTATTACTGCCTGTATGTAAATTGATACTGCATTTCAGCCTCTACCTTCAGCGCAGTATAGTGCTGAGATCAGGAATTCTGGCTTTACACAACCAGTTGGCACCCAACAACACCTACTACAAAGTCATGGCCTAAGGGTATATGACATGGCTAAAGTAAACCAAATCTGTGGAAAATCAGCTATGATTGGATTTGTGAAATGCCTGTTCTGTCCACTGGTTACAGCCATTGGTGTGTAACCAATTAGATTTATGTTAAGATCTATTTAGAGAAAGTAGGTTAGATCTGTATTGTTACATTTTCAACTAGGCCTACATGTTTTCCACCTACCTAAGGTAGCTTTGAGCTAATGACAGGTTGACACAATGGTCACATTACAGCAGGAAGGGCAGGTCAGAAGCACATGATAAAACAAAGGCACCAAGGTAAGGGCATAGAAATGTCAAATACTGGAGGATGGGAAGTTCACTAATAATTGTCAGATTCCACATCAGCAGAAGCAGAAAATATTTTTGGTATTGCAGATTGTTCTGGAAATTCTCAAACTTCAATGGGAGGAAGGATGTTTGAAATGCTTTTTTCACAAACCATTGAGAATATCATGAAAGTACGTGCCCATTTTAGGCCTATACATGCCTCCTGTGAGACCCTTTGATCGGGGAACAGTAGGCCTACATGGTAGACATCTTGGTATTATTATTCTCTAAATATAAAGTTTCTTGATTATTTAATACAATTTCAATTTATTCACTATCAAAAATATGAATCAACTACTGCAGCAGAGCCTTGGGAGGGGCCACAGACCAGAACTAGAAGGGGTCTCAGAGTAGAGGAAAAGTAAACTGTTAACATTTCAGATGTATTACATTTTATAAACATATAGGCTCAAGATTAAGTTACTTAACATATAACTTCAGTCACTAAGGTCTCTCAAAGTGTTTTAGCTCCCAACCTGTCTGATATTGTCTCCAGTCCTTTCTCCCCCTGAATGTGAGCAGCAGCAGCCTACTCAACTGTTTGGTCTGATTGGCTGAACAATCACACACATGATTGACTAATGAACCTCAGCTGGGCTCTATTAGCCTCCTAACTGGGAAGGTGCTGGAAGGGCATGGTAAGAGGGTTTGCTGTTTACAGCACCACAACTACCCTTGTTGATTTTAAGACATATTATTTGGAACAATATACTCTACAAGTACATCACATTTCCAGAATGGGCTCTCTGCTAATTCTGAAGGTGTGATCAATTTTATGAGCACCACCAACACTGTGAATGGGAAAGTGGATTCAAAGGGTTCTCCTACTGCTGGGGACTTTCTGAATGTGCAAGCCTAAAGGAGAACTGTGATTGGTTAATTACCCGTGATGTCTATTTCTATGAAGAAGAACAAAAAATGGGTCATCTCTTTAAAAGTAGCAGAGAGCCCACTCTGGAAATGTGATGTGTTTGAAGAGTATATTGTTGCAAACACAGGGCTCTATGCTGACCTTAGTTGACAAGGAGCACGTCTGTGCCTCATTGAAAAATGTAGGTGCACACAAAGACATTTAGGAGCGCAATGAAAACTGAGGTATTAAAGCTAGAATCCTTCATTCTTCTAGGCGCTCCGGTGCTCCTAAATTAAAAATCCAGGTCGCACAGCAAAATATTTAGGCGCATATGCAAGTCAAATGGTCGCACTGTAGAGCCTTCAAACAATATGTCTAAAAAAAGGCTAAATCAAAAAGGGTCATTTTGAGATTTTTTAAATGTTGAATAAATGAATGTGAAAATGTCTTTCATGAACTGGACATAGGCTATTCCATATTTGAGGGAGCACTATAAGGAATATAATGACACCAATATGTAGTCTGTATCATGTACGGTTCATAGTTCATAGGGATTTACAGGAGGCCTGTATAAGTCTAAAAAGGGCCTAAAATCAACAATTTCATCATGATGATAAAAAAAGAAATGTAAAAAGCATGTTAAACATCCTTCCTCCGAATGAAGTTCCTATGTGAGAATTTCCAGAACAGATCTGAGATGCCCAAAATATTTTCAGCTGTCGTGGAATCGCCCAATATTAATCTAGGTTCTCACACAGAAGACCATACATAACCAATGTTCTAGTCCCGTGTGAATATGGCTCAAGAAGAGTTTTAGGTTGCCTACAACCTTATTCGGACTGGATTAGTTTTACTGGGGAGGTTGGGTAGTGTAAATATGTGCATGAGCACAAAACACCACGTCTTTGTAATTTTAGTCCTGTCCGAATCTGCCATGTCGGTCATTTCTACATGGCAGGAGAGTAACAATTCCAGCCAGAATAACCTACTGTTTTTTTTTGGCAAACTCCAAAATCATCTGATAATACATGTCCCGTGTGAATCGACATTCCTGTGTTTTGAGAGAAATGTCTGAGTTTGACAGGTGTTGCTCGCACTTTGAGCAAAGAAACAAACTGACTCGATAAATTGAACAATGCTGTGCATAGCCTATATATGAAGGGCCTAGATGTATCAACTTTCACAGTGAATGCTTTTGTTTATACGTTATGTGCAAATGAGTTGAACATTGCCAAATGCATCAATAAAAAATATTGCGCCTATTTAATGCAACCCTTGGTTTTAATAGATCGCAAAGCAGCATACAACAGAGCTAAATGTTTGGAAATGACAAGTTCACTTCCTCATTCATAGCCTAAAAACGCATATCAAGTGCAAATGCATTGTTTAGCTCACATCTGAAGGCTAGGGGGTATTTAGGACATCTTATATTGCTGAATACTAAAATATCCTAATGATTATGAACACACTTTCTAAATTCAAATATTATGGTGATGATATACCAAAGGTGGTTTGGTATGGTTTAGAAATTTGGGAACCAAGATCCTAACTGTTATAGGCCTATTTCTATTTTACCATGTTTATCAAAAGTGTTGCAAAAACTTGTCAATAATCAACTGACTGGTTTCTTGATGTCTGTAGTATTCTCTCGGGTATGCAATCTGGTTTCCTCTCAGGTCATGGATGTGTCACTCCAACCTTAAAGGTCCTTAATGATGTCACCATTGCCCTTGATTCTAAGCAATATTGTGCTGCTATTTTTATTGACTTGGCCAAAGCTTTTGATACGGTAGACCATTCCATTTTTGTGGGCCGGCACACTGGATTGGTGTCTCTGAGGGGTATTTGGGCTGGTTTGCTAACTACCTCTCTCAAAGAGTGCAGTGTATACACTCAGAAAATCTGCTGTCTCAGCCACTGCCTGTCACTAAGGGAGTACCCCAAGGCTCGATCCTAATCCCCACGCTCTTCTCAATTTACATCAACAACATAGTTCAGGGAGTAGGAAGCTCTCTCATCCATTTATTTGCTGATGATACAGTCTTATACTCAGCTGGCCCCTCCCTGGATTTTGTGTTAAGTGCTCTACAACAAATGTGGTTTGGTAAGAATAATGCCCCTCCTCCCACAGGTGTTATTACTACCTCTGAGGGGTTAGAGCTTGAGCTAGTCACGTCATACAAGTACTTGGGAGTATGGCTAGACAGTGCACTGTCCTTCTCTCAGCACATATCAAAGCTGCAGGCTAAAGTTAAATCTTGACTTGGTTTCCTCTATCGTAATCGCTCCTCTTTCACCCCAGCTGCTTAACTAACCCTGATTCAGATGACCATCCTACCCATGCTAGATTAAGGAGACCTCATTTATAGATCGGCAGTTAAGGGTGCTCTCGAGCGGCTAGATGTTCTTTACCATTCGGCCACCAATGTTCCTTATAGGACACATCACTGCACTCCTCTGTTAACATTTTATTTAACTAGTCAAGTCCATTAAGAACAAATTCTTATTTGTTATACGGTTATGTGAACAGTGGGTTAACTGCCTTGTTCAGGGTTAGAACGACAGATGTTTTTATCTTGTCAGCTCGGGGATTCGATCCAGCATCCTTTCAGTTTCTGGACCAATGCTCTAACCACTAGGCTACCTGCCGCCCCTAGTCTGTAAACTGGTCATCTCTGTATACCCGTCGCAAGACCCACTGGTTGATGCTTATTCATAAAACCCTTTTAGGCCTCACTCCCCCTGTCTGAGATATCTACTGCAGCCCTCATCCTCCACATACAACACCCGTTCTGCCAGTCACATTCTGTTAAAGGTCCCCAAAGCACATACATCCCTGGGCCGCTCCTCTTTTCAGTTCGCTGCAGCTAGCAACTGGAACGAGCTGCAACAAACACTCAAACTGGACAGTTTTATCTCAATCTCTTCATTCAAAGACTAAATCACAGAAACTCTTACTGACAGTTGTGGCTGCTTTGTGTGATGTATTGTTGTCTCTACCTTCTTGCCCTTGTGCTGTTGTCTGAGCCCAATAATGTTTGTAACATGTTTTGTGCTGCTACCATGTTGTGTTGCTACCATGTTGTTACAGTTGAAGTCGGAAGTTTACATACACCTTAGCCAAATACATTTAAACTCAGTTTTCACAATTCCTGACATTTAATCCTAGTAAAAATTCCCTGTTTTAGGTCAGTTAGGATCACCACTTTATTTTAAGAATGTGAAATGTAAGAATAATAGTAGAAAGAGTGATTTATTTCAGCTTTTATTTCTTTCATCACATTCCCATTGGGTCATAAGTTTACATACACTCAATTAGTATTTGGTAACATTTAAACTGTTTAACTTTGGTCAAACGTTTTGGGTAGCCTTCCACAAGCTTCCCACAATAAATTGGGGGAATTTTGGCCCATTCCTCCTGATAGAGCTGGTGCAACTGAGTCAGGTTTGACGGCCTCCTTGCTCACACACACTTTTTCAGTTCTGCCCACAAATTTTCTATAGGATTGAGGTCAAGGCTTTGTGATGGGCACTTTGTCCTTAAGCCATTTTGCCACAACTTTGGAAGTATGCTTGGGGTCATTGTCCATTTGGAAGACCCATTTGCGACCAAGCTTTAACTTCCTGACAGATGTCTTGAGATGTTGCTTCAATATATCCATGTAATTTACCTACCCAATGATGTCATCTATTTTGTGAAGTGCGCCAGTCCCTCCTGCAGCAAAGCACCCCCACAACATGATACTGCCACCCCTGTGCTTCCCAGTTGGGATGGTGTTCTTAGGCTTGCAAGCTTCCTTCCCCCTTTTCCTCCAAACATAACGATGGTCATTATGACCAAAAAGTTATATTTTTGTTTCATCAGACCAGAGGATATTTCTCCAAAAAGCACTATCTTTGTCCCCATGTGCAGTTGCAAACCGTAGTCTGGCTTTTTTATGGTGGTTTTGGAGCAGTGGCTTCTTCCTTGCTGAGTGGCCTTTCAGGTTTTGTCGATATAGTACTTGTTTTACTGTGGATATAGATACTTTTGTACCTGTTTCCTCCAGCATCTTCACAGGGTCCTTTGTTGTTGTTCTGGGATTGATTTGCACTTTTCGCACAAAGTACGTTCATCTCTAGGAGACGCATCTCCTTCCTGAGTGGTATGACGGGTGCATGGCCTCATGGTGTTTATACTTGCATGCTATTGCTTGTACAGATGAGTGTGGTACCTTCAGGCGTTTGGAAATTGTCCCAAGGATGAACTAGACTTGTGGAGGTTTACAATTTCTTTCTGAGGTCTTGGCTGATTTCTTTTGATTTTCCAATGATGTCAAGCAAAGAGGCACTGAGTTTGAACTACATCCACAGGTATACCTCCAATTGACTCAAATGATGTCAGTTAGCCTATCAGAAGCTTCTAAAGCCATGACATACATTTTCTGGAATTTTCCAAGCTGTCAACTTAGTGTTTGTAAACTTCTGACCCACTGGAATTGTGATACAGTGAAACAATTGTTGTAAAAATTACTTGTGTCATGCACAAAGTAGATGACCTCACCGACTTGCCAAAACTATAGTTTGTTAACAAGAAACTTGTGGAGTAGTTGAAAAACAAGTTTTAATGACTCCAACTTAAGTGCATGTAAACTTCCGACTTCAACTGTATGTTGTGTTGCTGCCTTGCTATGTTGTCGTCTTAGGTCTCTCTTTATGTAGTGTTGTGTTGTTCTCTTGTTGTGATGTGTATTTTGTCCTATATTTATATAGTATTTTTTTTTTAAATGATCCCAGGCCCCCGTCCCCGCAGGAGGCCTTTTGGTAGGCTGTCATTGTAAATAAGAATTTGTTCTTAACTGACTTGCCTAGTTAAATAAAGGTCAAATAAAAAACCTCTAGGTTTCTGTTGTAACTGTCAATTTGTTGAATAAAAAAAAAAGAATCCTGTCTAAATACATAACCACATTCTCTACTAATACTATTCCCATGCGAATAGGGTTTTATATCACGTGTCAAACTCATTCCACGGAGGGCTGTGTCACTGAGTTTTCTTGCCTCCCTTGTACTTGATTGATGAATTAAGGTCACCGGGGCTGCGGTTCAAACTCATAAAAGACACACCCTTGTCCACTTGGGAATCCCCGTCACCATCTTGGAGGGTGGTCCAAATGATTAGCCAAGCAAGGGAAGTTTGCAAAGTAAGCCCCTCAGCCCTCGTTTTTAGTCTAGTTGTACAATTATGTTCACTCCGGGGCCTAAAACACCCCATAATTCAATTCGTGATGATTGTACATCTGCTAACAAAAGTCCGGCAAAACCTAAAATATCAATATGGAGTCAACATACAAGTGTAAGTAAAGAAAAAAGTGAGAACAAATGTAAAGAAGTTAAAAATTGTACTACTAATGCACAAACACGTCTCGTAAAAGTAAGATGTTTTTGTTTGATTAGCTTTTGGAAATTATATAGAAGTATAAATCTTTTTTATCCTTCTTCAGAAGTGGCTAGACAGGCTAACGTTAGTTAGCAAATTAATTTGCTAGCTATCGTACAGTAGGCATATTAATAATTATATAGTTAATATAAGTAGTCTTGCAATCATAATTGACTGTAGCACATATAAAGCACCTACAAGCTACCAGTGGCTGAATACATAATCATCCGGGCAAGGGCAGTGCATTTTAAAAACCATTCCTTCCTCCCTCGCCCTGGAAGTGCATACTCGTTAGACGTCATGATACGTCATCGGAAGTGTCCACTTAATTTGAGGGCTGAGGGGATAGGGTGCGTCTTTTACGTGTTTGGACCACAGCCTAAGTAGTATGGAACTCCCCTCACCTGGTTGTCTTGATCTTTAATTGAAAGGAAAAACCAAAGCCAGCAAGACCCTAGGCCCTCAAAGGCTTGAGTTTGACACCCCTGCTTTCTACTCATTGCAACCTTACTTAAGAAATAAGGCCAGAGGGGGTGTGGTACATGGCCAATATACCACGGCTAAGGGCTGTTCTTAAGCACGGCGCAAAGTGGAGTGCCTGGACTCAGCCCTTAGCTGTGGTATATTGGCCATATATCACAAACCTTTGAGGTGCCTTATTGCTATTAAAAACTGGTTACCAACGTAATTAGAGCACTAAAAACAAAAGTTTTGTCATACCTGTGGTATACGGTCTGATATACCACAATTGTCAGCCAATCAGCATTCAGGGCTCGAACCACCCGGTTTATAACAGCATATAAACTAGTGTTGGCTAAAAAATGATCTAGTGTAGTTGCACCTTAACCCATTTTATGTGGTCTGTTGGTATTCTATTCTTAGCAATGCTGCTGTGTTGTCAGAATAAACACTCATGAAAGTAGAGTAGAAGGTTTTCTAGACCTTGAAGGCTCAGATTGGTGAGCCAAGCCTGTTTTTCCTGCCCAGCCATTGGAACCCATTGCGGGCATCCATTTCTAGATTCAGAATTTTGGCTAACTCAAAATTCCAGATGAATACGAGTGTAAATCGGCTAGATTTATATTTGGATCTATATTTGCTGAAGACCGTAAGACTGAAGAGGAAGAATATCTTCAGGTCCAGGGCCTCTCTCTGGTACCCAGATGTTCAGTTCCTTAGTGTTTCTACAGGTAAGGACATTTGGTGCCTTGGCTGGTGCCTGTTTCAGACCCCATGAGGATGGGGTCCGCTGGTGTGATCTACTTTACCCCCCCCGTTAAAAATCTATTAAAACTATTCTTTATTTCTACTGAGACTTCAATGGGGGCTTTATCCCCTTATGTGAGATTATTCCATTTTGCATGTGTGTGAATGACTTCAAAAGCTTAACTGTGGAAGATGTCTGCCGGGGAAGCCAAGCTTCAGGGAATTGCTTTCTGTCATTATTTGGCCGACACTTGAGCAAGAAGCTCAACTGTGTCTTGTCGAGGGAGCAAGGTTTTTTTATGCAAACAAAATCGATTGTAGAATAATAACCAAACATAAAGTGATCGCTCAGCTATTAAGAATTCCTCAGCCTTGGCTCCGGACTGTTACTCTGGCATAGTTTATCAGGAAAAGGACAGGTCCGCAGGACCCACGTCTTAGCCTTTCTGATTAGATTAGAGAGCACAGATGTAGACACAAGAAAACAGAGCAAACTGGAATGCTAATACCTGACCACTGTGACTGACCCAAAATGAAGGAAATCTTTGACTATGTACAGACTCGGTGAGCATAGCCTTGCTATTGAGGAAGGCAGCCGTAGCAGACCTGGCTCTCAAGAGAAGACAGGCTTATGTGCACACTGCCCACAAAATTAGGTTGAAACTGAGCTGCACTTCCTAACCTCCTGCCAAATTGATGACTACATTAAAGAGACATATTTCCCTCAGATTACACAGACCCACAAATAATTTGAAAACAAATCCAATTTTGATAAACTCCCATATCTATTAGGTGAAATACCACAGTGTGTCATCACAGCAGCACAATTTGTGATCTGTTGCCACAAGAAAAGGGCAACCAGTGAAGAACAAACACCATTGTAAATACTACCTATGTTTGTTTATTTATTTTCCCTTTTGTACTTTAAGTATTTGCACATCATTATGACACTGTATATAGACATAATATGACATTTGAAATGTCTTTATTCTTTTGGAACTTTTGTGAGTGTAATGTTTACTGTTGATTTTTTTTGTTTTGTTTATTTCACATGCTTTGGCATTGATTGGGGCTCCCAAGTGGTGCAGCGGTCTAAGGCACTGCATCTCAGTGCTAGAGGCGTCATGACAAACACCCTGGTTCAAATAGACTGTATCACAACCTGCCGTGATTGGGAGTCCTCTAGGGCGGCGCAGAATTAACCCAGCGTCGTCCGGGTTTGGCCGGTGTAGGCCTTCATTGTAAATAAGTAGTAGTTCTTAACTGGCTTGCCTAGTTAAATAAAAAAAATGTTTCCCATGCCAATAAAGCCCATTAAATTTAATACAGAGATCACTCTCAGTGACTCGGCCTCCAGCCACGAGATGCCCATGTTCCACACCGCCCAACCCTCTGTGTCACAATCAGGATGTCCTGCCCTTTTTGGTGCGTGTGCGTGTGCGTGTGCGCGTGTGCGTGTGTGTGTGTGTGTGTGTGTGTGTGTGTGTGTGTGTGTGTGTGTGTGTGTGTGTGTGTGTGTGTGCGTGTGTGTGTGTGTGTGTGTGTGTGTGTGTGTG
Organism: Oncorhynchus keta; assembly: GCF_023373465.1. Lineage (NCBI taxonomy): Eukaryota > Metazoa > Chordata > Actinopteri > Salmoniformes > Salmonidae > Oncorhynchus > Oncorhynchus keta. Next base: position 63,978,321 of record NC_068439.1, on the reverse strand, counting down.
TGTGTGTGTGTGTGTGTGTGTGTGTGTGTGTCACTGTTTCCCCTACCTATCTTACATTTGAGAAGCTATAGAATATTCGTACTATAGATTATTCTATTTGATTTAGACTTTATAATGTCTTTATAATGAAGGCCTGACTATAACAGTGATGGATGAGTCTGAGGATGATGATAAATCATTTAGGAGACAGAGGCTGTTTAGTATTCAGTCAGATTCACATGATAAGCACACTCCTCTTTCATCATCGTAGGTGGAGTGAATCCTAAAATATGAACCTCATTCATACCAAGATGAATTCATTCCCACAGCTGTGACAGGCAGGTGGCCCCAGTTCAATGGCATAAATAAATAAATGATTTGTCTCTGAACCTAAGTCTGCTTCCCATGTTGCCAAGCTCAATAGGCTCCAGAGACTAGCACAATTTATTATAATTTTTTTTTTCAGGGTTTTCTTTGCATACAATAGACAACCTTGAGCGCAGGATTTGTAGGCCTATTCATTTTGGCAAAATTCATTCAGGCTTGAATAAAAAGAAGCCTGCTTTCTAAGAAAAATCTGAAAGAGAACAGAGAGAGAATGTAAAACAGACCAATCCAAAATCTAATTTGATCTGTGCTGGGATAATGGCATGGGGATGGCACACTGATTGCACTATATATAAATGTTAAGGGTTCCTAAGAATCTTGGAAGTCAGAAGAAGTGTACACTTATGTAACTCTCTCCCTCCTCCAGGCTCAGCTGGTGGACCTGCGTTCGGAGCTGACTGACGTGCAGGCGGAGAAGGTGGTGGTGGAGAGGGAGGTCCACGACCAGCTGCTCCACCTTCATGCCATGCAGCTGCAACTTCATGCCAAGGCTGGACAGACTGTGGACTCTGACGCCATCAAAGACAGGATGGTAGGGCACCACACACACACAAGCACAGACACACACACACACGACTGCTAATATATTTTTGGGGGGTATACCTGCTGAGGTTCCAGTGGGTCTGTAAAGTGGTAAATGGTGGTATGCTTCCCCACTGCTTGGCTGTGATTTGAACTCTGCCTTTCTAACCTTTGACCCCTTCTCTGTTCTTCTCACCTTAAGCCTGTTCCCTCAGTGGAGGAGATGGTAAGTGTGTGCATGTCGTCTGTGTGTCTGGTTTTGTGGTTAGTGATAGCTGTGCGTCTGTGTTTTGCATGTGTCTGTGCCTTGGTCTGTGTACTCATCCTAACCTCAAGTTTGGTCTTTTCCTGCTCTTGCTGACAACAGTTGCTCATTAATAAGTCCAACAGGCTCTCTATGGGGCTTGCGCTAGCAATGACTGACAGTGATATCAGATATGGAATTACTGTAGCTTTGTTGTTTGTTATTGCCTATTCATGTATATTTGTGTTGCCCGATTTGATAGGAAAATGCATGTTTTGATTCTTGGAAAGAGTTTTGTCTCAATAGTCAACAAAGCACAAAGGAAATAAATGACGACAAGACAAAACAGCTCATTCAATCAAGCCAGATGTTCTTATAAAAGCAAAGCTTACTTTCATATCATTTAAAAAGTTTGAAAAAGTAGTAGAATGGGATAATGTCTTGGTGTGCGGTGAAAAGCAATCAATAGTTTATTTTGTAAGTTTGCGGTACGAATCACATTATTGTGGGAGCACCTCCGCTAAGAGGCTGTTTGAGGAGTTTTGAATCCTAAGCAACCTGCCTACACATTGTTTGAATTACAATAGACCAACTTAGCTACTGTAG